>NW_027315757.1:33668969-33791469 GCF_026437365.1 Eucyclogobius newberryi | reverse complement strand
CAATTAGCCAAAGCTCCTCCAAATATATTCCTGTACGTGAAATAATAGTAATCATTTTATGTAGATTACCTGCTAAAGCAAGTAATCTAGGCAAAGACAAAGGGTTGTTTCTTAATAAGATAAGATAAGATAAGATAAGATATTCCTTTATTGTCCCACATGGGGAAATTTCTTTGGTGCAACGCAGGTAGATACAGAGGTAGATACAGAAGAACAGATCACTTATAGGAAGTCTGAAAAACACTCTCAGTAAAAGATCTCCTATAAATAAAAACTCCCATAGACAAATAAATGAATACAACAATACCATTGCATGTGATCACGACAGTAATTGCACATGAATATGTTTCACGACGGCACATAGATTGCACATGAATTCCAACAGCAATTGCACATATGACAGAATTGCACCTCAGTATTAGGTTAGGTCAGTATTGCGAGTGTTCAGTACTAACAGTTTTTGTTATAAAGTCTGACAGCAGCAGGAAGGAAAGACCTACGGAACCTTTCCTTCACACATCGAGGGTGGATCAGTCTCTCACTGAAGCTGCTCTCCAGAGCGGACAGAGTGTCCTGCAGGGGGTGACACTCATGGTCCCATGTAGGCCATAGAGCTCAGTCCAGACAGTGGTGCTGAATGAAGGTTCAATTGAAACTTGTTGACAATAAATAGTCTTGATCAAGATTAAGTTGATTACTACTCATTTCTAGCTGTGGCCAAAACAATTGTAAACTAGACAGCGGGAGTGTCATAGGCCATTAGATCTTGTAAATAGGAATTATTACAATAATTAACATTAGATAGCAAACAAGGTAAACATAATCCACCAGCTAAATGTTTCAACAGAAAAAACAAAAAATTCACAGACATGCTCAAACTCTAAATAACAGTATTAATGCTGAACACAAGCGAATGGAACAGATGACTTTCATTATGGCACAAAAACAACCGGCTGAAATGGGAACATGTGTGACTATATGTGACAGATTTGATCAGAACAGTTCAAACCTCAAAATAAATTTATCTAGCTCATTTTCTTAATGTATGTGGGCCATTGAAATATGTAAGAGACACAATTCAGTTGAGATTAAATTATTAGGCTGTATGACAGTGTTTCAGAAGCAGAGTTAGCGTTAGCTACTTTCTGCTTAGTCATGACCATGACTATAATTCATAAAAGATTAGCTCAAGCTGTTTATCTACATTCTTATCTACATCTATATTTTCAGATTAAAGATTAGATACAGATTAAACAGATTAAAAACTAGAACCAAGTCCAGAATAAACAATCGCTAAGAAAAAACTTACCTAGTTTGTCATTGTAAATGGTCCAAATTTGGCATATTAAGATTTGGGCCACATGAAGCCACCTACATCTGGCCCACCTCTGGCCCACATCTGGCCCACATCTGGCCCACCTCTGGCCCACCTCTGGCCCACATCTGGCCCACCTCTGGCATGCTCCATATGGCCCATGCATCATTGCCAGACCTGGCCCGACTCTGGGTGACATTTTGCCGGAACTGGCCCAGATCCGTCTGCTTTGTGGGTAAATGTCTAAATAATCATTATAAAAGAGAAGAGAGCAAATGTTTAGAGTCACATGCACAGCTTTACATTGTCTCGTATCTTCAGGAAGACGTTTGAAGCTCGCCCAGCTCAACGTGAACCAGAACCTTCCGGAACAAGAACAGTTCCTTCTGCCGTTGGACTCATGAACACGTCTTAAACACATTTAACTACAACGATCACTCACTGTTTACTTTCTGCACGACATATTCAACTGTCAACTTCTGTGTACATAGTAAGATGCTCTTATTTTATATCCCACAGCAGATTAAAATTGTTTTTGATTTTATATATGTTGTTTTATCATTGTTCATTGTTTTATGTTGCATCGAATCACCAAAGCAAGTTCCCATGTTTGTGATTCTGTTCATAAGCAATGGCAATAAACCTTTTCTGATTCTGATTCTGATTCTGATGTTGCATAATGTTAAGTCATTTGAAATTACGGATACGCGCGTTTGGATTTAACGAAATATTTACCATTTTGGAGCATCCTGAACACACTTCTGCACCAGAGAAGAACGCAAAACAGTCGTCTTTGCCAAATGTAAAGAACCACGTCATGTACATGTTTTAGTGCCGTGGTATCTTTTCAACCAAAACGTGCGCTGCAACTCACTATAGGCTGAAACACTGGAGACAAATGCATGGATAAGGCTCTCCACGTTTAGTTTGGACACTATATTTTTTGATTTTGGCAAAAATTTCTTTCCCAGATTTACTTGAGTTAGGTTTTATAACGAGAGTCTGGAAGTGACTGCTGTTTGTTTCTGCCTAAAGATGATGATTAGTCTTCATCTGTTGGATGATTGTGACAAACTCCCGCCTGGACAATAAACAGGGTTTTTCTGTCCAGTGGCTTGACGACTAAACAAGGCCTGAATGTGCCACTGATGAATAAAACAAGTCAAACAATACTTATGTCTTCTATTGAAATGTGCCATAAAAACAAACCCCAAAGCAATAAGACAGGTTTTATCAGCTTTGCAGTTTGCTTTGTGAAACATAAATGCATTCATCCTTTATTTTCTCAACTCTTTATTAAACAAAAAAGATGAAACTCTGATGCTAAATCCCTGTCTTGTTGTGAAATATGAGTGTTAAGTCAGTGTTAAGTCACTGTGTGGCTCAAAGACAAAAAGAAAATAGATAAGATTTGCTTGTTGATGATATTAAGAAAGCAAAGAATTTCCTGACTAACATTTCCCAGAAGTCAGGTTGGAAGGTTACAGTGAGGAGATATTTAGTACTTTGATGCAATAATTGTCATAGTCATATAATCTTTGTCTCTCACGTTATATCTCTAAGATAAAACAGGGCGTTTCATCTTAGAGTTATAAAATGAGAGACTCCCAGTGTCAGCCTCTCACTCTGGACAGGGCCTGATCTCAGATGGAGGGTAAAACAAACACTCTGCGATTGAATTGTATCTTGCAACTCTAACCTTACCTTCTCTTGTTGACAGAAGATGAAAGTGACCCAACTGATGTCCTACAGGGTGTGAAAGACATTGCGGACATTACAGAAAATGTTTTGGATTCAGGAACTAAAATTGCAGTTTTTTTTTCTAAAATTCAGCGTCAGTGCGAAGTTCAAATCAACAATGAAACTTCAAAATATACCCTGCGCAACCCGAGGTAAACCGCTGCTGTGTATTTACTTATACATATTTAGGTAGTAGATATAAGGGGGATATGTTATCATACTATTACATTCAGCGAACAACACATTTTAAAACCATTTTACAATTACCTGTGCTGCAGATTTATTGTGAATGTTGATATCAAATTGAAACCTCAAGCAACGAGCTGAGGGAAAGTTAACAAACCTTTGCTTGTGTGATAAAAAAATCTATTTTTCCAGTGTGCACACTGATACTGGAATCTGTGCAGAACCCTTAGACATCAGCATCTACCCCTCTTCATCTGGAAAGGGCTTTTTCACCAAGTCTTCCCTTCGAGGGTCAGGGGCCGTGTTCACGTACGACCTGTACCACTCCCAAAGACACGAGTGTGTCGAGAAGATGGCCGTTCTCTTCAAGATTCCCTACGATCTCAACCTTAAATCTATCGTGTTCGCCATTGGACTTTTTGACATCGATACTAAGTGTGACAAGCATCTGTTCCACAGCATGTTCAAAGGTTCAGAGGACAGGTTTGTGAGGGCCAAAGCTAACGGCTCCTGTATCACGTTTAAGAGTAACAGTGTCACTATCACAGCCAACATGTCCAACTGTGGCAAGGCTGTCATGAAAATTGAAGTAAAATAATTAACTGATTTGTATTTAGATTTTTTTTTTAACTGAAATTAATTTAACAATCTGAATTTGAGCATGTCAGTAAACACTTGTTCTGTGAGTCTTACTTGTCCTTTATGTGGTGTAATACAGTAGGTTTATAATCTTTCAAGAGTTTTCTATTTAGGATGATCTCAAAAGAAAAAAATAAAATTGTAGATCAAGATGACAACTTCAATGATGAGTAAATTTGATTTGTCTTTTTTGTGTCTTTTTTGTACTTTGTCCATTGCCATAAAGCAATAGGTACTGGGAATTATGAAAACAATATTTATTGCACATTCAGCAATTAAACTACAATAAAAAAAATAAAAACTACAATCAAAGCAACAACACGTAGTTCTCCTCTAGTGTTTTGGACATATTTCATTTACAAATCAAGGACGCTATAGTATTCAACAATGACAGGGTACTGAGCTGCTAAAAATATACATTTAAAAAAGGTTGTGGTTCAATCATATTAAAAGAATGATAATGATTGTGGGCACAAGCAGTAAAATGAAATACTCGTGTGATGTAACAAACTGGCTCGGCGCTGCTATAAAAATGCTGCAGAGCAGTAGTACATCATTACATCCTTACATTATTACTACTTCATTACTTGAAGCCTGTTCTTCGAGATGGAGCTTGTTTCTCTTGTACTGGACATTACGTCCTTTGCCATTGAAACAGGGGTCGTCGCTGGGAAAGTCGGGGTCAAAGCGGCTCCTTTAAAGAGAGAGTGCCACGTGGAAATATCCAACGAGTCTTCTCGCTTCACACTTTGCGATCCCAGGTAAAGTGTCTATTGCTAAACTGTAAAAATGTATCTTGTTCGAGATTATTTGAACTGTGAATGTTAATCTACCTTTAATCTAAGTAGTTAAAACTAATAATTATTATAGGCTACTTATTTCAGACATGTTTTAATATACTTTTTTGTTACTCTCCAGGTAGATACATTTATTGACCGCAAAATGTTCATCTTGCAGTTTCTACGCTAGAAGTGGGTTCTGTGCGATCCCGTTGCCCCCCACGATCCGACCGCTGAGTTCGGGAGACGCCCTGTTCATAAAAGCCCCGGTGGTGGCTCGAGGAGCAGTGGGAGTCTTCACCTATGACCTCTTCAACAATGACACACAGAGCTGTCTGGGGAGAATGGCAGTCATGTACAAGGTGCCCTTTGATCTCAACTTCAAGAGAATCAAATATGCCATTGGGGTGTTTGACGTCAGTACTCAGTGCAATAAGCAGCTGTTCCGTCAGATGTCACGAAGTACTGACCAACGCTTCGTCAAAGGGAAAGCGAAAAACTCCAGCCTCAGTCACAAAGAAGACGCTGTGACTCTCCGAGCGACTATCTCCACCAGCCACACTCCAGTCATGAGGATACAAGTCAGCGACGAGTGACCGAACGAGCACTGACACTATTATTTCTGGATGAAATCACACCTTTTCCTTGACACACTGAAAACACTTGTCTGGAAGAAGTTATTGGATTTACAAAACAATGAGACTGAGCACTGAAAATCATGTTTTTAGCTCATTATTGCACAACAGTGCACAGCTGAGAAATATTTAAACCTGTCGAACCCTGATTTATGCAATGGTAGAACATCTATAGGTTTCAGAATATAATATGTTTCGACTTCCATTCATTTCCTCCTGTCATTAGGGAATGTGACTGATGACAAATGTGCCTCTAGTATGATCACACGTGACTGTCAGGTGGGATCACATGTGACTGTCAGGTGGGATCACATGTGATCACATGTGACTGTCAGGTGGGATCACATGTGACTGTCAGGTGGGATCACATGTGATCACATGTGACTGTCAGGTGTGATCACATGTGACTGTCAGGTGGGATCACATGTGACTGTCAGGTGGGATCACATGTGATCACATGTGACTGTCAGGTGGGATCACATGTGACTGTCAGGTGGGATCACATGTGACTGTCAGGTGTGATCACACGTGACTGTCAGGTGGGATCACACGTGACTGTCAGGTGGGATCACACGTGACTGTCAGGTGGGATCACACGTGACTGTCAGGTGGGATCACACGTGACTGTCAGGTGGGATCACATGTGACTGTCAGGTGTGATCACACGTGACTGTCAGGTGGGATCACATGTGACTGGCAGGTGTGATCACACCTGACTGTCAGGTGGGATCACATGTGACTGTCAGGTGTGATCACACGTGACTGTCAGGTGGGATCACACGTGACTGTCAGGTGGGATCACACGTGACTGTCAGGTGGGATCACACGTGACTGTCAGGTGTGATCACACGTGACTGTCAGGTGTGATCACACGTGACTGTCAGGTGTGATCACACGTGACTGTCAGGTGGGATCACATGTGACTGTCAGGTGGGATCACATGTGATCACATGTGACTGTCAGGTGGGATCACACGTGACTGTCAGGTGGGATCACATGTGACTGTCAGGTGGGATCACATGTGATCACATGTGACTGTCAGGTGGGATCACACGTGACTGGCAGGTGTGATCACATGTGACTGGCAGGTGTGATCACATGTGACTGGCAGGTGTGATCACACGTGACTGGCAGGTGTGATCACACGTGACTGGCAGGTGTGATCACATGTGACTGGCAGGTGTGATCACACCTGACTGTCAGGTGTGATCACACGTGACTGGCAGGTGTGATCACACGTGACTGGCAGGTGTGATCACACGTGACTGGCAGGTGTGATCACACGTGACTGTCAGGTGTGATCACACATCCACTTATTGATACATTATTTTTTTAATAAAGTTTTCTATGTGACAACCTGCCCCACTTCTCTGGGCTGTGGCTTAAATTACTTTTACCTACTTAATTTGTTCTTAAAATGTTCTATAAAATGTCAAAATTGCATTAATATTATGATTATGATTATTATTTACATTTTTTTGAAAAGTTATAGGTTACATTTTGTCTTTTTCTTTTCCCGGTTGATGAGTCGGTCAAACAAAGCTCATAATCGTTCATGCAAAAATCAGCTGTGTCACTTTTTTGTGCAAACTTGTTGTTGTGTTGTTTCTTGTGTGTCGAATGTGAGAAAATAGCACAGTTTTTTTTACACAAACATCTGGATCCAGACAATATGAACCTGTCGTATTTTATTCACACGTTACAGTAAAAACAAAACACCCAACTTCTGTTTTGCGTAACTCAAACCACATTGAACCACAGAATACAGGCTGACAATTTGCACTTTTACACGCAGCAATCATAGAACCGACTTTCAAATCCCACCAGCATTTCACCTTCTTCAAATCCAAATTCTGAAAAGTCCAAACACGATCACACACTAGCACAGCATAAATAAGGCCTTCAATACTGCACGCTGCTACTCTTGGGCTTGCTTCTGTTTGAGGCGGGTCTTCAGGGCCAAAAGGTCGATGTAGAGGATCTGGTTGAGTACGGCGGAGGCACAGAGCAGACCCCCGTGAAGGGCCCCCGCCATGCCGTTACAGAAAACATCCTGACCTGCGCGGTGGGACACAGGTGGAGTTGTCACGCTTGCACAGAAACGTGTGTGTGTGATTCAAAAAGGAGCCATGACCGTTGTCCGAGGAAACGGGGCTCACCTGTCAAGTAGAGGCCCTCCACCGGGGTCTTCGGCCGCGTCCGGGCCACAGTTTCTGGGTTGAAGCGCTCCAAGTTGTGCTCTGCTCCGTACATCTCGCCTCTCGGTGCGCCCAGGTAGTGCATGTTAGTGAGAGGCGTGGCAGCGTCCACCATCACCACCTGCACTCATGAATACACCATCAGATCCAGACTTAGCATGTTCAAACAACACAAAAATATATAGATTTATTGGAATTCTTAGTGTATTTTTTTGTAATTTCATAACTACCATAACTTGCCAGACGTCAGCTTAGAAAACCTAATTATATTATGAAATCAAAATGCTAAGCGTTTTGATTTTAAAGTGTGAAACAGAAAAAAAAGCACACCTTGTCTCTCAACTGAGGAAAGATGGTTAATGCCCAGTCCAGGAGCTCGTGGGCCATGCCGTCTTTCAACTCCTGATAGTCCTGGCCTCTTTTACCCAGCGCAGTGTCTTTCCACTCTTCAAACCACTCGTAGCGGGCCATGGTCAACAACGTCATGCAGGATTTTCCTATCAAAGAAGACAGACAGTAGGCAGTTAATTTAAATACTTATACCATATTTGAAATCCGGGAAAAAGGGACAAACTGCACACAAACTGCGCCAATAATGAGGACTGGACCAACATCATCACCGGATGTATTTATCATTATTATTATTTTTTTTTAAAGGACAAGTTTAAGAGACATTGGACAAAATGAGACTTTTATTATGGACTTTGTGTACCTTAACTTTTTCTTTGGATGCCTCACTTTCCACTTGTTTTATGTTGTTTTGGTTATGGTTTTAATTTTGAAATATAATTTAAAAAATATTAAAAGTTGTCTGTGGTACCTGGATGCCGGATGTTGGATGTGGGATCTTTGGCAGACGGGAATGTGATAAACATCATGGGAATGTTGCCCACCACCTCTTCCCGGCTCAGAGAGGAATACCGCTCCATCCTGCCAATACCAGACAAAGAGACATGACTGTTTCAAGATTGTGCCAAAAAAGACAAGTTAAACCTGTGTTAAGACGCTGTCACAGAAGTGTTTGTGGTTAAAAGTCATATGGTTTGGCACGCAGAGCATGCACCACACCTGCTAAAATATCAACGATCCACTAATGAACCCAGTGTCACTTTCATCATTCATTTTCTTTGGCAATGGAAACAGTTTCGATCAAAATTATGTTCAAGACAAAACAAAAATAAACAATAACAATTTAAGCAAAACATACTGTTTATGAAAATTAAGATTTTAAAGAAATATGATTACAATTCATCCAGGTTGTTGTCTTTGTACATCCAAAAGTTGGTGGATACAATTCCCAGCTCTTCTTTTGTTCCATCCAAACCAACGAAGACCAAGAAGGAGCCCATTCCATGTCGCACCATTCCCAACAACGACTGTATCTCTACATTTACACACAACATCATTAATAAGACGTGAGGACTTTTAGATATGTGAATGACAATGGTGAACCTGGTTTCTCTTGTATTTGCTGAGGCAAAAACTTCTGAAATGTGTTGAAGATTCCTGCGTTGGAAATGACAACAGGCGCATGGACCTCGATCTCCTCTTTGCCTTTGAGCACTGTTACCCCTGCAACACAAGACATTTCATGAACCATGACACCTCAGAAGAAGCTGTGCACATGAATAACTTGCAACTTCTATTGTGTCAATTTAAAATAAAGTAACATACACAAGAGTGAATCCACTTTTTAAATGTATTATTATTGTTATTACTCTTATCATTTATTTTAATCCACACAACAAGCACATGTTGTGCTCTTACCACAGGTTTTTCCATGGTTGTTGATCAGGATGCGCTGCACCGGGGCTCTGACCAGCACAGCTCCTCCTGACCTCTGAATGACGGCGATAATGTTGAAAGCAAACTCACTGGCGCCCCCTCGTGGATAGTATGCGCCGCGCTTGTAGTGATGAAGCAGGAGCGCGTTAATGAGAAAACTGGAGTCTTTTGGGGGGACACCTATGAAGAAAATATGAGTTTCAGAGACATAGTCAGCAGTTTGCATAAAAAGCACTTCTGTAGCACACCATAGAAGAGATATGCTGAGAGCGCCTGTAAGTCCTTGTTCTGGGTGAGGCTGGACATGAGCTCAGAGTGGTTGGTTGTTGCAAGGCGGAACACGGACGAAATGCGGTCCAGGAGGCCAGTCTGAACCAAGAACTTGACTAGCCAGTATGGAATGATTTTGAGTATGGCAATTAAAGGTGTTCTTTTTGAGGCCAACTGAAAAAAAACATGGAAAGAGAAGGAAATGACAGAATTTATTTCCATATTGTTCAAATACTAGAACCTCTATGTGGTATCCCATTTCTATCCACATGGAAATAACTCACTGCATCTCATTCTCGTCAAATATAATGTACATATTTTAACACTGTACCTTCATCAGTCTCATGAATTCATCAATGGCTTTCTCCTCTCCAGGAAACTGTTTCTTCAAACTTGCTGCCATCTCAGTCTTTCCAGCATGAATGTGGTATTCCCTGCAATAGCACTTCAGATTATGACACCAAATACTTATGGCAGTTATGGGTAGAATACTTTGAAAATGTACTTAGTTACAGAATACTACCAGCACCAGTATGTTGTAATGTATTCTGTGACTTGGTCTAATCAGAGTTCTGAATACCAAGAATACTTTGACATTAGGTTACAACATATTATAGTGTGAAAACTGCTTTGTGTTTTTGTCTTACCATTTGTCCATTTGGACCTTTATCACAAATTAAAGAAGAGAAAATCGCACATGCACTCAATATAAGAACTGCGTGCTAATTCTAATGTTTGAAGCCTGAATCTCATGCAAATACCACAACATTATTGCAACGACAAAAATATGTTTTCACTTTAATGGTTAGTTTTTCTTGACTTTTTTCCTAAGCTGTGAATTGATACATCTTTCGCTAAACATACAGCACATGCAGGTATCTTTGTTCAGCCGTAGTATAGTATATAGTATAGTTTCACAGACCAAAGTCCTGACATCTGTGTGATGAAGCCGCCGCCTTTTCTCTGTTTGGGGATCTTACCTGCGCTGCTCAGCCTGACCCAGGATCAGCGTGTCAAAGTGCTCCTCCAGCCGTGTGAATTGCAGCTGCCCGTCTGTGATCTGGTCCAAAGCCACCCTCAACAAGCTGTTCTGGTGGAGCTGGCCCAGGTAATGGATTCCTGAGGTCAAAAGGTCACAGGTCAAACTGACACTAACTGACACCAAAAATGCTGTCGAACTGTCGCGCTCATTGCTCATTGTTTTCTCTTACCTACATCAAACTCAAACCCCTTGTTCTCGAAGGTGTGCGTGCAGCCCCCGGCCTGGTCGTGCTGCTCCAGGACGACCACTCTCTTCCCAGCTTTGGCCAGCAGAGCCGCCGCGGTCAGCCCCCCCACCCCACTGCCAATCACGATGGCGTCCAAGGAGGGGGGCACCCGCTCCACTCGAAAACCTGTGGGCGAAAGAAACACATTTCTTTATGGGGTCTTATGTCTTCATAAAGTCCTAATTTTGTATAAATATTGGTAAAACAGCATGATCAGACGTTACAGGTGCAGCTTTAAACCAGGAAGTGTGGCATTGGCATCAGTGTAGCTCTGCTCTGACAATTATACCTTTGGACTACTACTGTCCGGTGTGGCATACGGGCAAAACATGTCTTAAGGGAAGTCATTTATATACTTAAATAAGAAAAGAATTACCAAAAAGGGAGAATTCTTTTATGAGCTGAAACAGTTTAATTCTATCGATGGTAATAAAAGACTTTGTTCTGATAAATACAAAAGAACAGCAAACTTTGAGCTATGGAACAGAAGCAAATTAATAAATGTTTAGATAGTCTATGCACCAATGCTCGTTTTAATGCTAAGCTACAAGTAAATGCATCTTACTTTTCTTAATGTATTTGTATTCTTTGTAACAATCAGCAATCTGCAGTACAATCTCTTGCACGCGTCATCAGTCAGTATTTCTCAGCTGATTGTTGGATCAAAGTCAACAATTAAGTTACCCATTCAGTTTCGCAAAACACAACTCATCAGATGAAGGACGCTCACCCCTTTTGAGCCGCTCGTTCCTCTGCTTGCTGTCGGTGACCAGAGCTCCCGGGGGCCGCACACATTTCTCGCTGAAGACTTTGTACCGTCGCCCGGTCGTCACAAAGAAGAGGACCACTGCAGCCAGCAGGACGCAGCTCAGCACGCCCAGCACCCACCACCACATCGTGCCTCAGCCGACCCGAGCCAGAAGGATTGTGAGGGCGACGGACAAAAGCTCTGCCAAGATGAACTGAAGTGTGCGGCTCTAAAATGGTTTCCCATAATGCTCTTGACATCAGGGAAAGTCGCCGGGGTGACCAAAGCATGAAGTACATTCTCCACACCACAGACACAAGACTGGCCAAGAGAAAAGTACTTCTCATTCACTCTTGGAGAAATGTTCGACCACATTTGCTGCTTGTTACAGGAAAGCTTTGGGCTAGAAGGCACCAACAGATCATCTCACTGTGTTGAAGGAACCACAAACATTTCAGCGTCTGTGGAAAGGACAATTATAACTTTATGGCAAAGATACGTGCTCTCCATATATTCCAGGGAAGTCATGAGTGGACCTCATGGTTATTAAGACTCTTCGAACAGGCCCACTCAGTGAAAGCCCCTCTTGTCTTGAGAAGAACCGTTACTTCTGTCAACTGTTTTTCTCCCAATAAAACAGTAGTAATTTCCTGGATTTGGGTGAGTTTTAGATGCATGTTTGTTATGTCCCACTGACTACAACTGATTTTGTATAATACATGCGATCGCGGTGACGTCAAACAGCCAGGACTTCCCCATAGCGGCCATTTTAAAAGGGGCACGCGATATATAAAAACCAACACGACTGCATCCTTTTCTATGGCGTAATGAGCTACGAATACTTTGATTCTGTAGACGATAACAGCAAACTAAGGTACACGACAGTCAACAGAGCAATGTCCTAACAGATTAAGCAGGTTTTTGGCATTTTTGGCCTCATATTTCCTGGATTTTGTATGTAGTAGACGTGCTGTTGTGCCCCTTTCAAAATGGCGGACTCGGTTGCCACTGCACAAGTTCCCGGATGTGCGAACGCCTGTATATGGGCACAAACAATTGCCAGAGCAGCGTGCCCTGTCTGTGAGCCGCACGGGACACTGGATACAAAAAATATAAAAAAAACGACATCCTGAAAGCGTTGTCAGGACAAGACCTCATGTTTTATGTTGCTTCTTAAATAATTCAAATGAAATGTGGCGAGAAATGCTGCGGTAATTTGCGGCAATTCACAATATTAAATCTACAGACACTTATTGTTCATGAGCTGTTTGTGCTCATAATAACTCTAATCAGGGTCCAGGGGCGTCGTCGGAATTTAACTGTTTTATTTTGCATTCATATTTCCCTGATAAGCACTCCCATGAATGACTGAATTAATTGAATTCCTGTGAGAAACGCTAGAAAGATGAAAACAATTACGTGAGTGTCGTGCATGTCGAGGCCTCCGACCCGGGCCCCTCACTGCTCAAGGGGCCCCACATGAACATTGAACACATTACACAAAACTGTCTACTTAATAGCATATAATAGCTGCGAGACTTATCTTATTATTAAACTACTGCTCCTGACAAGTTGCAGAAGATTTGCCCACGGGGAAAATAATCATCACTTCTCAACATACCTAAATATACAAGATTAACATGTTCAAATATTACTTTTACCCTGAGTCATTGCTGATGAACAGAATTCCCAAACATAGGAACTTGCTTTGGTGATTCGGTGCAACATAAAACAATGAACAGTGATAAAACAACCTATCTAAGTCAAAAAGCAACACAATTTAAATCTACTGTTGGATACAAATAAGAATAAGATACTGTTAACGATTGTAACATTGACTTGATCACTCATGTGACTGATTGTTGTCACAGCCATTTTGAAGACGTTACCGAATGCTCTCTGTCTGTCTGTCTGTCTGCCTGTCTGTCTGTCTTCGCTGTTAGATAGTCATGAAAAACAGCGCATAAAACTGAAAATGAAAAAGGTTGAAGAAGAAGTCAGAAGTTAAGGGCTTTGATCCTTATCTACAGCAGCGAGTCAGAGACACTTAAAAGCAGATTTACATCTAAACTTCTTCGTCCACGCGCCCTCTGCACCAGACAAGCCCCCAAAGCTTTCAAGAGCATGGACTTTGTGTGCGAGTGACTGTGTGATCCTAAAATATAACACCCAAACATTAATAACACACAATAATATGTAAACTAGCATTATATAGCTGCTAACGACTCGGGACAAATAGCCCAGAGCTCAGTCTGGAGTGATTCCTGTAAATCCTCTGGTCCCTCCTGATGACAGTAATCCATTTATGGCAGCAAATGGAGTCGTTGGGACCCCATTTGGGATGATAGAAGATAAATCCTTTGGCTTGAGACTTTTTGTAGGCACAGTCCACGGCACAGCATGCAGCTTTCGTCCTCAAGATGGCAGTAGCAGCGAGTGTGTGGCGTCACTTTGAATGAGACCCATAAATACGAGTCTCATTTGTTCCAAAGTCTATGGTTTACACTAAAAGGACTCTCACTGATCGAAATACACGTGCCACTTTTTGTGCAACATTACAGATTACGTTACACAACATTTCTCTGTGGGTGGTACTTGTTCATCTGACCTGTGTGTGTCATATTTGAGCAGAATCTTTCAGAAGTTGCTTACAGTAGTTCTCCCAAGTTTAATTTTCAATTGATACAACATATTTTTTACAATCTCTCTCAATTGTTGTGAACTCTCATTTTACCTTCACTAATCAAACACAAACACAGATTTAGTTTTGGCTTGTATGAGCTCAGGCTGCACACGATCCACCTGAACATTGACCTATCGACTCTTGAAATGACACAAGAATTTAAAGAAGGTTGATCTATTCTCTGTTGCAACGCGGTCAAGTCAAAGTGACCGATAGTGACACAGAAACACTCCCACACACATCATACGGCCCTCACACTCAAGGCAGTGGGAGGACTTGTGTAAGAGGGGCCCCTGTTAGTGGCTGGTCCAATCATGTAGTCAGAAAAACACAATAAAAAAAGAAAATTGCTCCTTTATTACACAATAAAAGCATTAACAAAACCAGCTGCTTAAAACACGGTCACATTCCTGCTCGGAGTGGACTTTTAAAACAAAGTTGTAGCTAGTGGCAGCCTACAACCGACACAGAATACAATGTTTAGACTGAAATACAAAATCTTAAGCATTATTCTCATTTGTGTGAATGGTATCTTGTGCATATTTTAAATACAGTGTATGTAGTACAAGTACAAGTTATGTATTTATTGCATTTCTGATAATAGTATAGAAAAAGACACAGTGGGGTAATTGGAATGTATCTGAGAGACCAGAAAAAGCTGCCGGACAACTGACCACACCAGATATGTGTTCCTGTGTTTCATCTAACGAAAATATTGTGCACCAAAGTATTTGTTAGCTGACACAAAATAAGAACTCGTCACATGTAACAGCAGTTGGCACAAATGACAGTGTCACGTGAGCTATGGCCCAATAGGAGCTAAGCACACCATCAAAGAGCTGTTGAAATGACTTTCTGCTGAGCAATCATTATTATTATTATCATTATTGATCTATTCTTGAGCGATATTTGCTGTGATTTGAACGGAGGCCTCTTTGCTGTGGTGTGCTTTACAGACATGCAGTTAGTATAGAGCCACGCCCATTCACATGATTTATTTCGGTCTGAAAACATCTTCCCCTTGAATTCTACCGTAAATGCACCTCGGGCTAACGGACTAGGCAAACGTCTCATAACTAATATATGAGTGTCTAGATTTTACTTATCTATCTACATGCTATCTACAACAATTTACAACTGAAAAATTATAACAAAAATATTCAGCTATACAATGTATACGACAACTAAATAATGTGCAAACTGTGGATCATGAATGTATCTGAAAGAATCGAAACCATCGTGACTGTGGCACTTCTATGTTTGAGATATAAAACAGGACTGCAAGAGGTTATTGTTGGCAGTATATAGAAATATAATGTTCCAATTGTTGATTGGCACTGTAAACATGCAAGCATCTTGCACCAAGACAAGTATATATGTAAACACTGACGGGCTGATAATATGGCACCAATGACGAACATAAAATGTAGAAACATCTTTATGGCTTAAACACATGAACCCGTCCAACATGAGCCACCACCACCGTCCTGGGACTAAGACGTGTGGTGGACTGACATTCAATTCATCATGTGAGAGTAAAGCACCTCGTTCACTATTGACACCTGCAACTAAAATCCAGCTTGTCTCGTGCCTTAGAGCAATGCTTCTCAACCTGGGGGTCAGGACACCATAGGGGATCGCGTTTCGGAGGTTTAATAAGGGAAAAGTTTAAGTTTTTGCAAAAATCTCAAGGTCTGACACCCTCAAAATGCTCTTGTAACTGTAGATTCCTATTTGTTGGCCTGCGAAATGGATGTATCTGTGTTTATGTCGACAAAATTACAATTAAGGCAACGTTTACATTTTGTGCATAATCTACTTTTTGTGTTGCGAATGCCAGTGGTAGTTTAAGGTTGAGAACCACTGCTGTAAGTGCTCCATGCAATGTCACAAGGTCACAAGGTCACATAAATCCTAGCTTGGTTCTCGTAATAATGTTGAAATTTGTAGGGTCGCTTTAAAGAGGCAGCTGTGTCAGCACATTGGTGAATAATCCAACGGTTTTGTAAACTATTGTGGCTTTATTATTTTACATCATATTTGTTCCTTAATTCCACTTTTTGTCTGTTTGTAATTCAAATTATTGGCCAAACCTATCAACCAGAGTGAAAATGTCTGTTGTCTGTTGCCTATGTATTACTTGTGCTATTTCTCATCTCCTCCTTCTAGAAGACCCAGGTGACGGGGACCCACTGGGGGTTTTTGGACACGGTCTCCAGCGCCGCCTTGACGGTGCGGTAGGTCTCGTCCAGGTTGTCGTTGACGATGGTCAGGTCAAAGTAGTGACCGAAGGCTGCCTGAAGTTTGGCACTTTGATCACACGTTCTGCGCAGCTCCTCGTCCTGAAAAATAAAATATGAAGTGGAATATGAGAGGTAAATGAGACACAGTCACATGTACGCAGAGCACCATTGGACTGAACAGACATCGGCGGGTAAGCGGAAGTGTCTTGTCCCATGGCACAACAACAGCATTGAGCCACTGCCACCACTGTTCAACCAAGTAATTCAAGCAAAACCATAAATTCTTCTTTAAGCATGGAACATATTCGTATGCTTCACTACTTTTGTTTTCTTAAAGCTGTTGGATGCTATTGCAAATGATGACAATGTACAGGCTTATGTAAGTAGCACTTTTCACGTTCCCTTTGAACTGGTGGATTCTGTCTCCCTTTAGTGGAGACAATATTGTACTGACATATTTCTATGCTCAATAAGTGATGTCAATGGAAATAACAAAGTGTTTTCAGATCTTAAAAGACACGGCATCAGCAAGGGATTATTCAAGATTTACACACAAAATAAAAACAATTCTAACTATTTTAAGGTTCAAACAAGAGCCAAGATGACTCAGCATTACATTGGAACTTTTCTTAAACATGTTTTTTTATTCATTTTTCCTTTATCTGCTGTGAAAGGAAGTGAGCCTTTTTACGTTACAGGGAGGAACAATTATTCCCCACCACTCTTGCCATCATTTCTGAAGCTCGCCTTACCGTTAGCGTGTTGGGCACCACGCCGGCCTCTACAGCCGATTGGTTCAGAGCCTTCAGCACCTCGAACTCTGGAGCCTGGAGGAAGACCACGTAGGGCAGGAACTCTGAAGTCCGCAGCACTTTAAGAGACTGGACGAGACAAAGACACGCTCATGTTTGAATGCTGAACACGCCAAACGCCTTCGAGCCAAACACATGACATCCTGCTGACTTATTCACAACTGAAGCTACTTTTTGTAAGTCTGTGTCAACATCAGAGCGAATGAGTCTGGAAGGAAGGAACGCCACGCCATTAGTTTAGCTCCGAGACAAAAAACAACCCCCCAACTCTAAATTGAAAGATGAATGTCTGAACGTAGATTATTTCATGTAGCTGCTTTATCACGTCAAAAATACACAGATACTTTATAGAGAGTGACATTTGATTTGTGTTCCTGACCTGTGGGTTGGCGTCCAGGATGCACACGCGCCCGGCCTCCACCACCTCATGGATGGACTCGGGTTTGATCCCGTACAGGTTTCCGTCGTACTCCCCGTGTTCCAGGTAGCGTCCGTTCTTGATGTCAGCCTCCATCTTGCTGCGACTGGTGAAGGCAAACATCCGGCTCTCACGCTCGCCCTTCTTAGGCTTTCTGGATGTGTCTGAACAAGGAGAGTGAGAGGGAACACAGTGAGGAATCTGTTTGTGTTATACTCTTTTTAAATGCGTCTGTGTGTTTATTACTTTATATGAATTACATCAAAAATAATGGCAATATTGTGTATAATTGAAGGTCTTACAAGGGAGAATGGTGCCGAAGATAAGTGGGTCTCTCAATAGAAGTTTTGTTTTTAGTCTCCGCCTCCCAACACCCTGGGCACCAATTAGAATCAAGGTTTTCCTCTTGAAAGGCGGGACTTTGGCCACTTCTTCATAAAGCAAAATTTCATGTCTGTCGAACTCTGAGAAAATAGAAAAAGATATGCTGTAAGTCAAGTAACAATATAAAGTTTGAATTAACATGATTACCGTTGTTTACCTGCATTTTTAGTGGTAACATACATCATTTTCTTTTTTTTCTTTATTCCAACACCAGTGCAAAGATTACCTGTAAGATTAGCAGACAAGATTTATAGCTATTCTTGTTCCATAATAAACTTTCAGTGTGACACCACCAGAGGGAAGTGTCCCACCACTGAGTGAGCAGGTGGAGCACATAATACAGAAGAACACTTTGCTTTCCCATACTTCATATATGAAAGAACAATTTATTCATATGACCTTGAAATAATGATACTGCCCCTACAGCTGTTCCCTGGTTTCATGTGTGGTAATATTTTGGATTGTCCTTTTAAGCAGAAACCACAAAAACAGGAAGCAGCAGCTATTAATACCCCAGCTTTTTATTTAAAAATAGCTACATTTAAAAATAGCTAGTTCTTCATTAAAGCTTTGTCCTCCATCCCATGAAATTATTCGCAGAGCATAGGTTGCATTTAAGATGTAAGGCTGGATATATCTGCCTTACAGGGCGTGTCCACTGACATTATGTGGGTTTAGGTAACTGCAGTCAGTCATACAAAGACATTATCGCACAACTTAAATCACCCTCTTGCCACTGGGTTGAGTTCATAATAGATCCAAATACTTTTCCAGATGTCCACATCCAATCCTCTTAAAACTGTAGTCATTGATCCTTTTCTTAAAATAAATAGAACATTTCCTGTTCCTTGACATACATTGCAAAGCGGGGGCATTAATCATTTCAATTACATCGTAAAGTACTTGATCTCTTCATCAACAACTTCATATACAAATATAAAACCTAAATAAGAGTGGCTCTTTCTGAAACTCAAAGTGGGATCATTGTTTGGCTCTGTTTGCTCAGGATTGTCACCTGCAGGTGGCAGCTCCACATCTCTCTTGACAAATGCCTTCCTTTTCTCCTCCAGCATCTGACTGGGGATGAGCCCTGTGTTTCCTCCTTCAACATGGCGTGCCTGAAAACAAAACATTGTCATTACATTTTAAATGACATCAAAAATATATATCGTGTTTTATACATGAATGATATTTGTTGTACCTGCCACCAGTTAACATCGTCCTGGTTGACAATCTGCAGTATGTCCCCAGTCTCAAATCTTAGTCCGGCCTCTTTACAAGGAATCAGGGTGTCATAGGCTGGGTCATAGTCATAATGACACTTGAAGAACACCTGACACAAGCAGAAAGATGTCTTATTGCGTGTCCATGTTTGATGGTCTGTGTGTCCTCTCACCTGTCGTGGGGCCATGGCCTCGTGGTAGCTCGGGAGAATCTTCAACACCATGTTCCCACATGCAGCCTGCAGCTCCTCGTGCAGCACCCTCGGGTCTTGGCCCACCTCTCGACCATTTACCTGAGGATAAAGAAACATTTTAATTATTGATGAGAACTCACAATCTTCAAAATACATAAACATGTGATCTCAAAACCCTTCAGTTTTGTCTACAAATTTCAGCTTGATTCTTCATACTTTAATACGACAGGGAATCAAACTCCAAACCCTCGTCCTAACCACCAGAATACCTCTTTGATGATGTCTCCGACGTGCAGCAGTCGCTGCTGGTCAACCATTCCTCCGTGCAGAATGCGTGCTATGACCAATTCCCCATTTTCTACTTTGAACGTCACTCCCTGAAATTGCAAAAGCAAATTGCAAATCAGGAAAACTGTAACAACATAGAAAATGTCTTTTAAAGTAGGTCCTACCAGATGCTCTCCTGCAACCTTACGTATGCCCACCATGCGGACTGTGTCAGGCTGGTGGTGGTTGTGTGTGTCACACTCATCTTCATCATCATCTTCATCATCATGGTCCACAAAGTCACATGGGCTGGGTGGGGGGCTGTCACATGCTTGGGATGCCACTGAATCGTGTGTCTCGAGAAGGGACTGAAAATATGTTTGAAGATGCTTTTAGACAAAGGGGCTCCACATCATTACACTGTAATATCCTAAACAGAATTCATTTGAGCTCTACTATAAAAGTACAGTATTTTGCTAATTCCAAAAAATAAATATATTAGAAGTAATTCTTTTATTTTGAAATATGTTTGATTTTTTTGTATTTTTCCTGTGCATAATACATTTTATAAACTGGTACCTGTAAAAACACGTTTTATTATTTCATTGATTTTATTCGAAAAAAAGTTTGTAGTTTCCGAATTCCCATCACCTTTATGTCCAAACAAGTCCTACTGTTGGAGTATTGTGAAATGTACCTGGAAGTGAGGCTGCGTGAGGATGTTAGACAGCTCTGCCGCTGTGTCAGAGCGGCTCTTGAACGGGTCCAGGTCTCGGAGGATCTCATGGAGCAGATCCACATTGTTCTCCCGCACGGGAGCCAGACGTGTGGCCTTCAGGCTCTCATCCTGCTCCTGAGGAAACATGCAGCTGATGAAGAACAGAACATTCACAGATACAGTCCCATAGTAAACAGTAGTGATGTACTGTATGCACTTCCACATGTTTTATTCTGGTTTTAATTAATCCTTTAAGTATTAGTAAGTAAGGAATTCCATATCACGGTATCATTTCAAAATATATATATATATATATATATATATATATATATATATATATATATATATATATATATATATATATATATATATATATATATATATATATATATATATATATGCTGCTCACCAGAGGACTCTCCATGATGCCTTTCAGGTAGATGAGGTCCAGGTCATTGGCTGTGGTGGAGCTGGCTGTGCTGTCACTCATGGCGTCCAACACCTGAGGAGCTAAAACATAATTTGACAAAGAATCAATACATGATAATAAAGCCAACTGTACAGTTGAACAATGTCTTTTGTGTTTGAGTCATTGTGAATGTGTGAATGTGGGGGTGTTGTGATGTAATCGGAGCTGATGAAGAGAGTGCTCTCACCAGGCTCGGTCCTGGTGGAGGCCACAGGCATGGTACAGCTTCAGTCAATCTGAGGCACAAGAAACATGGCAGAACATGTACTCAAATGTCACATATTCTTCTACATCTTCCATATTAAAGCCATATTAAGATGGACTCCACTTTTGTGATATACAGTGTTCAACTCAGATCCGATCAGCATCAGATCCACTAAGTCCTCTTTAGTACATTTGTGTAAAGACTCGTAGCTGTTCTATTTGAAAGTCACAAGAAGATTTGTCGCCCTCCGAGACAACCGCTGTTGTGATTTTGGGCGTTACAAAAATACATTTAATTGAATTGAATTTCAAGAAACAATTTAAAATGATTATGACACTGTATTTAATATTTCATCTATATATTTTAGTAGAATTAGGTCCGATAACACATCAAACTATTCAACCTGATTTAACCCTTACAATTACTATCTCTGTAAATTTAATTTGGTATTGGGGGTCCTAAGTTAGGTCCCAGCCTAAAGATGTTAAAAAAAAATTGTATTGCATAGTAATGCTCAAAAATATACATTGTTGAACAATCTTAATTTATATTTATATAGTTGTATAACAACTACCAGTGCCAGAGATTATTTATCAAAATAAAGAGATATTGTGGCTCATTCCAATTTATTAACGTGTGCAGTATCGAAGAGGAATTAAAGATAATGTGTTCTAAGGTTGAATAGTATTTTCATTGTCATAATTTGCCTGTCCCATGTAAATCTGCTCATATTTATCACAGTTTTCCTCCCGACACTGTAGAACCAAGAGCGGCAAATGTTTCACTGGTGAGTTTTAGTGGCTGTCGTTTTTCATTTGTATAATGCAAACTTGGCAGGAATATTAAAGTAAATTACCAAAGAGAAATGGAAAAGGGAGGGGGGCTTGTAGGCGTAACTAATCTATACATCACCATGACAACCGACATGCTGTGGCTGTGATTCCGGGGAGGACCCATGACGGAGCAGTAACATGGAACTAATAACTCTGTTTATCAAGCCGCCATGTCTTATTCTACTAGAACTGCTTTATGACCACGCTGGCGCTGGTGCTCGTGGCTGCCATGGAAACGAGCTGGCTCTCTTCTTCACTGCCTCTGCCGGAGCGTTGCACAACACTTAGAGCAGAGGAGGTGACATAAGGGGAAAGGAGCAATTAGTCACCTGCCTAGTGCGAACCAAGATTATTGTAGTTAATTGGCTGCTCTTTCTTTTTCCACTTGCACTCTGGGTAGTGTCTCCGGGCCGCCCCCATCCTCTCTTCTAATTTATCCCACCCCACGTGCCCCTCCTCCGTCTCCCCTCGCGCTCCTCCATGTCCCATCTGCTCCTCTGCGCCAATAATGTAAAGATGGACCCAGGTGCTGCTGGTGCAAACGCAGTGATGCACTTCATTACATTCAGTCTCCGCTCTTATAATGTCTTTCTGACCCAGATGCACCAAATGCGTTTCAGTGTTCAGAGCAGATACACCACAATAGGCTTTTCACTACTATTTAGTTTGGTCAGGGGGGGACGTATCATGCATTGAGATGATTTAGAAAGCAAAGCGGGGTCCCGTCCCGTGCACAGTCGCGTTTTTCCCCCCCATTTATTTGACGTCATGTAGGAGCCAGGTATCTAACGTGGCATCCAATGGTAACGTGGTCATAGTCGCTGTTACGTATGTCCCACGCAAAAGGGGATGGGTTATTTTTGACTAGTCTCCTGAGGTCTGAAAATAACAAACAAAGCGCGTGAACATGTATATATGGCAAAGGGGGGGAATGGATGATATTCAGTGAATGATAATGTAATAATAATAATGTATTTGGATCGCGCGCGAGCCCCGGGACTTCAAACACGCACGTTCACAGACGCACCTTTGTCAGCCCTGTCCGATGAAGCAGCTTTCTTCCAGCACGCGCGCATCAGTGACGGGGAACAATTCCACTCAAACCTCCATTTTTTGGTCTGACAGAAATCCACAATCCGCAGGTCAATGTGTTTGTTCCCCCCCGATCACGCGCTGTAGCCGCATGAAGAAGACCCGCGCCCCGCTGTGAGTGATGTCTCGTGCGCTCCTTGTTGTCGTCTGCGTTCTTCAATGGTCAATTAACAATGGATTTGCACTCCACCTCCGGTTTTCTTTCAAAGTAAAAGACTTTCTTTGGTGCCGGCTTGAACTATAACAGCCGCGTGCTTAAAGGAAGTTAATGAGCGGTTACGACACCACTTTAAGTCAATAAAGGAGTAGAAATGATAATAATAATAATAATGATACTACTACTACTACTACAACTACTTCTACTACTAATAATAATGATGTCTTCACACTCAGATTGCTCATATTGGTCTGGAAATTGAACTGAGCCCAGTGACGTAGACAAACACACAACTTCAGTGATGAATGAGACAGAGAACCATTGAAATAAATTTATTCAGATGTAGATCTTTACAGCAGCGAGAGTGAGACGAACAACAGTGTCACAGCTCACACACACACACACACACACACACACAGACAGACTGACAGACCGCGCCACCTCCTGGTTAGCTCTGGTATCACACGTCCTGTGTTAATAACGCATTATATGTACACCAGTTCAATGGAGTGAGACGGCCGTTTTGCGGTTTGTGATGGCGATGGTCCAGGTGATCTTTGACAGTCTGATGAGAGGCACACGATGCCCCCTCCAGGTGCATTGTGGGAACGTCCAGAGGAAGAGCCAAATGAAGTCACCACATGAAGGAGTCGTCATATCTAAAGACAACGATAGAAAACATGTCAGAGCTGGACCTCAATGTAGCTGATCGGTAAAGCAGGTCACGTGACCAGTTCTGGTAACTCACCGTGACCTTTGATCTCTGCTGTCACTCCCAAACAGCAGCTCAGTCACCACGTCTTCCTGAGCTGATCGCTTCCCATACCTGTCGTGGACAATGGGAAACTTTCAATACAGCATTATATAAAGGCCACATTTTACAAAACAAAGATACAACGTGATTAGTACAATGTTTTAATTGATCTTCTTGTTCTTGAGATGTCTCTCCCGGGCTAAAGTCTAGAGGCCTCCAGGCACCCAAGGGCCCCCAAGAGCAACTCAAATTTTATATTAAAAGCTGAAACAAAGTGTCATTTGCCCTTTAACCAAATGCAATTTTAGTCATCAATAGGCAGGAAAAAGGTCTAACATTTAACACATAAATTCTGGGAAAGAATACCCACACCTCTGTTGCATCCTGGGACACTGTTCCTGTGGCTACTGGTGTTCTTAGCCCCTAAAATGTGTCTTTGCACTGGCTAAATGACTTTATTTAATTTAATAAATGACTATTGAGAACATTGTCAAAGCACAATTCAAGCCTTGTGACACTAAGAGTGGCAACCTTTAAATGTTCACAATTTCCATTACCTCACGCTGAACGATACACTGTATTTTACTCAGGGTAAATATCTTGTCACAAAGAGGGTGATTGTCCCATAATGAAGAAACCTACAGTATGCCAATGAGAGCTGCAAATGCAAAACCACACAACCATTAAAACTGCTCATATTTGTGTGAAGAGCGAAAACATGACTGTGAAACCTGTGCCTCCTCTTTTTTTCCCATCAACCACCTGTTCCCTCAGCCCTGCGTCGCGTTCATCCAATATTATGGTCGGTTACTTGTGCCGGTGGGAGGGAAAGAGTCCGATCCCAGCTGCCAGATGAGCACATTTCCAGTTATCGCTCGGTATTGCTCTTCTCATCTCAATTATCTCCTCATTCATGGTGTTGTAGAATTCCAATCTTTTCTTTAATCTATAGTTGATGTCTTTAATTTTAATATTTGTAGAATGTGTATTCTTTCAAAAACATATATACAACACCTATACCTAGTTTTAGACCTAAGATGGCTATACACTCACACAGATGTTATTATTATTATTGCATTATGGCTTATTAAAATAGTGAAACTGTGACATGTTTGGAAGTCACATTTTCCCACACTTTATGAAAACACTTTAGATAGACAATTCTTTCATTTATGAATAATATCAATCTATCTTGTTAAATATGAGCTATAAATCTGGTTTAATGCAGACTGCGGCAGCTCCTCGGAAATATCAATGCCCTATTTGCCTTTCATGAATAAGAAGAGATCACATGGGGGACTGTTTTTGCCCTCATGGCTCTGGTCTTGTTTATGTGGAGACCTGGAGCTTTGGGAAGAGTGTGCATAATCCAATCTACATCTGCTGTCATCATGTGGGACCCAGGGACCGCGCCCGGGAAAACATGAGTGAAGAGCTCAACCCTCTGCCATCTTGAAACGTACGTTCAAAATAACAAAGATAACAAAGCAAAGATTACACGATAAATGAAGTAAGTTGAGTTGCCTTAGTTCAGCATCTGGACTAAATGAATACTCTGCGTGTTTTGTGTATAATATGTTTTTTAATTTTCTTCAGTAACTTTATGAAGTCAGTGCTGTTTTCTCACTTGTCACGAAGGAACGGATAGATGGAAATGTAAGGTCAGTTTTTAAAATGCAAAGGTCCACTGCATCTTAACAGCCATTTGCAGATCCCCATTGGACTGTGCTCATTACCCAGACTGACCAGCTGGACGTCCGTAAATGTCCAAAGAGAAGATCTCACCACAGGGTAATTATGATATCATTATTCTTGCTTAGGTTTTTGGGGAAAAACAGCCATTGTGAACTGGATTTCCTGCAAGTGCTAATTACATAAGACATTTGTGCAAATTTGAAACTATAGAATAATTGGAAAGTGTAAAACCCCCACCACGAACCGATGAGCTGTGCGTTGGTTGCTTTTAAATGAATGTATAAACAAGTCCACTGTCGTCTCTGCCGCACTGACCACGCCACACTGACCACGCCACACGGACCACGCCACACTGACCACGCTGCACTGACCACGCCACACTGTCCACGCCACACTGACCACGCCGCACTGACCACGCCGCACTGACCACGCCACACTGACCACGCCACACGGACAGGACCGTGTAGAGTCCCTCTGAAAGCATCAGCAGTGGGAATACTAGTACCTCTGCCGGGTGATGAGGTTGATGTAGTGTCTTAGGGCAGTGTAATACTTGGCCAGCTCCTCCGGGGGGGCGTCCTCTCCGGGGTTTTCTGGTTTGGGGGGGTACGCGTCAGACAGAGTACTCAGACACATGAGTACACAGAGCACTACGGCCACCAGTACTGTCCAGGGCTTCAACATCATGGCCATCTGAAGAACAAAGATGGACACAAGGTTTAGCGTCAGTTTGTCGAATAAAGAAAGTTATCGTAGTACTAGTGGGTCAATAGTGGGTTGACTTTTCTCTACACAGCAAACTATGTGAGGCTGTCGCAGGGAAGCCATCAAAGGTTAATAAAATAAATGGAAATAAATCAATACTGAAATCACTATTGCCATTGGTTTTAATTAAATATGGCAAACCAGGGTTTATAAGTCACAGGATTGTACTGAATGATTATTTATTATATTACATTAAATTGGTCATTTTTAAGTCTATGTTTTTTGTTTTAATCTTTTTTATCAATGACATTATTCCATACTGTAGCTTGATAGGAAGACTGATTGGACTGGCCCTAATCATGGGAGTTTTCACTTTACATTTCCTTTCATTTTGTAGTAGAAATGCATTTATTGAGCTGTATCAAGTTCTCAAATGAGGCGGCCAGTCAGCTTGCCCAAATGAAGTGTGAAAAGCATGTGATAAAATCAATATCTATATAAGGCTGAATACAGCGTAACCCCTGCAGATGAGAAGTGACTTAATGACTGCAGCTTGAGTTATAAACCGCTCTCACGCCTGCAGAAAAAAAAAAAAAACTGTGATTTTTGTTCTGCAATCAAAGAAGCCCCAAAAACTTTAAGGAGGCAATGGAAACATGAGGTTTTAGGCTTTGGAAGATGGCTTGATAGAAGAAAAATAAAGATTGTTGAGATTAATATTGTTGCAAAAGAAAAATCTGTCTGGCGCTGTCCATGGTGCTGATAATGCATTTTGTTTTGTTTGTTTGAATTCTACTCACAGCTTCCAAAAGCTAAACCAGACATTTAATTCAAAATTACTAATATTTTATTTAGAATGTATTCAGGTTGTATATATTGTTAATGTAAATTTGCATTAAAACATTTTTTGAAAACTGTCAAAAATATGATAAGCTCTCAAATACATCATTTCATAGCACTCATAAAACTGATTTAATGAACATTACAAATAAACAATGCTTATCTTAAATACGTGTCTAAGTACAAAAATAAAACTAAATGAATACAAGACTTACTTCAGTGCTGTTGCAGGTGTTGGTCAGAGTCGCAGGTGTTTTGGTTTTAGTTGCTGTCTCTCGTCCACTTTGTTTCCAAACTGTGGTGCGTCTCTTCTTATACTTTCCCCATGGTGGAGATGGGAGGGGCCAATGATGCTGAGGGTGGGGTGGGGGGCAGGTAGGAGGCTCAGTGCGTCAGATCGTGATGATGGAGACATTACTAAGGCGCCACATACATAGATCCATGTGTGTGTGCGTGTGTGTGCGTATACGTGTGTGTGTGTGTGTGCGCGCGTGTGTGTGTGTGTGTGCGCGCGTGTGTGTGTGCGATGGAGTGAACAGATGACATTTGGGCTGTCACACCATCCAGTCTGCAGCCCGACTCACGCTGGCTCCTGAAATGAAACAATACACATTCACAGGAAAAATTAAATAAGTGATACATACCTTTTAAGATAACCTCGTCAGATAGCCCCCAAAATTCTGACCAATAATATATGAAAGAAAGCACTGTATAAGTTAGTAAAAAGTAAAAAGGGCTTAAAAAACGTAAAAGATTTAAGTGACAATACTCCATTACTTTGCCTAATATTAACTTTAATTTCAAAACATATTTTACTATAGGCCTTGTATCATTGTATCACACTCAGTATTCTGTGGCTGTGGAATAAAACATCTACAAAATAAAATGCAAGTTGTTCTGCTATAAACTCTCCTCTGCTCCTCATCACAGTTTTGTTCTGACACTGGAAAAAAGCATAATCCAAAAACCTTCCCATTTGCTGCACAGTGAACATGAGCCGTTACCTTCAGGGAGACGTTATCCTGCAATCAAGCACCAAAGCAACAGATTGAAATTCTTTCTTTATTTAAATTCTCTTTCATACCAACATCTGTTGCTTTGAAAATCCAAATCCAAACATCTTTTTGATTGCACATATTCATTTTGAGATTGTATTTAAAAATATATATATGTATTTGTTCCTCATTGCAGGTGCAACGTTTTATTGTCACGTCATCCGCACAAGCGCTTTATTGGTGCAGTTCAATAATATTATGTTATGCCCCTATTTTTGTCTTGTAATTGTGCTAACTAGCCTGTTCTGATGTTGTGTGTCTGGTTATTATGTTGAATGGGACCTGCAGCTCTGTGAGCCCAAGACACAATTCGCTTTTGGGGACAATCAAGTTGAACCTAACCAAACCTACTGTTATTGCAGATGTAAGAACACTATGGGGGTTGAAGTACAGTATATTCCGGATTATAAGTCGCACCTTTTTTTTCATAGTTTTGGCGACTTGTACTCCAGAGCGACTTATAAGTGATTGTATTAGTTATATTCACACTGGGAACCACAAGAGGGCGCTCTAGGCTCTAAGCGACACAGAAAAAGAATCGACACTTCCTCTTCCTCTGGAGTTTGTGGAGTTGTTTAGAAGTGACACAGAGGAAGAAGAATTCAATGGATTTAGTGATTTGGGGTAAAACTGATGCTTTGCTAAACTTGTTAGCATGTTCTTTATGCTATAGTTATCTGAATATACGTTAGCATACGTACACCTATTTACCATGTTCTCTTATCTGCTGTTTTTTCAAATTGAATTCCAAGATTAAATGTCTGTTCTTGGTCTTGGATTTTATCAAATACATTTCTCCCAAAAATGCGACTTATATATGTTTTTTTCTTCTCTATTGGGCATTTTTTGGCTGGTGCGACTTATACTCCGCTGCGACTTCTGGAAAATACGGTCTACTTTATTAATCCTTCATGACGGAATTTCATTCTCTGCATTTGACCATCCTTCAGTGCAGCTGGGACGACCTGTCAGGAGCCGAGCGGCTGCAGATCTTATGTACAGCGCTGCAGATGTTATGCACAGCGCTGCAGATCTTATGTACAGCGCTGCAGATCTTATGCACAGCGCTGCAGATCTTATGTACAGCGCTGCAGATCTTATGCACAGCGCTGCAGATCTTATGTACAGCGCTGCAGATCTTATGCACAGCGCTGCAGATCTTATGCACAGCGCTGCAGATCTTATGTACAGCGCTGCAGATCTTAAGCTCGGCTTGGACAGAATCTTAGCTGAAGGATTTTGCCTTTGGTTCCTGTTTTGGGTTGATGGGGGAAACCGGAGTTACAGGTAAAAGACACAGGGAAAAACATCTCTGCACAGAAAGGCCTGGTCCGTCCAGGAGTCCAACTCGCATAATTTTTCTGTCTTATGCGTTCTTTATATCGACTTATTGTTTTCCTATAAAACACTTATTTTAATTGGGATACTATATTTTTATACGTATATTTATTGTCATGAGCTTTTATGTGTTGCAATGTTTCCCCTTCTCATTAACTTAAATTATATTCTGATTCTAGCATGTCTGAGTAATCCTGCATTGTCCTGAATTCAAGGCTCAAAACATTTCCCCTACCTCCTAGCTCCACCCTCTGCTCTGGTCTGTAGGTCATTTCTCAACAACACATTTTTAAAAATGAAAATCCGCTGTTTGTTGGTGAAATGGCTCAAATGTCTGAAGTTTTGAACAGGGTCAGGTGTTCAGTGCTGCACACCTCCCTGACGCACACAGCAGCCAATCAGAAAGCTCTTGCCGTGCTGCATATGTGCTGTGATCGTGCTACTACATGAAAAAATCTGTTTAAAACTGCTGAGGTTTGGCACCGGAATGTTTGCACACGAGCCTAATGTGATCATTTATTGTGCCAGTAAAAATAAAACATTTTAATTTCCATGATGCACCTGGACCCCGAGTCGCTCCGCAGAAGCATGAACGGTTCAGGTCCGCGTGAGCCCGGGAGCACGAGATGATGGAGAGGCATTCATCAGACTTTAGGGTTAACAATGGATCAATCGTGTGGTTTACAGTGAGGAAAATGTGGTCTACTTATGTTATGCTTCAATACTAAATAACTGATAAAAGCATCTCATTTGACGCACTATATTAGTATAAATGAGATAGAACTGTATCATTTTCATATTTAGAATGGGAGTTTGTAGACTATTAAAATCCATCCACTTTGTCATTACTCAAACTATCACGCAGGACTCACATCACCATCATAAAAAACGTTCCACATGAGCGTGACGACATTCCTCCACAGCTTTGACGCACATGTTTATCATATTTCTTGACTTCCTGTGGTCATCTCTTACCTCCTCTGTCCCTCCTTCTCCATTGGCTTTGATGACATCAGAGTTACGAGGTTCTCCTGCTCCGCCCGAAGCCGCCGTGGGGCCCGGGTCCACTTGTGCTCTGCTCTGCGTCACATCTGCTGCTGCTGCTGCCTGCGGAGCACATCGCTCTGTGGGCTTCAACGCTAACGTTACCGAGAGAATAGTAGGAAACAATGATCATAAATAAATTAATCGTATTTCTGATACATGCTGGTATTTTGATTGTGCGTCACAGGTTATTGGAAGTCTCATCTGTGATGCTTCAAAATTATGTTCCTTAGTTTATACTGTTTATAATGTATGAATAAGTACCAGGTATTTAAGCAGCTTATTAATGCTCTCATCATTTTGTACATGGTTTACAGACACACACACACACACACATACACACACACATACACACACACACATGCACGCGCACGCACACAAACACACACACACACACACACACGCTCACACACACACATGCACGCGCACGCACACAAACACACACACACACACACATGCACGCGCACACACACAAACACACACACACACACACACACAAACGCACACGCACGCGCACACACACACACACTGGTTTCTGAAACAACCATCTGGAAAGACAAGACAAATCCCGTGGTCATTGAAAAGATGTATGTATGTTTGTGAAGGGTCAAATCATCAGAGAAATCTTAAATCTTAATACCATTGAGAATCTTTGGGATGTGCAGGAAAAGGCTTTGCTTAGAGGTCACAACGTCAACCAAATGAATGCTGCAAATGTTCCAACAATAATTAGAGCATGTGATTGTACTTTACTAAGGAGCCTTATTTTTTCTGATTATATCATTTAAAAAAAAATTCTGGATAGTTGGAAATCTGGAAATCTATGCGTCGTAAGTAAGATCTCTCCTTCACTGTTCTTCTCCCCGAGGGTTCCACCTTTTCACACTGTGTTTTTTCTAGTTTCTCCTCAAAGTAAAGAAAAGTCTGAGGACAATTATCCATCTGCTTCTCTGTTATTGACCAATGTTTGATTCTCTCACTTTCTGTTCCTTAAATCAACAACTTTGAGACACCCACGAGGCAACAGCTGCTTGGAAAGGGGGAAAGAGAGGGGAGAGACATTCTGCAAATATCGAGGGCTGGACCTTAATCCAAGACGTCGACGCGGCCACACATGTGCAACGCTCTTAACCACTGCACCACTGGCGAAACGCAGGGATTCTCTTTTTAAAGCCTTTGAAGATTACCCAGACTATGCTTGTTTTAGTTTGTTTTACTGTATTTTTATACATTCCTGCACTTGTTTAAGTATAAAACAAACTCAAATGTGGTCGGACGGTCTTATTCTGCTCTGCGCGACTATTGTTCTTTCAAGTTCTCACAAAAACATACAATCGTTCACATTTTAAGGCTTAAAAAGTATGTTTTTGTGATCTTCAAATGCAACACAGACATATTAAGGTGACTCTTTGGGATGAGCATGATCCTAAAGGGTTTTGTGGCTGTTCTTGAGGCGTTGGGCTGCAAACAGTCTAAATTAATACAATCTCAATTTGTAATGTTTACCAGACGTGTGACATCAACGTTCACCGGGAATAATATGCGCTGTGAAATCTGTACCGCTCAATTACATTACGTGCAATTAAACAGATATTCATAACAACCGAAATGAATCATAGATAATACTTTAGCGCCAATTACTCTGCGTAACGCGAAACCGTCCAATATTTGCCAAATTAAAACTGATATCATCTTTCACGCGATAATCGGGACGCCGCGGTAAATTTGAATATGAAGACTTTTTAAAGTCGCAAAATGGAGCTCTTAATTTACTGCTGTTGTGAATATTCCATACGTCAATAACTGTCTGTTCAAACATGTCCCAGATTAGCCTTTTAAACCAGCGCCGCAGCGGAAGGCCTTTGGATCTGCGTGCGTCTGATGCGAGGGTAAAAGTGTTTGCTGAAGCCAGTGCTCTGGAGTTCCTTCCTCAAATATTATAACGTTTGTAAAAAGCACTTTATTGGTTAGAGATCATGGGAGTATTTCTGGAACCAAGCGCCACAGAACCATTTACTCCAAACATCCACTGTTATTTAAGCCTTGGCAGTTGGTTCATTCTATCATCCATTTCTTTATGATTTAGGTGTGTTTTTCCTGCAGCAAAAAGTACATTCAAATGGTATCCATCAGTCGGTTCCATTGCAGAAGTCGTATGTCCCAAGTACAACTGTGTAAAATCAACATGCGTTTTAAAAATATGTAGTTATTGTGGCTGAATTAAGATAAGATAAGATAAGATAAGTTTATTGTCCACACATGGGGAAATTTTGTTGTTACAACGCAGTAGATACAGAGGAAAAGGACATAATAACTTATAGTAAGTTTAAAAAAAACACTTAATAGAAGAACAAAACAAAAAACTCTTATTAACAAAGCTCCTCTCATATCTTAATAGGGAATGGAGGGGGGAAAAAATAAAAAAAATAGATAAATAAAAGAAAATAAAAAGATAAAGATAAAAATAAGATAATAATAAAATAATAATAATAAAATAAAAGAAAGTAAAGTAAAAATAGCTAAGACTAAATAATACTAATAGTAAGTAAGTAAACAGAATAAAACACTCTTATTTACATCAGTTATATGCACATGAATATGGCCTTAATTGCTTGTGAGTACGACAGTAATTGCACATGAATATGACGGTATTGCACATGGTTAAGTCAGAATTGCACATGAATATGACGGTATTGCACATGGTTAAGTCAGAATTGCACATGAATATGACGGTATTGCACATGGTTAAGTCAGAATTGCACATGAATATGACGGTATTGCACATGGTTAAGTCAGTATTGCACATGAATATGACGGTATTGCACATGGTTAAGTCAGAATTGCACATGAATATGACGGTATTGCACATGGCTAAGTCAGTATTGCACATGAATATGACGGTATTGCACATGAATATGACGGTATTGCACATGGTTAAGTCAGAATTGCACATGAATATGACGTATTGCACATGGTTAAGTCAGAATTGCACATGAATATGACGGTATTGCACATGGTTAAGTCAGTATTGCACATGAATATGACAGTATTGCACATGGCTAAGTCAGAATTGCACATGAATATGACGGTATTGCACATGGTTAAGTCAGTATTGCACATGAATATGACGGTATTGCACATGGTTAAGTCAGAATTGCACATGAATATGACGGTATTGCACATGGCTAAGTCAGAATTGCACATGAATATGACGGTATTGCACATGGCTAAGTCAGTATTGCACATGAATATGACGGTATTGCACATGGTTAAGTCAGAATTGCACATGAATATGACGGTATTGCACATGGCTAAGTCAGTATTGCACATGAATATGACGGTATTGCACATGGTTAAGTCAGAATTGCACATGAATATGACGGTATTGCACATGGCTAAGTCAGAATTGCACATGAATATGACGGTATTGCACATGAATATGACGTATTGCACATGGTTAAGTCAGAATTGCACATGAATATGACTGTATTGCACATGGTTAAGTCAGTATTGCACATGAATATGACGGTATTGCACATGGCTAAGTCAGAATTGCACATGAATATGACGGTATTGCACATGGTTAAGTCAGTATTGCACATGAATATGACGGTATTGCACATGGCTAAGTCAGAATTGCACATGAATATGACGGTATTGCACATGGTTAAGTCAGTATTGCACATGAATATGACAGTATTGCACATGGTTAAGTCAGAATTGCACATGGTTAAGTCAGAATTGCACATGAATATGACGGTATTGCACATGGATAAGTCAGAATTGCACATGAAAATGACGGTATTGCACATGGTTAAGTCAGAATTGCACATGAATATGACGGTATTGCACATGGCTAAGTCAGAATTGCACATGAATATGACGGTATTGCACATGAATATGACGGTATTGCACATGGTTAAGTCAGAATTGCACATGAATATGACGGTATTGCACATGGCTAAGTCAGAATTGCACATGAATATGACGGTATTGCACATGGTTAAGTCAGAATTGCACATGACTATGACGGTATTGCACATGGTTAAGTCAAATTTGCACATGAATATGACGGTATTGCACATGGTTAAGTCAGCATTGCACATGAATATGACGGTATTGCATATTGTTAAGTCAGTATTGCACATGAATATGACGGTATTGCACATGGTTAAGTCAGAATTGCACATGAATATGATGGTATTGCACATGGTTAAGTCAGAATTGCACATGAATATGACGGTATTGCACATGGTTAAGTCAGAATTGCACATGACTATGACGGTATTGCACATGGTTAAGTCAGAATTGCACATGACTATGAATATGAATTGAACTCATACGAGGAATCAAAGCAGAACTTGTCAGTATAGACTCTGTTGTGCTAAAACAGTGGTGGCCTCGCAGACTAAAACATCAATGATTCAATATGTTGTCAGGCGTCAAGTGCAGGTTCACGTCCTGTCCCAGATCATGGGTCACAGCTGTGTGAGCCCCAACACAGTGGCTCTGCTCTGGTGTGGTCAGATTTAAAGTGACAGTTCTGTCCCTGTCTCACAGTCGGGCCCTGCTGCACCTGCTCTCACAGAAGGTTCTAATAAAAGTCTCCAAGAGGCTTCATCACGACCATGCACCATCCAAAATGTAGAGCACTGATAATTGCCTTGAAATGAAGCTGGAGGGCAGGTCAGAACGCCATGGTGAAGCTTTTATCTGGCTTTTATAGTCAGATTGTGGAGGTTTTTACTGTTCATTTCTCTGGTAGTTACTGAGTCTGAGCTCATGAATCAAAAACTGCCATTAAGTTCTGTCAAAATAAAGTTGAAATACAGAGGCATTTCTAAAAGGACTATATATATATGCTACAAGATTATGATGTTTGTGGATCCAATCTCCAAGACAAAAAATATGGTCCAATTTTTCTGCTTAGCAATGTCTCAAAAAATGAGAGAATTGTTAAAGAGGTATGATTTAACAATGACTTGCTATAAATGAGGTTTGATTCTATATGAATGGCCCTTCAAGAATAACCTCCCTAGTTTTGAACATAACGCTAGTGCGTTTGTCTCATATTCACAAATGTGAACCACCTGTGACTTGTTTTCAAAATGAAATGAAGAATTTATAATCCTTATACTTATTAATACTTATAATCTTTGAGATTTATCGGCCAGAATCACAAGCATCTTCTCACTTGTACGACACTAACAATGAAGTATAAATCCCTTTAAGAACACTGAACAATACACTTAATCCCCTGACAGACAGTGGGTTGACATCTTTTCTGTAAGTTTTTTGTTATCATTTGTTTTCAATTGTAATAACTCTGATTGCACCTTGTTAAAAATGTAATTGCTATTTCTTTTTTTTTTAACCAATGTAAGGAAAAGTGTCCTTTTACTCAGCAACTTAAGTCTAACTCTGCTCTAAACTTGTTTTTGGATGACTCACAATATTATGAACTGATGTAGAATTTCATCATATGTAACTCCCTTAAAAGAACGTTCATGAATTAGGCCCATTTTTCTAATCGTTTCGTAACTTTCCCTCGCAATTGTGATCAAAACGAAAAGAGATCACGAGCACGTTCTGGACTTGGCATATGGACATTGCTCATCACCGATCAGCTGCCGTGTCACATTTTGGATCAAACATTACACAAGTGAATCTCTTGTCAGCATCAAGCACAAATGGGCAATAAATCACAATTGGTTTGGGTTTTATCTCACACACACACACACACACACACACACAAATACTGTTGAAGCGACTGCAGTTTTAGTGAATCCTAAAAAGAGCGTGACGTGCTTGTGAGATGGTATCGGCGCAGTCGTGTAAAGGTTGGATGGATGGAAGCGTCGGAGGAGAGTGGCAGGAAACATTTGAGCAGCGCTGATAAAAACCACAGCCATCGGAAGCATCAGCGACATGTGCGTATCCAAACACGGGCCGATAATTACTCTGAGGCAACATTATGAGGCAGATAAGTCGCTTCAGCTGTCAGGAGCAGACACTGACACTATCTGCAGCTCCATCCGACAGGACCCAATCATAGTCGGATAAACATTGCTCACAGATGCATTTTGATTGCTCTGGTTTTTGCACATTCACATACATCGTAAACATTGATGCGGGGCTCGATGGGACCGATCGAGAAGACACGGTTTCCATCCTGATTCCTTAAGCCCACGCCTCATTTCAGTTTTGTGCAGCAAGTAAATAAGCTGTAAATAAGAGTGTTACTATTGTTATTTTTCATTAAGAGTTATCCGGTTTTTTAATTATTATTTACTTCTGCACCTACTTTGTGTTGCGACATTGGTATTTCCCCATTGTGGGACAAATATAAAGGCTTATCTTATCTTATCTTATGTGACCCGGACCATTTACAACTTTGAAATACTTTAAAACCCGGTTCATTTCACTTTTCTCTTTTTACTACAAATGTTTTAATGATTGATGATGATTGAATGATTGTGTTGTTCTTTTGCTGCTTCTTTACCAGGTCGTCATGAATGAAAATGTGTTCTCAGCTGACCCAGTTGGTCAAATATTAAATAAAAAAGCAAACATATTATATCTTTTAACTGGAGGATGTTCATAACATGAATCTTCAAACCAGGAAGGAATCGTTTTGCCTGAAAACATGAATATGCATGTGGTGTGTGGATGAGTAATTGATGTGATTGGAAAAGCTGTTGGAATGACACAAACAGAACCAACGATCACGGACTCGACTGACAAATGGAGGAAATGACATATGAAAATGGACAAATTTGACAAACTTTGTGCCGTAGCTTCGCTGGATTGCCTTTATTTCTTTGATTTAATCTTTGTGTCGTGTTCTGTGTTCTGTGCTTGTATTTTGTTGGTACAGATCAATCAATTCAAATAGATTTTTAAATACAGTCTTATAATAAATCTAAAACGTAAAAAGAAAAGAGAGTTAAATCCTTCATGCAAACACTTTTAATTCAATCTAAGGCTACAGACAATAATATTCTCTTGCTGAATTGAATTAGTAGTTATTGTTAATTAAAGTTGTGGCATCACTGAATTCATTTGTAGAGTTTTAATATTCACATCACGCCTCTCGTGTGATGACCCCGTTTGACAGTTTCTAAGGACTGACATCACTGCGGCGCATTGAGAATTCCTCAGAAATAGAAATATCAAATCAAAAAGAGGGCGGCAGGTTAAAGAATTGGACGAGAGCCCAGGGCAACGGCGATCAATAAAACTCATTTTCAGCATTGATCTAACAGCATCAAACAAACACAACTGCAAACTGGGAAGTCAAGTCCCAAAACGATGATGACTGATGATAACTATGATTATTAATGATGGAAATGCATTAAGGACAAATTAAAAGACAAATACCATGCATTATTTGAATCGTTCTCAGCCTTTAACAATGCTATTGAGGACCTTTAGTTTAGTATTTCATGTTTAAAAAGATAAAAAAAATTAAAAATGGTTTATTAAAAACTAAATTACGTTTCTTCTGTTTACTGGCTGCTACTACTGGCTGCAAGAGGGAATTACACGGGTTAATAATGTGATGCTGAGTAGCCACGCAGTTGTACTGATCGTGATCAGACGGGAGAAATGCACAGAGCAAATCTGGCAATGATTTGACTTAAAAACAGCAGAACTCAGACTCACATCACAGATCGAGAAAACGTCACAGATCAGAGGAATTCAGAATGGAGTGTTTTTGATGCTCAAATCATCAAATTAACGTGAATGAAGCTAAATGCAACTCCAGGTAGATAAAAACTATTTTCAGTAGTATATCAGTAGTTTACGTTTCATTGTTCTATTTATTTGTGTCATGGGTTTAGAGCTGCTACTATATTATATCATAAGAATAAACATTAAAATATTAATAATAAGACTGTAGAAAATAGGAACTCTGTCTTTTTGATGCTTGCTCACCTCTCAATCTTACACAACTTTATTCTTAGATAGATGAATCATAAATGGCTTGCGCTTTAATTAAACATTTACCATTTATCTCTCACCGGACACCTCAGGCTAAGATCCTGGAAGACCAGCAAACTTGACTCATCTAAATCAGTCTGGACTTTTTAACAAAACATTGAAATGATATTTTCTGGTAAATGACTCAGTGTCACCCAGTCAGAACTCGAATGCCACTTAATGCCTTATTGCGCCGAATGACTCACAATAGACAAGGGCCCATCTACTTTTAACATTGTGACCTCACGACCGAGAACAACAGGTTTCAAAGTGTAGAATGTGACCGTGCCGGGCAGATTAGTTTGACGGATCGCTGTAAGTCCATATTACTAGGAAATGCACTAGTGTGTGACTGTTGATTCTCTTTTATTTAAGGCATCAATCAGGACGTTTGTCACTTGGCCCTTGCAGCAGACAGATTACAGTTCACCTGCAGAGAAGAGGCACAAATTACAGCTTTCAGCCCCGAGTTCAGCCGTTTTGTGTGGGGAAACTTGGTCTCATTAGTCAGAATGTGGCACTGTGGGCAGAAAAAAGCCACTGTGATGTTAACTGCCCAGAGCGGAGAACTTAATGTGGTCCTTCCATTGAAACAGTAATATTATCTGAGGCTGTATAGACAGAGCTCACATGAAAAGACGTCTATTGCTGCATGAGTTTCAGACAACATTACAACATTCTATAAGACAATAATATTTAGGCTATTACAGGGGGAAAAAATCTATATTCTGTTTTGTCGGTGAAAATGTTGGCCCTGATTTGGCATTTGGCATGATTTTGCTCTTCCGACTGTACAATCGCATGAACTTACGCACTCGCTCACACCAAACAAGAGGAGTCACTATCATAAACGCCCACTTCAGAGGCTGTGAGGACATTTCATCCCCACACGACCGTCAGGAAAGAGACACCGAGGCCAAAAGAGTGGTTAAAATAGCTACTAAAGTTCAGTGGAGTTTGAAGGCCTTTAGAATATTTATGGTCTTAATAAATTATCTGGTATTCTCTGGCGCTGAGTCTCTCCAAGTCCTTGCAGAGTTGCTTCATGTAATAATAATCCAAGTCATTACATAGAGTCATTACGTTGTGTAATAAAACCACGTTTTGGAATCATTTTCCACACATATGGCCCATATTAAAAATAGCCGTTATTAAATTTTGAGACAAATTATTATAAAATTCATAAGGCACATATTTTTACAACCAATAAATAAAAAACTAAATATTCCTTTTTTAGCAGTGGCTTATTGTTAGAGCATGTGCCCACTAACCTAAAGGTTTGATATCAGTGTTTATAGATTTGTTTGACGATCTGCACTGGCCCCTTATGGATCCTCCTGCAGGATGTGGGTCCACGGGAGAGTGGCCCCACTTCACTCCTTTGGGCTGTGCCCAGCCGGGCCCCGTGGGGAATGACCCGGCCACCAGACGCTCACCGTCGAGAGCCCACCTCAGACCTGACTCCAGGGAGGGGCCCCGGCAATCCCAATCTGGGTGACGTAACTGGCCTTGTTATTTTACTCGTCATAAGGGGCTTCTGAACCAGCACAGTAATAACATAGTAATAGCATAATGATAGCATAGTAATAGCATAGTAATAGCATAGTAATTAAAAGGGTTATTAAATGGGACACATCTGTCACTTCACTTAAAGATTGTTCTTATTCTTTGGTAACAGGATTGATCCTAACTTTAACCTAACCAGTGTGTGAAGACTGTAAGTCAGCAGGAAATATGTTTGGTGTTTTCTTGGATATAATATAAAAACAGTAAGTGATTCCTCATTTGTCCAGCAGTGGTTCATGAAAAGATTTTCACAATGTTTGACAAGACTAGAAGTCATGTTTTTATGAGTTTCAAACTCTCTACAGATTGGCCATAACAGCATTACCTGGTGAGAATCACATCGTTCAGTTATAGAATATGTCTTTCCTTATTTGCCATGGCTCCCTCAGGACGTCTCTCATAACATGAAACAGCAGCTCTCCATCTCATCAAATAAGTTCTCCTCAGGAAGCCCAGTGGCACAAAGCTGTTATTTCAGAGCGTTGCAGAGCAGAGACTCGCCTGTGACCAGTATTCTTTTAGCACCATCTTGTGGACACAGCATGTATGAGGTGGAAGGCGGCGTGCGTGGCTTTGAGTGGAGCTGTGGGCTACTGGAAATATATTCTGCTGTTGTGTCATTAACCCTTCGGGGTCCGGAGCTTTTTGGGCCGTTTTTGGGTACCTTCAATTTTGCCCTGATATACTACATTAAGAAATGGTTACCAGACCAATGTTGGGTATCTTTTTTTTCAGCACAACCTCACCTATATGATGAGTTAGTTAGTTTTTCACTTTGACATACTATTTCAACACACTGGACCTAAACACACACAGAAAACACAAAGTCCGTCTAGAAAAATTATGTTTTTTTCATTGTGAAACCCTCAAACATGCTCAACCAAGCGTTTAAAAAGGTTCAAACTGAACCACAAGGTGCGAATATGAACATATAAAAGTATTCTTGTGATATATACAAGCAATAAACCACTATTTACAATAAAAAGTAGGTAAATCCTTAGGCGTTTTTCTATTTGTGCAACTTCTCAAAACAGTTTCAGTCCAAAATGACCTTGTACTTCCATGTGAGTGATGTTCAGAAGGAACTCTAAACCAGGTCTAAACCAGGTCTAAACCAGGTCCAACCCAGGTCTAAACCAGGTCTAAATCAGGACTAAACCAGGTCTAACCCAGGACTAAACCAGGTCTAAACCAGGTCTAAACCAGGTCTAAACCAGGACTAAACCAGGACTAAACCAGGACTAAACCAGGTCTAAACCAGGACTAAACCAGGACTAAACCAGGACCAAACCAGGTCTAAACCAGGTCTAAACCAGGTCTAAACCAGGACTAAACCAGGACTAAACCAGGACTAAACCAGGTCTAAACCAGGACTAAACCAGGTCTAAACCAGGACTAAACCAGGACTAAACCAGGTCTAAACCAGGACTAAACCAGGACTAAACCAGGTCTAAACCAGGACTAAACCAGGTCTAAACCAGGACTAAACCAGGACTAAACCAGGTCTAAACCAGGACTAAACCAGGACCAAAGCAGGTCTAAACCAGGTCTAAACTTGATCAACATGAAGTGTGCCCCTCATTTTGCTTCACAACTATATTACTGACAATGAAATACTAAAACTCTCCAAAACTACTCAAAAACAGTATTATTCCTCTCGTTCGTTCTTCCTCTTTGACTAATTGTCATGTGACTAATGTTTACGTTCCTCGTGTGCGTCCTGAACATCCGGGTTAGCACAAGGCTAACGTTTTTTTCCGTTTCGTTTTATCACAAAAGACGACAAAGTTATTATAAGAAATGTAACGCGCGCAGAAAAGAGCGCATATTTTTCCGCAAATTTTTAATGGAATTGAAACGTTCATAACTTTGGTTTTATCTGGTGGATTCGAAAAAAACAAAAACTCAGATGTTGCTACGGGTCCCCACTTCCGTATGACGTCAACGGCAGCCGTCTACGTTGTTTGGTTTTCATGCTACAGGGTCCTAAAGCCGACCTTGTTTTCACACGCGCCGGCGCGGGCGTCGACCCCGAAGGGTTAAGCAAGACACTTCATCCACCTTGTCTCAGTGTTTACTCAATGGTGTTTAAATGTGCCAGTGTGAATGTAAATGCCCAGCAATGAATACATGACACACTACAGCCCCCTTCACACACATGCAGGGTGGGTGTATGTGTGAATAAAGCCACAACATCGCCAGTAGTTTCTTAGGTTACTTGGTCTCCCAGGATACGCCATGCAGATAAGTTCCAATATTATTCAGGTTAAATGATGCAGCACGTTGCTTTAAGGACAGAATGCAGAGAGACACGTGTCAGGAGTGTGAACAGAGCAAAGCTGGTAATGTTCTGGGATGGAAGCCTGTGTGAATGGGGGTCCGAGCTGACTGTTCTGGCAATTTACTGGAAATGCTGTGTGAATGGGGCATTTGATGCTCACTTACTCCTGCTTTCGACCTGGATTAGATCAAATTGAGTTGGTACAGTTTAACCTTTGAACCATTGCCCAGTTTGGAGTAATATGGAGTGATAAGACTTTTTTTGTTGTTATAAAAGTCTTGCACATAATTGAGAAATGTTTTATTAATTACAATTTCACACATAAACAAGATAGAAAATAAATAAGAGAGTTGAGTGGGTGTAAACGTGACAGTCTGTGGGGGCATCTTGGAGAATTAAGATCATGGGTTTAGTCAGTTTGGCCCTCGGCTTTATCCTTTCTGATGGGGAACTCCAGTGAGCTTCTGAACTGCACCGCCACATCCTTCTCCTTCTCCTTCTCCTTCTCCTTCTCCTTCTCCTTCTCCTTCTCCTTCTCCTTCTTGTCTGTGGTTGGCTGTTTAGCGGCGGGGGCGTGGATCCGCAGCTGCCCGTTGTCCATGAGGGAGCAGGACAGGCCGGTCAGGTCCAGATGTGGGGGCAGCTCGATCTTCTGCGCGAAGCCCATCTTGGCGGCGGCGGAGGACTTGAAGGCAGCGTGTGACGTAGAGGATGAACAGGACTGGGAATCCTCTGCACCGGCCTGCTTCAGAGCCGACACCGCCAGGCTCCGCCCCTCCAGCTTCACAGTGATGTCAGCGGGAGCGTATCCCCGAGCGTCCAGGGTCACCAGGAGGTCACCGTTCTTCTGCGAGGCCGGCTGGACATCCCTGTGTGGATCCAGGCAGGACACGTCTTTATGTTGGTCGCCATTGCTCAGTCTGCACAAAGAAACAATGCTCTTCATTAGTTTGAATTTTTAAAATTCCAAAGATAAACAAACAATAAATAAAACTTAATGTCACTGTTTACACACAATGGGTGCCTTTCTTCAACCAATTATACGTTTTGTTTCAGTTTTGACACAGTTTAGGTGGGTAGAGAAGCCAACAATTATAGTAATAGATAAATAAATACTTTCAAGGCACTGTTACTTCTAAAAAATAGTACTTATGTACAAGTACAAGGCAGTGGTGTAAGAAATGTTTTTAAGTAAGAGTAAAAAGCATTTTGAGAAACCACTTCTGAAGTAAGAGTAACTTTAAGAGTAACTGTCTGGACGTAACTTATGATTTATAATGGATGTTTATTTAAGTTCTTTGAGGGAAATATATATATTTCCAAAGAATAGACAACAAAATTATGAACCAAAATCATATCTGATAAAAATGCATAGACTCTCTTTTCACTTGTAGACTGAGACTTACAGTGGGAAAAGTAACTAAAACCTTTAGTTAAGAGTACTGTTACTTCAATTAAAACAACTTGACTGTGTAAATGTATCTGAGTCCTACCCATGTCTAAGCATGTTTTACTTTTTAAATAAATCTTAATTTGTCTGTCCATGCCAACAAGGCTTGATTCAAATTCATTTAATCCTAAACTACAGTCATTGACTTCACCTCTAGTGAAGTCAATGACTGTAGTTTAGTCACAAAGTCTGTAAGCACTGCAGTGAAGGTCTGAACCCACCTTGGGAAAGCTGAGGACATGAGAGGCAGATGGGGCCCCTCGTGGATCTCCGTGAAGAGGCTGTCTGTGAGTTTGGCCCTCCTGTTAAAGAAGTCCTGCTGTATGGAGGAGAGGGCCTCAGTGCGCAGGGGCCACAGCAGACTGTCCTGGCTGAAGAATGGGTCATCCGCAAACAAACTGCTCAGGGCGCTCTGCTGGGACATCATGCTGAAAGTCTGTGGTTGTCCTTTGAGTTGAGCTGGAGTTCTTGTGTTTGACATGAGGGGATCTCTCAGTCTGCTCTTTATACTGTAGCTCCAGCTGTCCGGCTTGTCCACGCCTCCTGTGCTATTTTCTCCCGGTGAGCTCAGTGCTGTTAACGTTTGTGTATCAGTGAGGCCAGGAATGCCTCTGGACTCATCACGGGGCTAAAGACAGACTCACGGTCAGATCCTGTTTGTGTGCGCGGCACAGTTCACACTCAGCTTTAAAAGTGCCATAACTAACAGCTGTAGTTTGTAAGGACTGTGAAGGTATTTAAAGAGTTAATGTCTGAGCTCTGCCTAGCGACTGCTCTGCACATGTTGACTATACATTGGCATGACACCCCAATTCCACTGTAAATTCAAGTTTTGTTCAGATTTCATCATAATAATTACAAGAGTTCAGTAAAAATATATCTCAGATACAAATACCTCAAATACAGTGCATAACAATATTATAAACACTTTTACATAAAGGTGGTGGAGATTATGAAAAAGTAATAGTATTGATATGTACAGCTTCTGTCAGAAATTTTGTGTTGAGGACTGAACTCTCAACACAGATGTCTCATGTTGTCCTTTGGCTTTGTGGACCAAAAATCAGGTTGAATTCTACAATATTAGATCAACGACATGTTTTAAAATTTATGAAATAATGGTTAATTTAGTTTACGGCTAGGGCATAGGGTTGTGATACTAGGAACTGAAATCTGTGTTAGTTTATGGGGACCCAAATCAGGTCCCAATGAGAATATTACATCTTCTGTATTAGATCAACGGCATGATCTACATGTCTGAATATGCGTGATTTAAGTTTAAGGTTATAATTTTCCAGGGGTGGGCAATTATTTTCTTCCGAGGGCCATATTCGAATCCAGGCAAGTAGCGGAGGGCCGGCCCGCGATAATTGGTGTGAAAAAAATATATATATAATGAAATATCGAATCAAATATCACTTTAATGTTAAATATAAGCTATTGAATCTATTATTTAATTAATTTCATGTCATCTTTATTAAGGATACAAGTGCAGACAGATGTTACAGACAGTTAAAAAATAGAAAATAAATCTTTGTAGGGGCCAGATTAAAACATGCCGAGGGCCACATCTTGCCCCTGGGGCCACAAATGACCAGGTCTGGCCTAAGGGGGGAAAAAATGTTAAACAAAAAAATTGAACATTTTTCTAATATTACTTGGTTTGTTTGGCGGGCCGGATTATAAAGACAAACGGGCCGTATGTGGCCCGCAGGCCGTAGTTTGCCCAGAGTATAGAATAGTAATGATGGTTAAGGGCTAGGATCCAGGAAATTAATGCAAGACAATGGAAATGTGTGTGTGTGTGTGTGTGTGTATTTATGTATGTATTTATGTATGTATTTATGTATGTATTTATGTATATATGTATATATGTGCGTGTGAGAGAATAATAAGCCTAAAAAGGGGTGTGCATCACATTAATGACTCTGTAAAGTGACCAGCCAAAACCAGTCGTGGTGTTTATGTGACATTACATTATGTTGATGTCTTTAGCCTCATAATGTGGTGATGTGAGTCAGCTAGTGCCAGTGCAAAAACAGGATCATGTTTCAATGAAGGAAGCAGCTGCAAAATATAAAAGTGTGTCACTGAAATGGCGGGGGATGCCAGAGAGGGGGATTCAAGATGGCCGCCTCTGCTAAATATACAGCCCGGGTTATTTCTGTCAGGATGAGATCACACACTCATACAGGTAATTATGAATCAATGAGTTCAAATCTGTCCATAGTCTTGTTTTGATTAAAAGTAATTGCTGTGATCATCAACATGAGCAGTACAATTACAACGTTAAATAACCCCACTGTGTGCTTTTCTATAGCCATCTCATCAACGTATATGGTACTTACTTACTTACTTACTTACTTATTGACTTACTTACTTACTTACTTACTTACTTACTTACTTACTTACTTATTTACTTACTTACTTACTTACTTACTTACTTACTTACTTACTTACTGTGTGGCTAAAAGCTCATTAACAAGAACAATCTTGTGGACCACACCTTTAATGGTAGAAAAATAAGTACCTAAAACTAAACTAAACTTAATCATTACATGCAATATTATTTACATAAACAGAATTATGCACAATTTAAAAGAAAATAAATGAAAATTGAAAAATGTATACATACATATCTGTAACACCAACAGTCAAGGTTCAATGACCTAGTGAAACCTTCAGGTTTGTGATGATTTCTGAAAGAATAGTTCTAATAATTTTGATAAATGTTCTCTTCATCACCACACTCTATATTGGATGGATTTACATATATGTCATCCTCCTCCTCCTCCTGCTCCTCCTCCTCCACATCACCATCACCATCACCATCACTGTTGTACACTTGATTCATATTGGCTTTTTCTAATGCTATGTAGGTATTGCTTCCCAGGTTTCTTTTGGTACATTTCAGAGCATCTATGTTAGCGTAGGTCTCCTCCTCTTCTTCTTGCTCCTCATCATCATCTTCAAGAGAGTTGTGAGCAGGAACGTTCACTGAAACAGCAAGTACACACACTGAACAAGTGCAGACAATTTGCATGAATGAATGTTTTTCCAAACATACTTTCTATCTGAGTGTTTCCAGATGGTTTAGATTTTCTTTTCTGTATCACCCTGACGACAGCATACAGCAGGAGGAGCAACAGCAGACCTCCTATAGCTCTTGGGACCAGCACCAACACCAATGGCACTAAAGAGAAAAGTTCTTTATCAGATAACAGCAATAGGTTTTGGCCTATGCTCGCAAAAGGCATCACTATTATAATAATAATTTCAAATATGGATCTTTGTAAATCCAACCTGGTCATCTTCATTGTATTGTGAGCATTAAATGTATGATTACTTACACTTGATAATAAGATCCAGTGTTGTTTGTGAAATGTAGGTGCGTCCTGCCCCTGTGACCTCATACACACAGCGGTACTGTCCCTGGTGTTGGTTCTGGGACACAGGGAACGAGAAGGAGGCCGAGTGGTTGACTGAAGGCTCACTGACAGAGCTGTTGGAGCCAGAGAACCACAGGAGAAACAGGCCTTCAGAGACGTCTGAGGGAACAGAGCAGCGGAGGACAAAACTGTCTCCCCTGGTGACATGGACAGTGTCTGAGGAGCACGTTTCTCCAGCAGAAGAAGACACACACAGGCTGGGAACAGGTAAGTCCACTGGGAGGAAAAATATATATATATAGTGTAAAACGTAGTGTAATCCCTCATTCGTCCCGGAGTGTTCCATTGTAGAAAAAGATTCAGTTGTAGTGATCTGGACTATGTTTTTTTGAAAAGAAAAAAAAACTCCCGATGAAAAGGTGTTCAACACCTTCAACACCTTTTCATCAAGAGGTCACGCCCGGTGGGCAGGACCTATGCAGAGTAGAATAAATATCTGAGTTCCCTTCTTGAGTTCCCTTCCCTTCTTGATTCGCAGATTGAGAATGATAATTGGAGTCCAGATGTCTACAACTAAATCTTTTACTACTATAGAGTCAAACTTGACATTAGTCATAACATCATTTAAATGCAGACTTACCAGTGACTTGAAGCCTCACTGAGTCACTTTGTGGAGAGGTGAAAGTTTGACCCGAGAGCACTTTCTGATACACACAATACTATGGTCCTTTATTGTCAAAGGTCACTCGAGGTAAGTTGAAGGTGGCAGGGGTGGAGGTCGATGTCTGAACATCTCGAGTTGGGTTCTTTAGTAAGAATGTTCCTCCTGAATGCTCAGTATTTATGGAACAGCTGAGTTTGACACTTTGACCCCACATGACCTCCAGGGATGGAGTCACAGAAATAATGGGCTTTGAGAAAATGACTGAGAAAAAGTAGACAAAAGACATAAAGTATAACATATATAATTTTGCACAGTGTGGTGTCCCGAGGGTCGTTTAGCTTAGCCCTTCTGGTCCATAGTGGCTAAACCAGACTAAACCATCTAATGTTTATAAAAGCCAATAACGCCACCTGGGAGTTGGCCCAGGATCAGCTAAATATAAAAGGCACGTAGGTTCGTTGCTGATGGGAGGAGACTCCGTGTTAGCAAAAATACATGTTTATTTTTTTATGGTCAATAAGTTAATTTCTGGATGGACATTACAGTTGGAATAATTTAAGCACAGTTCATTGTTCGACGCTCAGGTCATTCACAAACAGTGCGGAACAGTGTAGAACGGTCAGGTAAAGCTAGAAAGACACAGGGCGAGACAAGGCGAGACAAGGCGAGACAAGGCGGCGACAAGGCGAGACAAGGCGAGAAAAGGCGAGACAAGGCGAGACAAGGCGAGACAAGGCGAGACAAGGCGAGACAAGGCGGCGACAAGGCGAGACAAGGCGAGACAAGGCGAGACAAGGCGAGACAAGGTGAGACAAGGTGAGACAAGGCGAGACAAGGTGAGACAAGGCGAGACAAGGCGGCGACAAGGCGAGACAAGGCGAGACAAGGCGAGACAAGGCGGCGACAAGGCGAGACAAGGCGAGACAAGGCGAGACAAGGCGAGACAAGGCGAGACAAGGTGAGACAAGGCGAGACAAGGCGAGACAAGGTGAGACAAGGCGAGACAAGGTGAGACAAGGTGAGACAAGGCGAGACAAGGCGAGACAAGGCGAGACAAGGCGAGACAAGGCGAGACAAGGTGAGACAAGGCGAGACAAGGTGAGACAAGGCGAGACAAGGCGAGACAAGGTGAGACAAGGCGAGACAAGGTGAGACAAGGCGGCGACAAGGCGAGACAAGGCGAGACAAGGCGAGACAAGGCGAGACAAGGCGAGACAAGGTGAGACAAGGCGAGACAAGGCGAGACAAGGCGGCGACAGTGCACACTAGCTCCATGGCTCAGATCTGCAGCTGGATAAGTGCGACGGAGGACTGGACAGACGGTAAATCAAATCAAATCAATTTATTTTTGTAAGGCCCAAAATCACAACAACAGTTGCCTCTGAGGGCCACAGGGAGAAATGAATCAACAATGTCTGTGGTGGTGATGGAGTCAGACAATGTCTATGGTGGCGAGGGACGATGTCCCAGGGTCCTCTGTCCTTAGACTCTCCTTCTCGGCCAGGAAAAACTACAAAAAAAACCTCTTTGGGAAAAAAGCGTAGAAACCTGGAGGAGTTCCAGTGAAGGAGAGATCCGACTCTCACAGACGGACAGACGGACACGAGGAGACTGGAGCTGGACCCACTCTTCAGGCAGATGAGGGACCGACTGAGGCGAGCTGGACCCACTCTTCAGGCAGAAGAGGGACCGTCTGAGTCGAGCTGGACCCACTCTTCAGATGAGGGACCGACTGAGGCGAACTGGACCCACTCTTCAGGCAGATGAGGGACCGACTGAGGCGAGCTGGACCCACTCTTCAGGCAGAAGAGGGACCGTCTGAGTCGAGCTGGACCCACTCTTCAGATGAGGGACCGACTGAGGCGAACTGGACCCACTCTTCAGGCAGATGAGGGACCGTCTGAGTCGAGCTGGACCCACTCTTCAGGCAGATGAGGGACCGTCGGAGGCGAGCTGGACCCACTCCTCAGGCAGATGAGGGACCGACTGAGGCGAGCTGGACCCACTCTTCAGGCAGAAGAGGGACCGTCTGAGTCGAGCTGGACCCACTCTTCAGATGAGGGACCGACTGAGGCGAACTGGACCCACTCTTCAGGCAGATGAGGGACCGTCTGAGTCGAGCTGGACCCACTCTTCAGGCAGATGAGGGACCGTCGGAGGCGAGCTGGACCCACTCCTCAGGCAGATGAGGGACCGTCGGAGGCGAGCTGGGCCCACTCTTCAGGCAGATGAGGGACCGTCCACACAGGGCAGGGACCACTTCACCAGGGGAGGGGCATCTGGGTCCACAGGTCCTCCGGAGTGAGAGAAAGAAAAGAAGGCGGTGAACAATTTGCAAGTGGAATCAAAAAATAAATATTGTTTGATAGCATAAGTAGTCAGAAGAAGAAGAGGATAGTGCTCAAGCTGTCATACTTCCCCCAGCATAATTACTCCTAAGGCAGCGTAGCTGAAGCTGTGGGTTTATGTTTCTGTTCCTAACTAGTCTGACCATAAGCGATTTCGAAGAGGAACGTTTTAAGCCTGGACTTAAATGAAGAGACTGTGTCAGCATATTTAACATGGGTCGGGAGCTGATTCCATAACACAGGAGCTTGATAGTTAAACGCTCTACCTCCTACAGTACTTTTAGAGACTCTTGGCACCACCAGAAGGCCAGCATTCTGAGAGCGAAGAGCTCTGTTTGGATGATATGGTTCTATAGCATCTTTGAGGTAGGATGGGGCCATGTCATTTATGGCTTTGTAGGTCAAGAGTAGAATTTTGAATTTGATTCTGGACTCGATGGGGAGCCAGTGAAGAGACTTCAGCACCGGCGTAATGTGCTCTCTTCTTTTTGTTCCTGTTAGTAATCTTGCTGCTGCATTTTGAACCAGTTGAAAGCTTTTTATGGAGCTTTTAGGACACGCTGCAAGCAGGGAGTTACAGTAGTCTAATCTAGTCGTTACAAATGCATGGATAAGTTTTTCGGCATCACTTTTAGGCAGGATTCTTCTGATTTTGGCTCTTGTTGCGCAAATGGAAATAGGCTGTTTTACAAGCTTGATTTATATGAGCTTTAAATGAGAGCTCCTGGTCAAATAAGACTCCAAGGTTTCTTACAGTAGAACTGGAGGCTACACTGACATTGTCCAGTGTGACTATCTGCTCAGATAGAGAGTCTCGTAGATGCTTAGGGCCAAGCACAATGACCTCGGTTTTTTCAGGGTTAAGAAGCAGGTAGTTTAGTGTCATCCAGGTTTTTATTTCCTTCACACAAGTACTAAGTCTGTCTACTTGATCGCTCTGATCAGGTTTCATTGATAAATACAGCTGAGTGTCGTCTGCATAGCAGTGGAAGTTAATGTCATGTTTTCTGATAATGTTGCCTAATGGTAGCATATAAAGAGTAAACAGAATTGGACCGAGTACCGAACCCTGTGGCACACCGTAAATTACTTTAGAGCTTGGTGAGGAGCTCTGGTTTACATTAACAAATTGGAACCTATCAGATAGATAGGATTTAAACCAGCTGAGGGCTGTTCCTCCAACACCTACATCACATTCTAACCTCTGCAGTAGAATGTTGTGGTCAATGGTGTCAAACGCTGCGCTCAGGTCCAACAGAACCAGGATTGAGACCAGTCCATCGTCAGCGGCTAATAACAAATCATTTGTGACTTTAACTAGTGCAGTTTCAGTGCTGTGGTGGGCTCTGAACCCTGACTGGAAAACTTCAAATAAGTTATTGTCCTGCAGGTGGCGACAAAGCTGTTTTACTACAACTTTTTCAAGGATTTTAGAGACGAAGGGAAGATTTGAAATAGGTCTGTAGTTTACCAATAGGTCGGGATCTAGATTAGGCTTTTTCAGAAGAGGTTTAATGACTGCATGTTTGAAGGACTGTGGAACATAGCCACTTTCGAGTGAAGTATTTATTATATTAAGAATAGGGTCTATAATTAGGGGGAGAATGTCTTTGAGGAGTCTGCTTGGAATGGGGTCTAGGACACAAGTTGAGCTTTTAGAGGACATAATGGCTGAAGTTATCTCTGCTTGATCAACAGCTGTGAACCTTTCTAAGTTTACAGGTGGATGTATATGAGACGTTAGATTTACAGCTTGGGCTAGTTCAGGGCTAATAGCGGGGGTAATTTCATCTAATTTATCTCTGATTGTTTTTATTTTATTGTTAAAAAATAGGAGGAAATCATCAGAGCTAAGTGTAGCTGGGATTGAGGGCTCTACTGCACTGTGACAGTTTGTTAGCCTAGCTACAGTGCTGAAAAGGAATTTAGTGTTACTTTTGTTGACTTCTATTAGATTTGAATAATATCTGGTTTGGGCCTTACGCAGAGCCTGCTTATAGGACAGCAGGCAACTTTTCCATGCTTTTAGGGATTCTTCTGTGTGAGAGCGACGAAATAATCCCTCTAACTCTTTGTTTATGTGAACGCAGTTCTTGGTTGTACCATGGGGAGGCGCGCTTTGGCCTAATGACCTTCTGTTTTAACAGCGCGACAACGTCAAGAGCAGACTTCAGAGAATTCATGGTCAAGTCGACACATTGATCACTTATACTGGGACTAAAGCTGTTCTCAGCAGGATCACATGACATGTCATGTGATCCTGCTGAGAAACAATAACAATAACACGCCCGATAGCCGGCATAACGGGCGGCACACAGAGAGCGCGTTGCAGCAGAAAGTGCAGGCCCATGGCAACAAGCACTAAATTATACACTTACAATCAGCGTTACAAATAACGCTAACGTTCTCACATGTCTGAATGTTGAACACTTCCTGAGAGTGGCGTGCGTGGCATAAACACCGGGAAACCGGAAGTAAGAGCGAGAGGTCAGAGGGCGCAAGGTAAGAACGGAAGCGCTTTTAAGACTGGTTGACGTTACCGCCAGCCAATAGAAGGCCTGATCAGTGGAAGAGCCCGCCTGCAGGCTATACTGCCACAGCACATTGAAAACGATTTTGTTTTTTATATAAACTTATTATTGGAGAGAACTTACCTGAGACATGAAACATTACAGAGTCACTTTGTGGAGAGGTGAACGTTTGACCTGAGAGCACTTTCTGATACACACAATAGTATGGTCCCTTATTGTCAAAGGTCACTCGAGGTAAGTTGAAGGTGGCAGGGGTGGAGGTTGATGTCTGAACATCTCGAGTTGAGTGCTTTAGTAAGAATGTTCCTCCTGAATATTCAGTCCTGATAGAACAGATGACACTGGCACTTTGACCCCAGGTGACCTTTGGAGGACTAAGTGAAATGCTTGACGCAGGAAGAGTCACTGAAATGAGACCAAACGTTTGTACATTGAAGTGGTCAATTAAAAATTATGAATCCAACTGCACTTCTGCTACTTTACATGCAACACCAGTCAACACATTTATTATGAAAATTCTCATGTGAAAACAACAAGTCCTACCTGAGCAAACTACACCTGCATCTTCACTGTGTTCACAGTTTTCAGTCCCAAATCCTGCGTGTCCACACTGAGTTAGAGAGCTCTCACTTCCAGAACACCCCACATCATCGAGCCAGATCTGACCAGAGCCTTGGCCAAACTCAGCGTTAGTTGACGCCTTTAAAGCAGTTCCACAGCCCAACTGTCTGCACACGACTGCAGCATCATAAATGTCCCATTCATCATCACAAACTGTGCCCCAGCTGCTGCTGAGATACACTTCAACTCTTCCAGAACATCGAGAAGAACCACCAACCAGTCTAATTGAAGCCCCTGTGAAATAAATCTGTATATTTTACATAGCACACTCCCAATGAAAAGAGGTATCGGTAAATTTCATGGTTTTACTATTTTAATGGGACCATTTTATAGTTTTTGGTCTTTGGTTTATTTAAGTAGTATGAATAAATAATGACACTTATAAATACGGTAAGTGACAGATCATCGGCAAGTTTCCAGTACTAACCTGCAGCAAGTGGAGCTAGAGAAAGCAGCAGACAGACTGTGGGGCACAAGACATATTCTTTTACCTCAATAGATTCTGCCATGATCTTATTGAAATATAAAATCTTACCTATGGTCAATTGCAAGTAGAGTCTGTCCTGTGTCTTTTCCATAGGCAAGGCAAGTTTATTTGTAGAGCACAATTCATACACAAGGCAATTCAAAGTGCTTCACACAGCAGGAAAAATGCATTCAAATCACAAAGAAATTACAGAAACAGAAATACGATAAAATTAACTAAATAATAAAAAAAAATTAAAAAACACCTAGCCACAAAGGGTAACGTGTTTTCGGAGTCCAACTCCTTTTTAAATCCCTTTTAAATCAGTCCAACTGATTGTCTAAACTAATGAAATCACATAAAAGAGAAGAGTGCAAATAAAAATCCTTTCAGTCACATGCACAGCTAAACAAAACTGTTTTTAGCTTGATTTGAACATTGTCAGAGTACAACCTGTCTCACATCTTCAGGAAGAATGTTCCAGATTTTAGCTGCATAACACTGGCACCAGCAGGAGGCCGGTCCATGTTTAGTCCTGACTCTGGCACCAGCAGGAGGCCGGTCCATGTTTAGTCCTGACTCTGGGCACCAGCAGGAGGCCGGTCCATGTTTAGTCCTGACTCTGGGCACCAGCAGGAGGCCGGTTCATGTTTAGTCCTGACTCTGGCACCAGCAGGAGGCCGGTTCATGTTTAGTCCTGACTCTGGCACCAGCAGGAGGCCGCTCCATGTTTAGTCCTGACTCTGGCACCAGCAGGAGGCCGGTCCATGTTTAGTCCTGACTCTGGCACCAGCAGGAGGCCGCTCCATGTTTAGTCCTGACTCTGGCACATGCAGGAGGCCGGTCCATGTTTAGTTCTGACTCTGGCACCAGCAGGAGGCCGGTCCATGTTTAGTCCTGACTCTGGCACCAGCAGGAGGCTGGTCCATGTTTAGTCCTGACTCTGGCACCAGCAGGAGGCCGGTCCATGTTTAGTCCTGACTCTGGCACCAGCAGAGATGGTTCATATGGCAATAACATGTCTGAGATGTTCTTTGGTGCTAGGCCATGGAGAGACTTGTGCACAAGCAGAGCTGCTTTAAAGTCTCTTCTTTGAGCCACAGGGGGCAGTGCAGAGACCTGAGAACAGGACTAATGTGATGGTACTTCCTGGTTCTGGTCAGGACCCGAGCAGCAGCGTTCTGGATGTACTGCAGCTGTTTTACAGCTCGTTTGGAGAGACCAGTGAGCGGCCGTTACAGGAGTCTAATCTACTGGAGACAAACGCATGGATCCAAGTCTCTCTGAGTCTGATTCAGACTAAAAGCTGCTGATGTTATTGATTTGACGCTGCTGTTGAATTTCACCTTTAAATATACTTAATCCCTCACATAGTTGAAGTTTTTCTGATTCTATTGTCAAAGGTCCCTCGAGGTATGTTGAAAGTGGCAGGTTTGTACAGAGCATACAAGCAAATGTCCATCAATGGGAAATGTAAACTATATAAATGCATTTTGATTGAAAATAGTTCCCTAACCTTTGTAGAGCAAATTGCATGTTGCCCAGTTTTATAGTTGGAGTAATATGGAGTGATAAGTCTTTTTTTTTTTGTTATAAAAGTCTTGCACATAATCAAGAAATGTTTTATTATTACAATTTCACACATAAACAAGATAGAAAATAAATAAGAGAGTTGAGTGGGTGTAAACGTGACAGTCTGTGGAGGCAGCTTGGAGAATTAAGATCATAGGTTTAGTCAGTTTGGCCCTCGGCTTTATCCTTTCTGATGGGGAACTCCAGTGAGCTTCTGAACTGCACCGCCACATCCTTCTCCTTCTCCTTCTCCTTCTCCTTCTCCTTCTCCTTCTCCTTCTCCTTCTCCTTCTCCTTCTCCTTCTCCTTCTTGTCTGTGGTTGGCTGTTTAGCGGCGGGGGCGTGGATCCGCAGCTGCCCGTTGTCCATGAGGGAGCAGGACAGGCCGGTCAGGTCCAGATGTGGGGGCAGCTCGATCTTCTGCGCGAAGCCCATCTTGGCGGCGGCGGAGGACTTGAAGGCAGCGTGTGACGTAGAGGATGAACAGGACTGGGAATCCTCTGCACCGGCCTGCTTCAGAGCCGACACCGCCAGGCTCCGCCCCTCCAGCTTCACAGTGATGTCAGCGGGAGCGTATCCCCGAGCGTCCAGGGTCACCAGGAGGTCACCGTTCTTCTGCGAGGCCGGCTGGACATCCCTGTGTGGATCCAGGCAGGACACGTCTTTATGTTGGTCGCCATTGCTCAGTCTGCACAAAGAAACAATGCTCTTCATTAGTTTGAATTTTTAAAATTCCAAAGATAAACAAACAATAAATAAAACTTAATGTCACTGTTTACACACAATGGGTGCCTTTCTTCAACCAATTATACGTTTTGTTTCAGTTTTGACACAGTTTAGGTGGGTAGAGAAGCCAACAATTATAGTAATAGATAAATAAATACTTTCAAGGCACTGTTACTTCTAAAAAATAGTACTTATGTACAAGTACAAGGCAGTGGTGTAAGAAATGTTTTTAAGTAAGAGTAAAAAGCATTTTGAGAAACCACTTCTGAAGTAAGAGTAACTTTAAGAATAACTGTCTGGACGTAACTTATGATTTATAATGGATGTTTATTTAAGTTCTTTGAGGGAAATATATATATTTCCAAAGAATAGACAACAAAATTATGAACCAAAATCATATCTGATGGAGCGGTGAAAGATAAAAATGCATAGACTCTCTTTTCACTTGTAGACTGAGACTTACAGTGGGAAAAGTAACTAAAACCTTTAGTTAAGAGTACTGTTACTTCAATTAAAACAACTTGACTGTGTAAATGTATCTGAGTCCTACCCATGTCTAAGCATGTTTTACTTTTTAAATAAATCTTAATTTGTCTGTCCATGCCAACAAGGCTTGATTCAAATTCATTTAATCCTAAACTACAGTCATTGACTTCACCTCTAGTGAAGTCAATGACTGTAGTTTAGTCACAAAGTCTGTAAGCACTGCAGTGAAGGTCTGAACCCACCTTGGGAAAGCTGAGGACATGAGAGGCAGATGGGGCCCCTCGTGGATCTCCGTGAAGAGGCTGTCTGTGAGTTTGGCCCTCCTGTTAAAGAAGTCCTGCTGTATGGAGGAGAGGGCCTCAGTGCGCAGGGGCCACAGCAGACTGTCCTGGCTGAAGAATGGGTCATCCGCAAACAAACTGCTCAGGGCGCTCTGCTGGGACATCATGCTGAAAGTCTGTGGTTGTCCTTTGAGTTGAGCTGGAGTTCTTGTGTTTGACATGAGGGGATCTCTCAGTCTGCTCTTTATACTGTAGCTCCAGCTGTCCGGCTTGTCCACGCCTCCTGTGCTATTTTCTCCCGGTGAGCTCAGTGCTGTTAACGTTTGTGTATCAGTGAGGCCAGGAATGCCTCTGGACTCATCACGGGGCTAAAGACAGACTCACGGTCAGATCCTGTTTGTGTGCGCGGCACAGTTCACACTCAGCTTTAAAAGTGCCATAACTAACAGCTGTAGTTTGTAAGGACTGTGAAGGTATTTAAAGAGTTAATATCTGAGCTCTGCCTAGCGACTGCTCTGCACATGTTGACTATACATTGGCATGACACCCCAATTCCACTGTAAATTCAAGTTTTGTTCAGATTTCATCATAATAATTACAAGAGTTCAGTAAAAATATATCTCAGATACAAATACCTCAAATACAGTGCATAACAATATTATAAACACTTTTACATAAAGGTGGTGGAGATTATGAAAAAGTAATAGTATTGATATGTACAGCTTCTGTCAGAAATTTTGTGTTGAGGACTGAACTCTCAACACAGATGTCTCATGTTGTCCTTTGGCTTTGTGGACCAAAAATCAGGTTGAATTCTACAATATTAGATCAACGACATGTTTTAAAATTTATGAAATAATGGTTAATTTAGTTTACGGCTAGGGCATAGGGTTGTGATACTAGGAACTGAAATCTGTGTTAGTTTATGGGGACCCAAATCAGGTCCCAATGAGAATATTACATCTTCTGTATTAGATCAACGGCATGATCTACATGTCTGAATATGCGTGATTTAAGTTTAAGGTTATAATTTTCCAGGGGTGGGCAATTATTTTCTTCCGAGGGCCATATTCGAATCCAGGCAAGTAGCGGAGGGCCGGCCCGCGATAATTGGTGTGAAAAAAATATATATATAATGAAATATCGAATCAAATATCACTTTAATGTTAAATATAAGCTATTGAATCTATTATTTAATTAATTTCATGTCATCTTTATTAAGGATACAAGTGCAGACAGATGTTACAGACAGTTAAAAAATAGAAAATAAATCTTTGTAGGGGCCAGATTAAAACATGCCGAGGGCCACATCTTGCCCCTGGGGCCACAAATGACCAGGTCTGGCCTAAGGGGGGAAAAAATGTTAAACAAAAAAATTGAACATTTTTCTAATATTACTTGGTTTGTTTGGCGGGCCGGATTATAAAGACAAACGGGCCGTATGTGGCCCGCAGGCCGTAGTTTGCCCAGAGTATAGAATAGTAATGATGGTTAAGGGCTAGGATCCAGGAAATTAATGCAAGACAATGGGAATGTGTGTGTGTGTGTGTGTGTGTATTTATGTATGTATTTATGTATGTATTTATGTATGTATTTATGTATATATGTATATATGTGCGTGTGAGAGAATAATAAGCCTAAAAAGGGGTGTGCATCACATTAATGACTCTGTAAAGTGACCAGCCAAAACCAGTCGTGGTGTTTATGTGACATTACATTATGTTGATGTCTTTAGCCTCATAATGTGGTGATGTGAGTCAGCTAGTGCCAGTGCAAAAACAGGATCATGTTTCAATGAAGGAAGCAGCTGCAAAATATAAAAGTGTGTCACTGAAATGGCGGGGGATGCCAGAGAGGGGGATTCAAGATGGCCGCCTCTGCTAAATATACAGCCCGGGTTATTTCTGTCAGGATGAGATCACACACTCATACAGGTAATTATGAATCAATGAGTTCAAATCTGTCCATAGTCTTGTTTTGATTAAAAGTAATTGCTGTGATCATCAACATGAGCAGTACAATTACAACGTTAAATAACCCCACTGTGTGCTTTTCTATAGCCATCTCATCAAAGTATATGGTACTTACTTACTTACTTACTTACTTATTTACTTACTTACTTACTTACTTACTTACTTACTTACTTACTTACTTATTTACTTACTTACTTACTTACTTACTTACTTACTTACTTACTTACTTACTTACTTATTTACTTACTTACTTACTTACTTACTTACTTACTTACTTACTTACTTACTTACTTACTTACTTACTTACTTATTTACTTACTTACTTACTTACTTACTTACTTACTTACTTACTTACTTACTTACTTACTGTGTGGCTAAAAGCTCATTAACAAGAACAATCTTGTGGACCACACCTTTAATGGTAGAAAAATAAGTACCTAAAACTAAACTAAACTTAATCATTACATGCAATATTATTTACATAAACAGAATTATGCACAATTTAAAAGAAAATAAATGAAAATTGAAAAATGTATACATACATATCTGTAACACCAACAGTCAAGGTTCAATGACCTAGTGAAACCTTCAGGTTTGTGATGATTTCTGAAAGAATAGTTCTAATAATTTTGATAAATGTTCTCTTCATCACCACACTCTATATTGGATGGATTTACATATATGTCATCCTCCTCCTCCTCCTGCTCCTCCTCCTCCACATCACCATCACCATCACCATCACTGTTGTACACTTGATTCATATTGGCTTTTTCTAATGCTATGTAGGTATTGCTTCCCAGGTTTCTTTTGGTACATTTCAGAGCATCTATGTTAGCGTAGGTCTCCTCCTCTTCTTCTTGCTCCTCATCATCATCTTCAAGAGAGTTGTGAGCAGGAACGTTCACTGAAACAGCAAGTACACACACTGAACAAGTGCAGACAATTTGCATGAATGAATGTTTTTCCAAACATACTTTCTATCTGAGTGTTTCCAGATGGTTTAGATTTTCTTTTCTGTATCACCCTGACGACAGCATACAGCAGGAGGAGCAACAGCAGACCTCCTATAGCTCTTGGGACCAGCACCAACACCAATGGCACTAAAGAGAAAAGTTCTTTATCAGATAACAGCAATAGGTTTTGGCCTATGCTCGCAAAAGGCATCACTATTATAATAATAATTTCAAATATGGATCTTTGTAAATCCAACCTGGTCATCTTCATTGTATTGTGAGCATTAAATGTATGATTACTTACACTTGATAATAAGATCCAGTGTTGTTTGTGAAATGTAGGTGCGTCCTGCCCCTGTGACCTCATACACACAGCGGTACTGTCCCTGGTGTTGGTTCTGGGACACAGGGAACGAGAAGGAGGCCGAGTGGTTGACTGAAGGCTCACTGACAGAGCTGTTGGAGCCAGAGAACCACAGGAGAAACAGGCCTTCAGAGACGTCTGAGGGAACAGAGCAGCGGAGGACAAAACTGTCTCCCCTGGTGACATGGACAGTGTCTGAGGAGCACGTTTCTCCAGCAGAAGAAGACACACACAGGCTGGGAACAGGTAAGTCCACTGGGAGGAAAAATATATATATATAGTGTAAAACGTAGTGTAATCCCTCATTCGTCCCGGAGTGTTCCATTGTAGAAAAAGATTCAGTTGTAGTGATCTGGACTATGTTTTTTTGAAAAGAAAAAAAAACTCCCGATGAAAAGGTGTTCAACACCTTCAACACCTTTTCATCAAGAGGTCACGCCCGGTGGGCAGGACCTATGCAGAGTAGAATAAATATCTGAGTTCCCTTCTTGAGTTCCCTTCCCTTCTTGATTCGCAGATTGAGAATGATAATTGGAGTCCAGATGTCTACAACTAAATCTTTTACTACTATAGAGTCAAACTTGACATTAGTCATAACATCATTTAAATGCAGACTTACCAGTGACTTGAAGCCTCACTGAGTCACTTTGTGGAGAGGTGAAAGTTTGACCCGAGAGCACTTTCTGATACACACAATACTATGGTCCTTTATTGTCAAAGGTCACTCGAGGTAAGTTGAAGGTGGCAGGGGTGGAGGTCGATGTCTGAACATCTCGAGTTGGGTTCTTTAGTAAGAATGTTCCTCCTGAATGCTCAGTATTTATGGAACAGCTGAGTTTGACACTTTGACCCCACATGACCTCCAGGGATGGAGTCACAGAAATAATGGGCTTTGAGAAAATGACTGAGAAAAAGTAGACAAAAGACATAAAGTATAACATATATAATTTTGCACAGTGTGGTGTCCCGAGGGTCGTTTAGCTTAGCCCTTCTGGTCCATAGTGGCTAAACCAGACTAAACCATCTAATGTTTATAAAAGCCAATAACGCCACCTGGGAGTTGGCCCAGGATCAGCTAAATATAAAAGGCACGTAGGTTCGTTGCTGATAGGAGGAGACTCCGTGTTAGCAAAAATACATGTTTATTTTTTTATGGTCAATAAGTTAATTTCTGGATGGACATTACAGTTGGAATAATTTAAGCACAGTTCATTGTTCGACGCTCAGGTCATTCACAAACAGTGCGGAACAGTGTAGAACGGTCAGGTAAAGCTAGAAAGACACAGGGCGAGACAAGGCGAGACAAGGCGAGACAAGGCGGCTACAAGGCGAGACAAGGCGAGAAAAGGCGAGACAAGGCGAGACAAGGCGAGACAAGGCGAGACAAGGCGAGACAAGGCGGCGACAAGGCGAGACAAGGCGAGACAAGGCGAGACAAGGCGAGACAAGGTGAGACAAGGTGAGACAAGGCGAGACAAGGTGAGACAAGGCGAGACAAGGCGGCGACAAGGCGAGACAAGGCGAGACAAGGCGGCGACAAGGCGAGACAAGGCGAGACAAGGCGAGACAAGGCGAGACAAGGCGAGACAAGGTGAGACAAGGCGAGACAAGGTGAGACAAGGTGAGACAAGGCGAGACAAGGCGAGACAAGGCGGCGACAAGGCGAGACAAGGCGAGACAAGGCGAGACAAGGTGAGACAAGGCGAGACAAGGCGAGACAAGGTGAGACAAGGCGAGACAAGGTGAGACAAGGCGAGACAAGGTGAGACAAGGCGAGACAAGGCGGCGACAGTGCACACTAGCTCCATGGCTCAGATCTGCAGCTGGATAAGTGCGACGGAGGACTGGACAGACGGTAAATCAAATCAAATCAATTTATTTTTGTAAGGCCCAAAATCACAACAACAGTTGCCTCTGAGGGCCACAGGGAGAAATGAATCAACAATGTCTGTGGTGGCGATGAAGTCAGACGATGTCTGTGGTGGCGAGGGACGATGTCCCAGGGTCCTCTGTCCTTAGACTCTCCTTCTCGGCCAGGAAAAACTACAAAAAAAACCTCTTTGGGAAAAAAGCGTAGAAACCTGGAGGAGTTCCAGTGAAGGAGAGATCCGACTCTCACAGACGGACAGACGGACACGAGGAGACTGGAGCTGGACCCACTCTTCAGGCAGATGAGGGACCGACTGAGGCGAGCTGGACCCACTCTTCAGGCAGAAGAGGGACCGTCTGAGTCGAGCTGGACCCACTCTTCAGATGAGGGACCGACTGAGGCGAACTGGACCCACTCTTCAGGCAGATGAGGGACCGACTGAGGCGAGCTGGACCCACTCTTCAGGCAGAAGAGGGACCGTCTGAGTCGAGCTGGACCCACTCTTCAGATGAGGGACCGACTGAGGCGAACTGGACCCACTCTTCAGGCAGATGAGGGACCGACTGAGGCGAACTGGACCCACTCTTCAGGCAGAAGAGGGACCGTCTGAGTCGAGCTGGACCCACTCTTCAGATGAGGGACCGACTGAGGCGAACTGGACCCACTCTTCAGGCAGATGAGGGACCGACTGAGGCGAGCTGGACCCACTCTTCAGATGAGGGACCGACTGAGGCGAACTGGACCCACTCTTCAGGCAGATGAGGGACCGTCTGAGTCGAGCTGGACCCACTCTTCAGGCAGATGAGGGACCGTCGGAGGCGAGCTGGGCCCACTCTTCAGGCAGATGAGGGACCGTCCACACAGGGCAGGGACCACTTCACCAGGGGAGGGGCATCTGGGTCCACAGGTCCTCAGGAGTGAGAGAAAGAAAAGAAGGCGGTGAACAATTTGCAAGTGGAATCAAAAAATAAATATTGTTTGATAGCATAAGTAGTCAGAAGAAGAAGAGGATAGTGCTCAAGCTGTCATACTTCCCCCAGCATAATTACTCCTAAGGCAGCGTAGCTGAAGCTGTGGGTTTCTGTTTCTGTTCCTAACTAGTCTGACCATAAGCGATTTCGAAGAGGAACGTTTTAAGCCTGGACTTAAATGAAGAGACTGTGTCAGCATATTTAACATGGGTCGGGAGCTGATTCCATAACACAGGAGCTTGATAGTTAAACGCTCTACCTCCTACAGTACTTTTAGAGACTCTTGGCACCACCAGAAGGCCGGCATTCTGAGAGCGAAGAGCTCTGTTTGGATGATATGGTTCTATAGCATCTTTGAGGTAGGATGGGGCCATGTCATTTATGTCTTTGTAGGTCAAGAGTAGAATTTTGAATTTGATTCTGGACTCGACGGGGAGCCAGTGAAGAGACTTCAGCACTGGCGTAATGTGCTCTCTTCTTTTTGTTCCTGTTAGTAATCTTGCTGCTGCATTTTGAACCAGTTGAAAGCTTTTTATGGAGCTTTTAGGACACGCTGCAAGCAGGGAGTTACAGTAGTCTAATCTAGTCGTTACAAATGCATGGATAAGTTTTTCGGCATCACTTTTAGGCAGGATTCTTCTGATTTTGGCTATGTTGCGCAAATGGAAATAGGCTGTTTTACAAGCTTGATTTATATGAGCTTTAAATGAGAGCTCCTGGTCAAATAAGACTCCAAGGTTTCTTACAGTAGAACTGGAGGCTTCACTGACATTGTCCAGTGTAACTATCTGCTCAGATAGAGCGTCTCGTAGATGCTTAGGGCCAAGCACAATGACCTCGGTTTTTTCAGGGTTAAGAAGCAGGTAGTTTAGTGTCATCCAGGTTTTTATTTCCTTCACACAAGTACTAAGTCTGTCTACTTGATCGCTCTGATCAGGTTTCATTGATAAATACAGCTGAGTGTCGTCTGCATAGCAGTGGAAGTTAATGTCATGCTTTCTGATAATGTTGCCTAATGGTAGCATATAAAGAGTAAACAGAATTGGACCGAGTACCGAACCCTGTGGCACACCGTAAATTACTTTAGAGCTTGGTGAGGAGCTCTGGTTTACATTAACAAATTGGAACCTATCAGATATATAGGATTTAAACCAGCTGAGGGCTGTTCCTCCAACACCTACATCACATTCTAACCTCTGCAGTAGAATGTTGTGGTCAATGGTGTCAAACGCTGCGCTGAGGTCCAACAGAACCAGGATTGAGACCAGTCCATCGTCAGCGGCTAATAACAAATCATTTGTGACTTTAACTAGTGCAGTTTCAGTGCTGTGGTGGGCTCTGAACCCTGACTGGAAAACTTCAAATAAGTTATTGTCCTGCAGGTGGCGACAAAGCTGTTTTACTACAACTTTTTCAAGGATTTTAGAGACGAAGGGAAGATTTGAAATAGGTCTGTAGTTTACCAATAGGTCGGGATCTAGATTAGGCTTTTTCAGAAGAGGTTTAATGACTGCATGTTTGAAGGACTGTGGAACATAGCCACTTTCGAGTGAAGTATTTATTATATTAAGAATAGGGTCTATAATTAGGGGGAGAATGTCTTTGAGGAGTCTGCTTGGAATGGGGTCTAGGACACAAGTTGAGCTTTTAGAGGACATAATGGCTGAAGTTATCTCTGCTTGATCAACAGCTGTGAACCTTTCTAAGTTTACAGGTGGATGTATATGAGACGTTAGATTTACAGCTTGGGCTAGTTCAGGGCTAATAGCGGGGGTAATTTCATCTAATTTATCTCTGATTGTTTTTATTTTATTGTTAAAAAATAGGAGGAAATCATCAGAGCTAAGTGTAGCTGGGATTGAGGGCTCTACTGCACTGTGACAGTTTGTTAGCCTAGCTACAGTGCTGAAAAGGAATTTAGTGTTACTTTTGTTGACTTCTATTAGATTTGAATAATATCTGGTTTGGGCCTTACGCAGAGCCTGCTTATAGGACAGCAGGCAACTTTTCCATGCTTTTAGGGATTCTTCTGTGTGAGAGCGACGAAATAATCCCTCTAACTCTTTGTTTATGTGAACGCAGTTCTTGGTTGTACCATGGGGAGGCGCGCTTTGGCCTAATGACCTTCTGTTTTAACAGCGCGACAACGTCAAGAGCAGACTTCAGAGAATTCATGGTCAAGTCGACACATTGATCACTTATACTGGGACTAAAGCTGTTCTCAGCAGGATCACATGACATGTCATGTGATCCTGCTGAGAAACAATAACAATAACACGCCCGATAGCCGGCATAACGGGCGGCACACAGAGAGCGCGTTGCAGCAGAAAGTGCAGGCCCATGGCAACAAGCACTAAATTATACACTTACAATCAGCGTTACAAATAACGCTAACGTTCTCACATGTCTGAATGTTGAACACTTCCTGAGAGTGGCGTGCGTGGCATAAACACCGGGAAACCGGAAGTAAGAGCGAGAGGTCAGAGGGCGCAAGGTAAGAACGGAAGCGCTTTTAAGACTGGTTGACGTTACCGCCAGCCAATAGAAGGCCTGATCAGTGGAAGAGCCCGCCTGCAGGCTATACTGCCACAGCACATTGAAAACGATTTTGTTTTTTATATAAACTTATTATTGGAGAGAACTTACCTGAGACATGAAACATTACAGAGTCACTTTGTGGAGAGGTGAACGTTTGACCTGAGAGCACTTTCTGATACACACAATAGTATGGTCCCTTATTGTCAAAGGTCACTCGAGGTAAGTTGAAGGTGGCAGGGGTGGAGGTTGATGTCTGAACATCTCGAGTTGAGTGCTTTAGTAAGAATGTTCCTCCTGAATATTCAGTCCTGATAGAACAGATGACACTGGCACTTTGACCCCAGGTGACCTTTGGAGGACTAAGTGAAATGCTTGACGCAGGAAGAGTCACTGAAATGAGACCAAACGTTTGTACATTGAAGTGGTCAATTAAAAATTATGAATCCAACTGCACTTCTGCTACTTTACATGCAACACCAGTCAACACATTTATTATGAAAATTCTCATGTGAAAACAACAAGTCCTACCTGAGCAAACTACACCTGCATCTTCACTGTGTTCACAGTTTTCAGTCCCAAATCCTGCGTGTCCACACTGAGTTAGAGAGCTCTCACTTCCAGAACACCCCACATCATCGAGCCAGATCTGACCAGAGCCTTGGCCAAACTCAGCGTTAGTTGACGCCTTTAAAGCAGTTCCACAGCCCAACTGTCTGCACACGACTGCAGCATCATAAATGTCCCATTCATCATCACAAACTGTGCCCCAGCTGCTGCTGAGATACACTTCAACTCTTCCAGAACATCGAGAAGAACCACCAACCAGTCTAATTGAAGCCCCTGTGAAATAAATCTGTATATTTTACATAGCACACTCCCAATGAAAAGAGGTATCGGTAAATTTCATGGTTTTACTATTTTAATGGGACCATTTTATAGTTTTTGGTCTTTGGTTTATTTAAGTAGTATGAATAAATAATGACACTTATAAATACGGTAAGTGACAGATCATCGGCAAGTTTCCAGTACTAACCTGCAGCAAGTGGAGCTAGAGAAAGCAGCAGACAGACTGTGGGGCACAAGACATATTCTTTTACCTCAATAGATTCTGCCATGATCTTATTGAAATATAAAATCTTACCTATGGTCAATTGCAAGTAGAGTCTGTCCTGTGTCTTTTCCATAGGCAAGGCAAGTTTATTTGTAGAGCACAATTCATACACAAGGCAATTCAAAGTGCTTCACACAGCAGGAAAAATGCATTCAAATCACAAAGAAATTACAGAAACAGAAATACGATAAAATTAACTAAATAATAAAAAAAAATCAAAAAACACCTAGCCACAAAGGGTAACGTGTTTTCGGAGTCCAACTCCTTTTTAAATCCCTTTTAAATCAGTCCAACTGATTGTCTAAACTAATGAAATCACATAAAAGAGAAGAGTGCAAATAAAAATCCTTTCAGTCACATGCACAGCTAAACAAAACTGTTTTTAGCTTGATTTGAACATTGTCAGAGTACAACCTGTCTCACATCTTCAGGAAGAATGTTCCAGATTTTAGCTGCATAACACTGGCACCAGCAGGAGGCCGGTCCATGTTTAGTCCTGACTCTGGCACCAGCAGGAGGCCGGTCCATGTTTAGTCCTGACTCTGGGCACCAGCAGGAGGCCGGTCCATGTTTAGTCCTGACTCTGGCACCAGCAGGAGGCCGGTCCATGTTTAGTCCTGACTCTGGGCACCAGCAGGAGGCCGGTCCATGTTTAGTCCTGACTCTGGGCACCAGCAGGAGGCCGGTTCATGTTTAGTCCTGACTCTGGCACCAGCAGGAGGCCGGTTCATGTTTAGTCCTGACTCTGGCACCAGCAGGAGGCCGCTCCATGTTTAGTCCTGACTCTGGCACCAGCAGGAGGCCGGTCCATGTTTAGTCCTGACTCTGGCACCAGCAGGAGGCCGGTCCATGTTTAGTCCTGACTCTGGCACCAGCAGGAGGCCGGTCCATGTTTAGTCCTGACTCTGGCACCAGCAGGAGGCCGTTTAGTCCTGACTCTGGCACACGCAGGAGGCCGGTCCATGTTTAGTCCTGACTCTGGCACACGCAGGAGGCCGGTCCATGTTTAGTTCTGACTCTGGCACCAGCAGGAGGCCGGTCCATGTTTAGTCCTGACTCTGGCACCAGCAGGAGGCCGGTCCATGTTTAGTTCTGACTCTGGCACCAGCAGGAGGCCGGTCCATGTTTAGTCCTGACTCTGGCACCAGCAGGAGGCTGGTCCATGTTTAGTCCTGACTCTGGCACCAGCAGGAGGCTGGTCCATGTTTAGTCCTGACTCTGGCACCAGCAGAGATGGTTCATATGGCAATAACATGTCTGAGATGTTCTTTGGTGCTAGGCCATGGAGAGACTTGTGCACAAGCAGAGCTGCTTTAAAGTCTCTTCTTTGAGCCACAGGGGGCAGTGCAGAGACCTGAGAACAGGACTAATGTGATGGTACTTCCTGGTTCTGGTCAGGACCCGAGCAGCAGCGTTCTGGATGTACTGCAGCTGTTTTACAGCTCGTTTGGAGAGACCAGTGAGCGGCCGTTACAGGAGTCTAATCTACTGGAGACAAACGCATGGATCCAAGTCTCTCTGAGTCTGATTCAGACTAAAAGCTGCTGATGTTATTGATTTGACGCTGCTGTTGAATTTCACCTTTAAATATACTTAATCCCTCACATAGTTGAAGTTTTTCTGATTCTATTGTCAAAGGTCCCTCGAGGTATGTTGAAAGTGGCAGGTTTGTACAGAGCATACAAGCAAATGTCCATCAATGGGAAATGTAAACTATATAAATGCATTTTGATTGAAAATAGTTCCCTAACCTTTGTAGAGCAAATTGCATGTTGCCCAGTTTTATAGTTGGAGTAATATGGAGTGATAAGTCTTTTTTTTTTGTTATAAAAGTCTTGCACATAATCAAGAAATGTTTTATTATTACAATTTCACACATAAACAAGATAGAAAATAAATAAGAGAGTTGAGTGGGTGTAAACGTGACAGTCTGTGGAGGCAGCTTGGAGAATTAAGATCATAGGTTTAGTCAGTTTGGCCCTCGGCTTTATCCTTTCTGATGGGGAACTCCAGTGAGCTTCTGAACTGCACCGCCACATCCTTCTCCTTCTCCTTCTCCTTCTCCTTCTCCTTCTCCTTCTCCTTCTCCTTCTCCTTCTCCTTCTCCTTCTCCTTCTCCTTCTTGTCTGTGGTTGGCTGTTTAGCGGCGGGGGCGTGGATCCGCAGCTGCCCGTTGTCCATGAGGGAGCAGGACAGGCCGGTCAGGTCCAGATGTGGGGGCAGCTCGATCTTCTGCGCGAAGCCCATCTTGGCGGCGGCGGAGGACTTGAAGGCAGCGTGTGACGTAGAGGATGAACAGGACTGGGAATCCTCTGCACCGGCCTGCTTCAGAGCCGACACCGCCAGGCTCCGCCCCTCCAGCTTCACAGTGATGTCAGCGGGAGCGTATCCCCGAGCGTCCAGGGTCATCAGGAGGTCACCGTTCTTCTGCGAGGCCGGCTGGACATCCCTGTGTGGATCCAGGCAGGACACGTCTTTATGTTGGTCGCCATTGCTCAGTCTGCACAAAGAAACAATGCTCTTCATTAGTTTGAATTTTTAAAATTCCAAAGATAAACAAACAATAAATAAAACTTAATGTCACTGTTTACACACAATGGGTGCCTTTCTTCAACCAATTATACGTTTTGTTTCAGTTTTGACACAGTTTAGGTGGGTAGAGAAGCCAACAATTATAGTAATAGATAAATAAATACTTTCAAGGCACTGTTACTTCTAAAAAATAGTACTTATGTACAAGTACAAGGCAGTGGTGTAAGAAATGTTTTTAAGTAAGAGTAAAAAGCATTTTGAGAAACCACTTCTGAAGTAAGAGTAACTTTAAGAGTAACTGTCTGGACGTAACTTATGATTTATAATGGATGTTTATTTAAGTTCTTTGAGGGAAATATATATATTTCCAAAGAATAGACAACAAAATTATGAACCAAAATCATATCTGATGGAGCGGTGAAAGATAAAAATGCATAGACTCTCTTTTCACTTGTAGACTGAGACTTACAGTGGGAAAAGTAACTAAAACCTTTAGTTAAGAGTACTGTTACTTCAATTAAAACAACTTGACTGTGTAAATGTATCTGAGTCCTACCCATGTCTAAGCATGTTTTACTTTTTAAATAAATCTTAATTTGTCTGTCCATGCCAACAAGGCTTGATTCAAATTCATTTAATCCTAAACTACAGTCATTGACTTCACCTCTAGTGAAGTCAATGACTGTAGTTTAGTCACAAAGTCTGTAAGCACTGCAGTGAAGGTCTGAACCCACCTTGGGAAAGCTGAGGACATGAGAGGCAGATGGGGCCCCTCGTGGATCTCCGTGAAGAGGCTGTCTGTGAGTTTGGCCCTCCTGTTAAAGAAGTCCTGCTGTATGGAGGAGAGGGCCTCAGTGCGCAGGGGCCACAGCAGACTGTCCTGGCTGAAGAATGGGTCATCCGCAAACAAACTGCTCAGGGCGCTCTGCTGGGACATCATGCTGAAAGTCTGTGGTTGTCCTTTGAGTTGAGCTGGAGTTCTTGTGTTTGACATGAGGGGATCTCTCAGTCTGCTCTTTATACTGTAGCTCCAGCTGTCCGGCTTGTCCACGCCTCCTGTGCTATTTTCTCCCGGTGAGCTCAGTGCTGTTAACGTTTGTGTATCAGTGAGGCCAGGAATGCCTCTGGACTCATCACGGGGCTAAAGACAGACTCACGGTCAGATCCTGTTTGTGTGCGCGGCACAGTTCACACTCAGCTTTAAAAGTGCCATAACTAACAGCTGTAGTTTGTAAGGACTGTGAAGGTATTTAAAGAGTTAATATCTGAGCTCTGCCTAGCGACTGCTCTGCACATGTTGACTATACATTGGCATGACACCCCAATTCCACTGTAAATTCAAGTTTTGTTCAGATTTCATCATAATAATTACAAGAGTTCAGTAAAAATATATCTCAGATACAAATACCTCAAATACAGTGCATAACAATATTATAAACACTTTTACATAAAGGTGGTGGAGATTATGAAAAAGTAATAGTATTGATATGTACAGCTTCTGTCAGAAATTTTGTGTTGAGGACTGAACTCTCAACACAGATGTCTCATGTTGTCCTTTGGCTTTGTGGACCAAAAATCAGGTTGAATTCTACAATATTAGATCAACGACATGTTTTAAAATTTATGAAATAATGGTTAATTTAGTTTACGGCTAGGGCATAGGGTTGTGATACTAGGAACTGAAATCTGTGTTAGTTTATGGGGACCCAAATCAGGTCCCAATGAGAATATTACATCTTCTGTATTAGATCAACGGCATGATCTACATGTCTGAATATGCGTGATTTAAGTTTAAGGTTATAATTTTCCAGGGGTGGGCAATTATTTTCTTCCGAGGGCCATATTCGAATCCAGGCAAGTAGCGGAGGGCCGGCCCGCGATAATTGGTGTGAAAAAAATATATATATAATGAAATATCGAATCAAATATCACTTTAATGTTAAATATAAGCTATTGAATCTATTATTTAATTAATTTCATGTCATCTTTATTAAGGATACAAGTGCAGACAGATGTTACAGACAGTTAAAAAATAGAAAATAAATCTTTGTAGGGGCCAGATTAAAACATGCCGAGGGCCACATCTTGCCCCTGGGGCCACAAATGACCAGGTCTGGCCTAAGGGGGGAAAAAATGTTAAACAAAAAAATTGAACATTTTTCTAATATTACTTGGTTTGTTTGGCGGGCCGGATTATAAAGACAAACGGGCCGTATGTGGCCCGCAGGCCGTAGTTTGCCCAGAGTATAGAATAGTAATGATGGTTAAGGGCTAGGATCCAGGAAATTAATGCAAGACAATGGGAATGTGTGTGTGTGTGTGTGTGTGTGTATTTATGTATGTATTTATGTATGTATTTATGTATGTATTTATGTATATATGTATATATGTGCGTGTGAGAGAATAATAAGCCTAAAAAGGGGTGTGCATCACATTAATGACTCTGTAAAGTGACCAGCCAAAACCAGTCGTGGTGTTTATGTGACATTACATTATGTTGATGTCTTTAGCCTCATAATGTGGTGATGTGAGTCAGCTAGTGCCAGTGCAAAAACAGGATCATGTTTCAATGAAGGAAGCAGCTGCAAAATATAAAAGTGTGTCACTGAAATGGCGGGGGATGCCAGAGAGGGGGATTCAAGATGGCCGCCTCTGCTAAATATACAGCCCGGGTTATTTCTGTCAGGATGAGATCACACACTCATACAGGTAATTATGAATCAATGAGTTCAAATCTGTCCATAGTCTTGTTTTGATTAAAAGTAATTGCTGTGATCATCAACATGAGCAGTACAATTACAACGTTAAATAACCCCACTGTGTGCTTTTCTATAGCCATCTCATCAAAGTATATGGTACTTACTTACTTACTTACTTACTTATTTACTTACTTACTTACTTACTTACTTACTTACTTACTTACTTACTTATTTACTTACTTACTTACTTACTTACTTACTTACTTACTTACTTACTTACTTATTTACTTACTTACTTACTTACTTACTTACTTACTTACTTACTTACTTACTTACTTACTTACTTACTTACTTACTTATTTACTTACTTACTTACTTACTTACTTACTTACTTACTTACTGTGTGGCTAAAAGCTCATTAACAAGAACAATCTTGTGGACCACACCTTTAATGGTAGAAAAATAAGTACCTAAAACTAAACTAAACTTAATCATTACATGCAATATTATTTACATAAACAGAATTATGCACAATTTAAAAGAAAATAAATGAAAATTGAAAAATGTATACATACATATCTGTAACACCAACAGTCAAGGTTCAATGACCTAGTGAAACCTTCAGGTTTGTGATGATTTCTGAAAGAATAGTTCTAATAATTTTGATAAATGTTCTCTTCATCACCACACTCTATATTGGATGGATTTACATATATGTCATCCTCCTCCTCCTCCTGCTCCTCCTCCTCCACATCACCATCACCATCACCATCACTGTTGTACACTTGATTCATATTGGCTTTTTCTAATGCTATGTAGGTATTGCTTCCCAGGTTTCTTTTGGTACATTTCAGAGCATCTATGTTAGCGTAGGTCTCCTCCTCTTCTTCTTGCTCCTCATCATCATCTTCAAGAGAGTTGTGAGCAGGAACGTTCACTGAAACAGCAAGTACACACACTGAACAAGTGCAGACAATTTGCATGAATGAATGTTTTTCCAAACATACTTTCTATCTGAGTGTTTCCAGATGGTTTAGATTTTCTTTTCTGTATCACCCTGACGACAGCATACAGCAGGAGGAGCAACAGCAGACCTCCTATAGCTCTTGGGACCAGCACCAACACCAATGGCACTAAAGAGAAAAGTTCTTTATCAGATAACAGCAATAGGTTTTGGCCTATGCTCGCAAAAGGCATCACTATTATAATAATAATTTCAAATATGGATCTTTGTAAATCCAACCTGGTCATCTTCATTGTATTGTGAGCATTAAATGTATGATTACTTACACTTGATAATAAGATCCAGTGTTGTTTGTGAAATGTAGGTGCGTCCTGCCCCTGTGACCTCATACACACAGCGGTACTGTCCCTGGTGTTGGTTCTGGGACACAGGGAACGAGAAGGAGGCCGAGTGGTTGACTGAAGGCTCACTGACAGAGCTGTTGGAGCCAGAGAACCACAGGAGAAACAGGCCTTCAGAGACGTCTGAGGGAACAGAGCAGCGGAGGACAAAACTGTCTCCCCTGGTGACATGGACAGTGTCTGAGGAGCACGTTTCTCCAGCAGAAGAAGACACACACAGGCTGGGAACAGGTAAGTCCACTGGGAGGAAAAATATATATATATAGTGTAAAACGTAGTGTAATCCCTCATTCGTCCCGGAGTGTTCCATTGTAGAAAAAGATTCAGTTGTAGTGATCTGGACTATGTTTTTTTGAAAAGAAAAAAAAACTCCCGATGAAAAGGTGTTCAACACCTTCAACACCTTTTCATCAAGAGGTCACGCCCGGTGGGCAGGACCTATGCAGAGTAGAATAAATATCTGAGTTCCCTTCTTGAGTTCCCTTCCCTTCTTGATTCGCAGATTGAGAATGATAATTGGAGTCCAGATGTCTACAACTAAATCTTTTACTACTATAGAGTCAAACTTGACATTAGTCATAACATCATTTAAATGCAGACTTACCAGTGACTTGAAGCCTCACTGAGTCACTTTGTGGAGAGGTGAAAGTTTGACCCGAGAGCACTTTCTGATACACACAATACTATGGTCCTTTATTGTCAAAGGTCACTCGAGGTAAGTTGAAGGTGGCAGGGGTGGAGGTCGATGTCTGAACATCTCGAGTTGGGTTCTTTAGTAAGAATGTTCCTCCTGAATGCTCAGTATTTATGGAACAGCTGAGTTTGACACTTTGACCCCACATGACCTCCAGGGATGGAGTCACAGAAATAATGGGCTTTGAGAAAATGACTGAGAAAAAGTAGACAAAAGACATAAAGTATAACATATATAATTTTGCACAGTGTGGTGTCCCGAGGGTCGTTTAGCTTAGCCCTTCTGGTCCATAGTGGCTAAACCAGACTAAACCATCTAATGTTTATAAAAGCCAATAACGCCACCTGGGAGTTGGCCCAGGATCAGCTAAATATAAAAGGCACGTAGGTTCGTTGCTGATAGGAGGAGACTCCGTGTTAGCAAAAATACATGTTTATTTTTTTATGGTCAATAAGTTAATTTCTGGATGGACATTACAGTTGGAATAATTTAAGCACAGTTCATTGTTCGACGCTCAGGTCATTCACAAACAGTGCGGAACAGTGTAGAACGGTCAGGTAAAGCTAGAAAGACACAGGGCGAGACAAGGCGAGACAAGGCGAGACAAGGCGGCTACAAGGCGAGACAAGGCGAGAAAAGGCGAGACAAGGCGAGACAAGGCGAGACAAGGCGAGACAAGGCGAGACAAGGCGGCGACAAGGCGAGACAAGGCGAGACAAGGCGAGACAAGGCGAGACAAGGTGAGACAAGGTGAGACAAGGCGAGACAAGGTGAGACAAGGCGAGACAAGGCGGCGACAAGGCGAGACAAGGCGAGACAAGGCGGCGACAAGGCGAGACAAGGCGAGACAAGGCGAGACAAGGCGAGACAAGGCGAGACAAGGTGAGACAAGGCGAGACAAGGTGAGACAAGGTGAGACAAGGCGAGACAAGGCGAGACAAGGCGGCGACAAGGCGAGACAAGGCGAGACAAGGCGAGACAAGGTGAGACAAGGCGAGACAAGGCGAGACAAGGTGAGACAAGGCGAGACAAGGTGAGACAAGGCGAGACAAGGTGAGACAAGGCGAGACAAGGCGGCGACAGTGCACACTAGCTCCATGGCTCAGATCTGCAGCTGGATAAGTGCGACGGAGGACTGGACAGACGGTAAATCAAATCAAATCAATTTATTTTTGTAAGGCCCAAAATCACAACAACAGTTGCCTCTGAGGGCCACAGGGAGAAATGAATCAACAATGTCTGTGGTGGCGATGAAGTCAGACGATGTCTGTGGTGGCGAGGGACGATGTCCCAGGGTCCTCTGTCCTTAGACTCTCCTTCTCGGCCAGGAAAAACTACAAAAAAAACCTCTTTGGGAAAAAAGCGTAGAAACCTGGAGGAGTTCCAGTGAAGGAGAGATCCGACTCTCACAGACGGACAGACGGACACGAGGAGACTGGAGCTGGACCCACTCTTCAGGCAGATGAGGGACCGACTGAGGCGAGCTGGACCCACTCTTCAGGCAGAAGAGGGACCGTCTGAGTCGAGCTGGACCCACTCTTCAGATGAGGGACCGACTGAGGCGAACTGGACCCACTCTTCAGGCAGATGAGGGACCGACTGAGGCGAGCTGGACCCACTCTTCAGGCAGAAGAGGGACCGTCTGAGTCGAGCTGGACCCACTCTTCAGATGAGGGACCGACTGAGGCGAACTGGACCCACTCTTCAGGCAGATGAGGGACCGACTGAGGCGAACTGGACCCACTCTTCAGGCAGAAGAGGGACCGTCTGAGTCGAGCTGGACCCACTCTTCAGATGAGGGACCGACTGAGGCGAACTGGACCCACTCTTCAGGCAGATGAGGGACCGACTGAGGCGAGCTGGACCCACTCTTCAGATGAGGGACCGACTGAGGCGAACTGGACCCACTCTTCAGGCAGATGAGGGACCGTCTGAGTCGAGCTGGACCCACTCTTCAGGCAGATGAGGGACCGTCGGAGGCGAGCTGGGCCCACTCTTCAGGCAGATGAGGGACCGTCCACACAGGGCAGGGACCACTTCACCAGGGGAGGGGCATCTGGGTCCACAGGTCCTCAGGAGTGAGAGAAAGAAAAGAAGGCGGTGAACAATTTGCAAGTGGAATCAAAAAATAAATATTGTTTGATAGCATAAGTAGTCAGAAGAAGAAGAGGATAGTGCTCAAGCTGTCATACTTCCCCCAGCATAATTACTCCTAAGGCAGCGTAGCTGAAGCTGTGGGTTTCTGTTTCTGTTCCTAACTAGTCTGACCATAAGCGATTTCGAAGAGGAACGTTTTAAGCCTGGACTTAAATGAAGAGACTGTGTCAGCATATTTAACATGGGTCGGGAGCTGATTCCATAACACAGGAGCTTGATAGTTAAACGCTCTACCTCCTACAGTACTTTTAGAGACTCTTGGCACCACCAGAAGGCCGGCATTCTGAGAGCGAAGAGCTCTGTTTGGATGATATGGTTCTATAGCATCTTTGAGGTAGGATGGGGCCATGTCATTTATGTCTTTGTAGGTCAAGAGTAGAATTTTGAATTTGATTCTGGACTCGACGGGGAGCCAGTGAAGAGACTTCAGCACTGGCGTAATGTGCTCTCTTCTTTTTGTTCCTGTTAGTAATCTTGCTGCTGCATTTTGAACCAGTTGAAAGCTTTTTATGGAGCTTTTAGGACACGCTGCAAGCAGGGAGTTACAGTAGTCTAATCTAGTCGTTACAAATGCATGGATAAGTTTTTCGGCATCACTTTTAGGCAGGATTCTTCTGATTTTGGCTATGTTGCGCAAATGGAAATAGGCTGTTTTACAAGCTTGATTTATATGAGCTTTAAATGAGAGCTCCTGGTCAAATAAGACTCCAAGGTTTCTTACAGTAGAACTGGAGGCTTCACTGACATTGTCCAGTGTAACTATCTGCTCAGATAGAGCGTCTCGTAGATGCTTAGGGCCAAGCACAATGACCTCGGTTTTTTCAGGGTTAAGAAGCAGGTAGTTTAGTGTCATCCAGGTTTTTATTTCCTTCACACAAGTACTAAGTCTGTCTACTTGATCGCTCTGATCAGGTTTCATTGATAAATACAGCTGAGTGTCGTCTGCATAGCAGTGGAAGTTAATGTCATGCTTTCTGATAATGTTGCCTAATGGTAGCATATAAAGAGTAAACAGAATTGGACCGAGTACCGAACCCTGTGGCACACCGTAAATTACTTTAGAGCTTGGTGAGGAGCTCTGGTTTACATTAACAAATTGGAACCTATCAGATATATAGGATTTAAACCAGCTGAGGGCTGTTCCTCCAACACCTACATCACATTCTAACCTCTGCAGTAGAATGTTGTGGTCAATGGTGTCAAACGTTGCGCTGAGGTCCAACAGAACCAGGATTGAGACCAGTCCATCGTCAGCGGCTAATAACAAATCATTTGTGACTTTAACTAGTGCAGTTTCAGTGCTGTGGTGGGCTCTGAACCCTGACTGGAAAACTTCAAATAAGTTATTGTCCTGCAGGTGGCGACAAAGCTGTTTTACTACAACTTTTTCAAGGATTTTAGAGACGAAGGGAAGATTTGAAATAGGTCTGTAGTTTACCAATAGGTCGGGATCTAGATTAGGCTTTTTCAGAAGAGGTTTAATGACTGCATGTTTGAAGGACTGTGGAACATAGCCACTTTCGAGTGAAGTATTTATTATATTAAGAATAGGGTCTATAATTAGGGGGAGAATGTCTTTGAGGAGTCTGCTTGGAATGGGGTCTAGGACACAAGTTGAGCTTTTAGAGGACATAATGGCTGAAGTTATCTCTGCTTGATCAACAGCTGTGAACCTTTCTAAGTTTACAGGTGGATGTATATGAGACGTTAGATTTACAGCTTGGGCTAGTTCAGGGCTAATAGCGGGGGTAATTTCATCTAATTTATCTCTGATTGTTTTTATTTTATTGTTAAAAAATAGGAGGAAATCATCAGAGCTAAGTGTAGCTGGGATTGAGGGCTCTACTGCACTGTGACAGTTTGTTAGCCTAGCTACAGTGCTGAAAAGGAATTTAGTGTTACTTTTGTTGACTTCTATTAGATTTGAATAATATCTGGTTTGGGCCTTACGCAGAGCCTGCTTATAGGACAGCAGGCAACTTTTCCATGCTTTTAGGGATTCTTCTGTGTGAGAGCGACGAAATAATCCCTCTAACTCTTTGTTTATGTGAACGCAGTTCTTGGTTGTACCATGGGGAGGCGCGCTTTGGCCTAATGACCTTCTGTTTTAACAGCGCGACAACGTCAAGAGCAGACTTCAGAGAATTCATGGTCAAGTCGACACATTGATCACTTATACTGGGACTAAAGCTGTTCTCAGCAGGATCACATGACATGTCATGTGATCCTGCTGAGAAACAATAACAATAACACGCCCGATAGCCGGCATAACGGGCGGCACACAGAGAGCGCGTTGCAGCAGAAAGTGCAGGCCCATGGCAACAAGCACTAAATTATACACTTACAATCAGCGTTACAAATAACGCTAACGTTCTCACATGTCTGAATGTTGAACACTTCCTGAGAGTGGCGTGCGTGGCATAAACACCGGGAAACCGGAAGTAAGAGCGAGAGGTCAGAGGGCGCAAGGTAAGAACGGAAGCGCTTTTAAGACTGGTTGACGTTACCGCCAGCCAATAGAAGGCCTGATCAGTGGAAGAGCCCGCCTGCAGGCTATACTGCCACAGCACATTGAAAACGATTTTGTTTTTTATATAAACTTATTATTGGAGAGAACTTACCTGAGACATGAAACATTACAGAGTCACTTTGTGGAGAGGTGAACGTTTGACCTGAGAGCACTTTCTGATACACACAATAGTATGGTCCCTTATTGTCAAAGGTCACTCGAGGTAAGTTGAAGGTGGCAGGGGTGGAGGTTGATGTCTGAACATCTCGAGTTGAGTGCTTTAGTAAGAATGTTCCTCCTGAATATTCAGTCCTGATAGAACAGATGACACTGGCACTTTGACCCCAGGTGACCTTTGGAGGACTAAGTGAAATGCTTGACGCAGGAAGAGTCACTGAAATGAGACCAAACGTTTGTACATTGAAGTGGTCAATTAAAAATTATGAATCCAACTGCACTTCTGCTACTTTACATGCAACACCAGTCAACACATTTATTATGAAAATTCTCATGTGAAAACAACAAGTCCTACCTGAGCAAACTACACCTGCATCTTCACTGTGTTCACAGTTTTCAGTCCCAAATCCTGCGTGTCCACACTGAGTTAGAGAGCTCTCACTTCCAGAACACCCCACATCATCGAGCCAGATCTGACCAGAGCCTTGGCCAAACTCAGCGTTAGTTGACGCCTTTAAAGCAGTTCCACAGCCCAACTGTCTGCACACGACTGCAGCATCATAAATGTCCCATTCATCATCACAAACTGTGCCCCAGCTGCTGCTGAGATACACTTCAACTCTTCCAGAACATCGAGAAGAACCACCAACCAGTCTAATTGAAGCCCCTGTGAAATAAATCTGTATATTTTACATAGCACACTCCCAATGAAAAGAGGTATCGGTAAATTTCATGGTTTTACTATTTTAATGGGACCATTTTATAGTTTTTGGTCTTTGGTTTATTTAAGTAGTATGAATAAATAATGACACTTATAAATACGGTAAGTGACAGATCATCGGCAAGTTTCCAGTACTAACCTGCAGCAAGTGGAGCTAGAGAAAGCAGCAGACAGACTGTGGGGCACAAGACATATTCTTTTACCTCAATAGATTCTGCCATGATCTTATTGAAATATAAAATCTTACCTATGGTCAATTGCAAGTAGAGTCTGTCCTGTGTCTTTTCCATAGGCAAGGCAAGTTTATTTGTAGAGCACAATTCATACACAAGGCAATTCAAAGTGCTTCACACAGCAGGAAAAATGCATTCAAATCACAAAGAAATTACAGAAACAGAAATACGATAAAATTAACTAAATAATAAAAAAAAATCAAAAAACACCTAGCCACAAAGGGTAACGTGTTTTCGGAGTCCAACTCCTTTTTAAATCCCTTTTAAATCAGTCCAACTGATTGTCTAAACTAATGAAATCACATAAAAGAGAAGAGTGCAAATAAAAATCCTTTCAGTCACATGCACAGCTAAACAAAACTGTTTTTAGCTTGATTTGAACATTGTCAGAGTACAACCTGTCTCACATCTTCAGGAAGAATGTTCCAGATTTTAGCTGCATAACACTGGCACCAGCAGGAGGCCGGTCCATGTTTAGTCCTGACTCTGGCACCAGCAGGAGGCCGGTCCATGTTTAGTCCTGACTCTGGGCACCAGCAGGAGGCCGGTCCATGTTTAGTCCTGACTCTGGCACCAGCAGGAGGCCGGTCCATGTTTAGTCCTGACTCTGGGCACCAGCAGGAGGCCGGTCCATGTTTAGTCCTGACTCTGGGCACCAGCAGGAGGCCGGTTCATGTTTAGTCCTGACTCTGGCACCAGCAGGAGGCCGGTTCATGTTTAGTCCTGACTCTGGCACCAGCAGGAGGCCGCTCCATGTTTAGTCCTGACTCTGGCACCAGCAGGAGGCCGGTCCATGTTTAGTCCTGACTCTGGCACCAGCAGGAGGCCGGTCCATGTTTAGTCCTGACTCTGGCACCAGCAGGAGGCCGGTCCATGTTTAGTCCTGACTCTGGCACCAGCAGGAGGCCGTTTAGTCCTGACTCTGGCACACGCAGGAGGCCGGTCCATGTTTAGTCCTGACTCTGGCACACGCAGGAGGCCGGTCCATGTTTAGTTCTGACTCTGGCACCAGCAGGAGGCCGGTCCATGTTTAGTCCTGACTCTGGCACCAGCAGGAGGCCGGTCCATGTTTAGTTCTGACTCTGGCACCAGCAGGAGGCCGGTCCATGTTTAGTCCTGACTCTGGCACCAGCAGGAGGCTGGTCCATGTTTAGTCCTGACTCTGGCACCAGCAGGAGGCTGGTCCATGTTTAGTCCTGACTCTGGCACCAGCAGAGATGGTTCATATGGCAATAACATGTCTGAGATGTTCTTTGGTGCTAGGCCATGGAGAGACTTGTGCACAAGCAGAGCTGCTTTAAAGTCTCTTCTTTGAGCCACAGGGGGCAGTGCAGAGACCTGAGAACAGGACTAATGTGATGGTACTTCCTGGTTCTGGTCAGGACCCGAGCAGCAGCGTTCTGGATGTACTGCAGCTGTTTTACAGCTCGTTTGGAGAGACCAGTGAGCGGCCGTTACAGGAGTCTAATCTACTGGAGACAAACGCATGGATCCAAGTCTCTCTGAGTCTGATTCAGACTAAAAGCTGCTGATGTTATTGATTTGACGCTGCTGTTGAATTTCACCTTTAAATATACTTAATCCCTCACATAGTTGAAGTTTTTCTGATTCTATTGTCAAAGGTCCCTCGAGGTATGTTGAAAGTGGCAGGTTTGTACAGAGCATACAAGCAAATGTCCATCAATGGGAAATGTAAACTATATAAATGCATTTTGATTGAAAATAGTTCCCTAACCTTTGTAGAGCAAATTGCATGTTGCCCAGTTTTATAGTTGGAGTAATATGGAGTGATAAGTCTTTTTTTTTTTGTTATAAAAGTCTTGCACATAATCAAGAAATGTTTTATTATTACAATTTCACACATAAACAAGATAGAAAATAAATAAGAGAGTTGAGTGGGTGTAAACGTGACAGTCTGTGGGGGCATCTTGGAGAATTAAGATCATGGGTTTAGTCAGTTTGGCCCTCGGCTTTATCCTTTCTGATGGGGAACTCCAGTGAGCTTCTGAACTGCACCGCCACATCCTTCTCCTTCTCCTTCTCCTTCTCCTTCTCCTTCTCCTTCTCCTTCTCCTTCTCCTTCTCCTTCTTGTCTGTGGTTGGCTGTTTAGCGGCGGGGGCGTGGATCCGCAGCTGCCCGTTGTCCATGAGGGAGCAGGACAGGCCGGTCAGGTCCAGATGTGGGGGCAGCTCGATCTTCTGCGCGAAGCCCATCTTGGCGGCGGCGGAGGACTTGAAGGCAGCGTGTGACGTAGAGGATGAACAGGACTGGGAATCCTCTGCACCGGCCTGCTTCAGAGCCGACACCGCCAGGCTCCGCCCCTCCAGCTTCACAGTGATGTCAGCGGGAGCGTATCCCCGAGCGTCCAGGGTCACCAGGAGGTCACCGTTCTTCTGCGAGGCCGGCTGGACATCCCTGTGTGGATCCAGGCAGGACACGTCTTTATGTTGGTCGCCATTGCTCAGTCTGCACAAAGAAACAATGCTCTTCATTAGTTTGAGCTTTCCAGCTTTTTCTGCTGTTTTTCAGAATCTAAAAATGATACAACTGCGTAACTAAAGTGTTTTTAAATGTATTTTTCATTTTTAAAATTCCAAAGATAAACAAACAATAAATAAAACTTAATGTCACTGTTTACACACAATGGGTGCCTTTCTTCAACCAATTATACGTTTTGTTTCAGTTTTGACACAGTTTAGGTGGGTAGAGAAGCCAACAATTATAGTAATAGATAAATAAATACTTTCAAGGCACTGTTACTTCTAAAAAATAGTACTTATGTACAAGTACAAGGCAGTGGTGTAAGAAATGTTTTTAAGTAAGAGTAAAAAGCATTTTGAGAAACCACTTCTGAAGTAAGAGTAACTTTAAGAGTAACTGTCTGGACGTAACTTATGATTTATAATGGATGTTTATTTAAGTTCTTTGAGGGAAATATATATATTTCCAAAGAATAGACAACAAAATTATGAACCAAAATCATATCTGATAAAAATGCATAGACTCTCTTTTCACTTGTAGACTGAGACTTACAGTGGGAAAAGTAACTAAAACCTTTAGTTAAGAGTACTGTTACTTCAATTAAAACAACTTGACTGTGTAAATGTATCTGAGTCCTACCCATGTCTAAGCATGTTTTACTTTTTAAATAAATCTTAATTTGTCTGTCCATGCCAACAAGGCTTGATTCAAATTCATTTAATCCTAAACTACAGTCATTGACTTCACCTCTAGTGAAGTCAATGACTTTAGTTTAGTCACAAAGTCTGTAAGCACTGCAGTGAAGGTCTGAACCCACCTTGGGAAAGCTGAGGACATGAGAGGCAGATGGGGCCCCTCGTGGATCTCCGTGAAGAGGCTGTCTGTGAGTTTGGCCCTCCTGTTAAAGAAGTCCTGCTGTATGGAGGAGAGGGCCTCAGTGCGCAGGGGCCACAGCAGACTGTCCTGGCTGAAGAATGGGTCATCCGCAAACAAACTGCTCAGGGCGCTCTGCTGGGACATCATGCTGAAAGTCTGTGGTTGTCCTTTGAGTTGAGCTGGAGTTCTTGTGTTTGACATGAGGGGATCTCTCAGTCTGCTCTTTATACTGTAGCTCCAGCTGTCCGGCTTGTCCACGCCTCCTGTGCTATTTTCTCCCGGTGAGCTCAGTGCTGTTAACGTTTGTGTATCAGTGAGGCCAGGAATGCCTCTGGACTCATCACGGGGCTAAAGACAGACTCACGGTCAGATCCTGTTTGTGTGCGCGGCACAGTTCACACTCAGCTTTAAAAGTGCCATAACTAACAGCTGTAGTTTGTAAGGACTGTGAAGGTATTTAAAGAGTTAATGTCTGAGCTCTGCCTAGCGACTGCTCTGCACATGTTGACTATACATTGGCATGACACCCCAATTCCACTGTAAATTCAAGTTTTGTTCAGATTTCATCATAATAATTACAAGAGTTCAGTAAAAATATATCTCAGATACAAATACCTCAAATACAGTGCATAACAATATTATAAACACTTTTACATAAAGGTGGTGGAGATTATGAAAAAGTAATAGTATTGATATGTACAGCTTCTGTCAGAAATTTTGTGTTGAGGACTGAACTCTCAACACAGATGTCTCATGTTGTCCTTTGGCTTTGTGGACCAAAAATCAGGTTGAATTCTACAATATTAGATCAACGACATGTTTTAAAATTTATGAAATAATGGTTAATTTAGTTTACGGCTAGGGCATAGGGTTGTGATACTAGGAACTGAAATCTGTGTTAGTTTATGGGGACCCAAATCAGGTCCCAATGAGAATATTACATCTTCTGTATTAGATCAACGGCATGATCTACATGTCTGAATATGCGTGATTTAAGTTTAAGGTTATAATTTTCCAGGGGTGGGCAATTATTTTCTTCCGAGGGCCATATTCGAATCCAGGCAAGTAGCGGAGGGCCGGCCCGCGATAATTGGTGTGAAAAAAATATATATATAATGAAATATCGAATCAAATATCACTTTAATGTTAAATATAAGCTATTGAATCTATTATTTAATTAATTTCATGTCATCTTTATTAAGGATACAAGTGCAGACAGATGTTACAGACAGTTAAAAAATAGAAAATAAATCTTTGTAGGGGCCAGATTAAAACATGCCGAGGGCCACATCTTGCCCCTGGGGCCACAAATGACCAGGTCTGGCCTAAGGGGGGAAAAAATGTTAAACAAAAAAATTGAACATTTTTCTAATATTACTTGGTTTGTTTGGCGGGCCGGATTATAAAGACAAACGGGCCGTATGTGGCCCGCAGGCCGTAGTTTGCCCAGAGTATAGAATAGTAATGATGGTTAAGGGCTAGGATCCAGGAAATTAATGCAAGACAATGGAAATGTGTGTGTGTGTGTGTGTGTGTATTTATGTATGTATTTATGTATGTATTTATGTATGTATTTATGTATATATGTATATATGTGCGTGTGAGAGAATAATAAGCCTAAAAAGGGGTGTGCATCACATTAATGACTCTGTAAAGTGACCAGCCAAAACCAGTCGTGGTGTTTATGTGACATTACATTATGTTGATGTCTTTAGCCTCATAATGTGGTGATGTGAGTCAGCTAGTGCCAGTGCAAAAACAGGATCATGTTTCAATGAAGGAAGCAGCTGCAAAATATAAAAGTGTGTCACTGAAATGGCGGGGGATGCCAGAGAGGGGGATTCAAGATGGCCGCCTCTGCTAAATATACAGCCCGGGTTATTTCTGTCAGGATGAGGTCACACACTCATACAGGTAATTATGAATCAATGAGTTCAAATCTGTCCATAGTCTTGTTTTGATTAAAAGTAATTGCTGTGATCATCAACATGAGCAGTACAATTACAACGTTAAATAACCCCACTGTGTGCTTTTCTATAGCCATCTCATCAACGTATATGGTACTTACTTACTTACTTACTTACTTATTGACTTACTTACTTACTTACTTACTTACTTACTTACTTACTTACTTATTTACTTACTTACTTACTTACTTACTTACTTACTTACTTACTTACTGTGTGGCTAAAAGCTCATTAACAAGAACAATCTTGTGGACCACACCTTTAATGGTAGAAAAATAAGTACCTAAAACTAAACTAAACTTAATCATTACATGCAATATTATTTACATAAACAGAATTATGCACAATTTAAAAGAAAATAAATGAAAATTGAAAAATGTATACATACATATCTGTAACACCAACAGTCAAGGTTCAATGACCTAGTGAAACCTTCAGGTTTGTGATGATTTCTGAAAGAATAGTTCTAATAATTTTGATAAATGTTCTCTTCATCACCACACTCTATATTGGATGGATTTACATATATGTCATCCTCCTCCTCCTCCTGCTCCTCCTCCTCCACATCACCATCACCATCACCATCACTGTTGTACACTTGATTCATATTGGCTTTTTCTAATGCTATGTAGGTATTGCTTCCCAGGTTTCTTTTGGTACATTTCAGAGCATCTATGTTAGCGTAGGTCTCCTCCTCTTCTTCTTGCTCCTCATCATCATCTTCAAGAGAGTTGTGAGCAGGAACGTTCACTGAAACAGCAAGTACACACACTGAACAAGTGCAGACAATTTGCATGAATGAATGTTTTTCCAAACATACTTTCTATCTGAGTGTTTCCAGATGGTTTAGATTTTCTTTTCTGTATCACCCTGACGACAGCATACAGCAGGAGGAGCAACAGCAGACCTCCTATAGCTCTTGGGACCAGCACCAACACCAATGGCACTAAAGAGAAAAGTTCTTTATCAGATAACAGCAATAGGTTTTGGCCTATGCTCGCAAAAGGCATCACTATTATAATAATAATTTCAAATATGGATCTTTGTAAATCCAACCTGGTCATCTTCATTGTATTGTGAGCATTAAATGTATGATTACTTACACTTGATAATAAGATCCAGTGTTGTTTGTGAAATGTAGGTGCGTCCTGCCCCTGTGACCTCATACACACAGCGGTACTGTCCCTGGTGTTGGTTCTGGGACACAGGGAACGAGAAGGAGGCCGAGTGGTTGACTGAAGGCTCACTGACAGAGCTGTTGGAGCCAGAGAACCACAGGAGAAACAGGCCTTCAGAGACGTCTGAGGGAACAGAGCAGCGGAGGACAAAACTGTCTCCCCTGGTGACATGGACAGTGTCTGAGGAGCACGTTTCTCCAGCAGAAGAAGACACACACAGGCTGGGAACAGGTAAGTCCACTGGGAGGAAAAATATATATATATAGTGTAAAACGTAGTGTAATCCCTCATTCGTCCCGGAGTGTTCCATTGTAGAAAAAGATTCAGTTGTAGTGATCTGGACTATGTTTTTTTGAAAAGAAAAAAAAACTCCCGATGAAAAGGTGTTCAACACCTTCAACACCTTTTCATCAAGAGGTCACGCCCGGTGGGCAGGACCTATGCAGAGTAGAATAAATATCTGAGTTCCCTTCTTGAGTTCCCTTCCCTTCTTGATTCGCAGATTGAGAATGATAATTGGAGTCCAGATGTCTACAACTAAATCTTTTACTACTATAGAGTCAAACTTGACATTAGTCATAACATCATTTAAATGCAGACTTACCAGTGACTTGAAGCCTCACTGAGTCACTTTGTGGAGAGGTGAAAGTTTGACCCGAGAGCACTTTCTGATACACACAATACTATGGTCCTTTATTGTCAAAGGTCACTCGAGGTAAGTTGAAGGTGGCAGGGGTGGAGGTCGATGTCTGAACATCTCGAGTTGGGTTCTTTAGTAAGAATGTTCCTCCTGAATGCTCAGTATTTATGGAACAGCTGAGTTTGACACTTTGACCCCACATGACCTCCAGGGATGGAGTCACAGAAATAATGGGCTTTGAGAAAATGACTGAGAAAAAGTAGACAAAAGACATAAAGTATAACATATATAATTTTGCACAGTGTGGTGTCCCGAGGGTCGTTTAGCTTAGCCCTTCTGGTCCATAGTGGCTAAACCAGACTAAACCATCTAATGTTTATAAAAGCCAATAACGCCACCTGGGAGTTGGCCCAGGATCAGCTAAATATAAAAGGCACGTAGGTTCGTTGCTGATAGGAGGAGACTCCGTGTTAGCAAAAATACATGTTTATTTTTTTATGGTCAATAAGTTAATTTCTGGATGGACATTACAGTTGGAATAATTTAAGCACAGTTCATTGTTCGACGCTCAGGTCATTCACAAACAGTGCGGAACAGTGTAGAACGGTCAGGTAAAGCTAGAAAAACACAGGGCGAGACAAGGCGAGACAAGGCGAGACAAGGCGGCTACAAGGCGAGACAAGGCGAGAAAAGGCGAGACAAGGCGAGACAAGGCGAGACAAGGCGAGACAAGGCGAGACAAGGCGGCGACAAGGCGAGACAAGGCGGCGACAAGGCGAGACAAGGCGAGACAAGGCGAGACAAGGCGAGACAAGGCGAGACAAGGTGAGACAAGGCGAGACAAGGTGAGACAAGGCGAGACAAGGCGGCGACAAGGCGAGACAAGGCGAGACAAGGCGAGACAAGGCGGCGACAAGGCGAGACAAGGCGAGACAAGGCGAGACAAGGCGAGACAAGGCGAGACAAGGTGAGACAAGGCGAGACAAGGTGAGACAAGGTGAGACAAGGCGAGACAAGGCGAGACAAGGCGGCGACAAGGCGAGACAAGGCGAGACAAGGCGAGACAAGGTGAGACAAGGCGAGACAAGGCGAGACAAGGTGAGACAAGGCGAGACAAGGTGAGACAAGGCGAGACAAGGTGAGACAAGGCGAGACAAGGCGGCGACAGTGCACACTAGCTCCATGGCTCAGATCTGCAGCTGGATAAGTGCGACGGAGGACTGGACAGACGGTAAATCAAATCAAATCAATTTATTTTTGTAAGGCCCAAAATCACAACAACAGTTGCCTCTGAGGGCCACAGGGAGAAATGAATCAACAATGTCTGTGGTGGCGATGAAGTCAGACGATGTCTGTGGTGGCGAGGGACGATGTCCCAGGGTCCTCTGTCCTTAGACTCTCCTTCTCGGCCAGGAAAAACTACAAAAAAAACCTCTTTGGGAAAAAAGCGTAGAAACCTGGAGGAGTTCCAGTGAAGGAGAGATCCGACTCTCACAGACGGACAGACGGACACGAGGAGACTGGAGCTGGACCCACTCTTCAGGCAGATGAGGGACCGTCTGAGTCGAGCTGGACCCACTCTTCAGATGAGGGACCGACTGAGGCGAACTGGACCCACTCTTCAGGCAGATGAGGGACCGACTGAGGCGAGCTGGACCCACTCTTCAGGCAGAAGAGGGACCGTCTGAGTCGAGCTGGACCCACTCTTCAGATGAGGGACCGACTGAGGCGAACTGGACCCACTCTTCAGGCAGATGAGGGACCGACTGAGGCGAGCTGGACCCACTCTTCAGATGAGGGACCGACTGAGGCGAACTGGACCCACTCTTCAGGCAGATGAGGGACCGTCTGAGTCGAGCTGGACCCACTCTTCAGGCAGATGAGGGACCGTCGGAGGCGAGCTGGGCCCACTCTTCAGGCAGATGAGGGACCGTCCACACAGGGCAGGGACCACTTCACCAGGGGAGGGGCATCTGGGTCCACAGGTCCTCAGGAGTGAGAGAAAGAAAAGAAGGCGGTGAACAATTTGCAAGTGGAATCAAAAAATAAATATTGTTTGATAGCATAAGTAGTCAGAAGAAGAAGAGGATAGTGCTCAAGCTGTCATACTTCCCCCAGCATAATTACTCCTAAGGCAGCGTAGCTGAAGCTGTGGGTTTCTGTTTCTGTTCCTAACTAGTCTGACCATAAGCGATTTCGAAGAGGAACGTTTTAAGCCTGGACTTAAATGAAGAGACTGTGTCAGCATATTTAACATGGGTCGGGAGCTGATTCCATAACACAGGAGCTTGATAGTTAAACGCTCTACCTCCTACAGTACTTTTAGAGACTCTTGGCACCACCAGAAGGCCGGCATTCTGAGAGCGAAGAGCTCTGTTTGGATGATATGGTTCTATAGCATCTTTGAGGTAGGATGGGGCCATGTCATTTATGTCTTTGTAGGTCAAGAGTAGAATTTTGAATTTGATTCTGGACTCGACGGGGAGCCAGTGAAGAGACTTCAGCACTGGCGTAATGTGCTCTCTTCTTTTTGTTCCTGTTAGTAATCTTGCTGCTGCATTTTGAACCAGTTGAAAGCTTTTTATGGAGCTTTTAGGACACGCTGCAAGCAGGGAGTTACAGTAGTCTAATCTAGTCGTTACAAATGCATGGATAAGTTTTTCGGCATCACTTTTAGGCAGGATTCTTCTGATTTTGGCTATGTTGCGCAAATGGAAATAGGCTGTTTTACAAGCTTGATTTATATGAGCTTTAAATGAGAGCTCCTGGTCAAATAAGACTCCAAGGTTTCTTACAGTAGAACTGGAGGCTTCACTGACATTGTCCAGTGTAACTATCTGCTCAGATAGAGCGTCTCGTAGATGCTTAGGGCCAAGCACAATGACCTCGGTTTTTTCAGGGTTAAGAAGCAGGTAGTTTAGTGTCATCCAGGTTTTTATTTCCTTCACACAAGTACTAAGTCTGTCTACTTGATCGCTCTGATCAGGTTTCATTGATAAATACAGCTGAGTGTCGTCTGCATAGCAGTGGAAGTTAATGTCATGCTTTCTGATAATGTTGCCTAATGGTAGCATATAAAGAGTAAACAGAATTGGACCGAGTACCGAACCCTGTGGCACACCGTAAATTACTTTAGAGCTTGGTGAGGAGCTCTGGTTTACATTAACAAATTGGAACCTATCAGATATATAGGATTTAAACCAGCTGAGGGCTGTTCCTCCAACACCTACATCACATTCTAACCTCTGCAGTAGAATGTTGTGGTCAATGGTGTCAAACGTTGCGCTGAGGTCCAACAGAACCAGGATTGAGACCAGTCCATCGTCAGCGGCTAATAACAAATCATTTGTGACTTTAACTAGTGCAGTTTCAGTGCTGTGGTGGGCTCTGAACCCTGACTGGAAAACTTCAAATAAGTTATTGTCCTGCAGGTGGCGACAAAGCTGTTTTACTACAACTTTTTCAAGGATTTTAGAGACGAAGGGAAGATTTGAAATAGGTCTGTAGTTTACCAATAGGTCGGGATCTAGATTAGGCTTTTTCAGAAGAGGTTTAATGACTGCATGTTTGAAGGACTGTGGAACATAGCCACTTTCGAGTGAAGTATTTATTATATTAAGAATAGGGTCTATAATTAGGGGGAGAATGTCTTTGAGGAGTCTGCTTGGAATGGGGTCTAGGACACAAGTTGAGCTTTTAGAGGACATAATGGCTGAAGTTATCTCTGCTTGATCAACAGCTGTGAACCTTTCTAAGTTTACAGGTGGATGTATATGAGACGTTAGATTTACAGCTTGGGCTAGTTCAGGGCTAATAGCGGGGGTAATTTCATCTAATTTATCTCTGATTGTTTTTATTTTATTGTTAAAAAATAGGAGGAAATCATCAGAGCTAAGTGTAGCTGGGATTGAGGGCTCTACTGCACTGTGACAGTTTGTTAGCCTAGCTACAGTGCTGAAAAGGAATTTAGTGTTACTTTTGTTGACTTCTATTAGATTTGAATAATATCTGGTTTGGGCCTTACGCAGAGCCTGCTTATAGGACAGCAGGCAACTTTTCCATGCTTTTAGGGATTCTTCTGTGTGAGAGCGACGAAATAATCCCTCTAACTCTTTGTTTATGTGAACGCAGTTCTTGGTTGTACCATGGGGAGGCGCGCTTTGGCCTAATGACCTTCTGTTTTAACAGCGCGACAACGTCAAGAGCAGACTTCAGAGAATTCATGGTCAAGTCGACACATTGATCACTTATACTGGGACTAAAGCTGTTCTCAGCAGGATCACATGACATGTCATGTGATCCTGCTGAGAAACAATAACAATAACACGCCCGATAGCCGGCATAACGGGCGGCACACAGAGAGCGCGTTGCAGCAGAAAGTGCAGGCCCATGGCAACAAGCACTAAATTATACACTTACAATCAGCGTTACAAATAACGCTAACGTTCTCACATGTCTGAATGTTGAACACTTCCTGAGAGTGGCGTGCGTGGCATAAACACCGGGAAACCGGAAGTAAGAGCGAGAGGTCAGAGGGCGCAAGGTAAGAACGGAAGCGCTTTTAAGACTGGTTGACGTTACCGCCAGCCAATAGAAGGCCTGATCAGTGGAAGAGCCCGCCTGCAGGCTATACTGCCACAGCACATTGAAAACGATTTTGTTTTTTATATAAACTTATTATTGGAGAGAACTTACCTGAGACATGAAACATTACAGAGTCACTTTGTGGAGAGGTGAACGTTTGACCTGAGAGCACTTTCTGATACACACAATAGTATGGTCCCTTATTGTCAAAGGTCACTCGAGGTAAGTTGAAGGTGGCAGGGGTGGAGGTTGATGTCTGAACATCTCGAGTTGAGTGCTTTAGTAAGAATGTTCCTCCTGAATATTCAGTCCTGATAGAACAGATGACACTGGCACTTTGACCCCAGGTGACCTTTGGAGGACTAAGTGAAATGCTTGACGCAGGAAGAGTCACTGAAATGAGACCAAACGTTTGTACATTGAAGTGGTCAATTAAAAATTATGAATCCAACTGCACTTCTGCTACTTTACATGCAACACCAGTCAACACATTTATTATGAAAATTCTCATGTGAAAACAACAAGTCCTACCTGAGCAAACTACACCTGCATCTTCACTGTGTTCACAGTTTTCAGTCCCAAATCCTGCGTGTCCACACTGAGTTAGAGAGCTCTCACTTCCAGAACACCCCACATCATCGAGCCAGATCTAACCAGAGCCTTGGCCAAACTCAGCGTTAGTTGACGCCTTTAAAGCAGTTCCACAGCCCAACTGTCTGCACACGACTGCAGCGTCATAAATGTCCCATTCATCATCACAAACTGTGCCCCAGCTGCTGCTGAGATACACTTCAACTCTTCCAGAACATCGAGAAGAACCACCAACCAGTCTAATTGAAGCCCCTGTGAAATAAATCTGTATATTTTACATAGCACACTCCCAATGAAAAGAGGTATCGGTAAATTTCATGGTTTTACTATTTTAATGGGACCATTTTATAGTTTTTGGTCTTTGGTTTATTTAAGTAGTATGAATAAATAATGACACTTATAAATACGGTAAGTGACAGATCATCGGCAAGTTTCCAGTACTAACCTGCAGCAAGTGGAGCTAGAGAAAGCAGCAGACAGACTGTGGGGCACAAGACATATTCTTTTACCTCAATAGATTCTGCCATGATCTTATTGAAATATAAAATCTTACCTATGGTCAATTGCAAGTAGAGTCTGTCCTGTGTCTTTTCCATAGGCAAGGCAAGTTTATTTGTAGAGCACAATTCATACACAAGGCAATTCAAAGTGCTTCACACAGCAGGAAAAATGCATTCAAATCACAAAGAAATTACAGAAACAGAAATACGATAAAATTAACTAAATAATAAAAAAAAATCAAAAAACACCTAGCCACAAAGGGTAACGTGTTTTCGGAGTCCAACTCCTTTTTAAATCCCTTTTAAATCAGTCCAACTGATTGTCTAAACTAATGAAATCACATAAAAGAGAAGAGTGCAAATAAAAATCCTTTCAGTCACATGCACAGCTAAACAAAACTGTTTTTAGCTTGATTTGAACATTGTCAGAGTACAACCTGTCTCACATCTTCAGGAAGAATGTTCCAGATTTTAGCTGCATAACACTGGCACCAGCAGGAGGCCGGTCCATGTTTAGTCCTGACTCTGGCACCAGCAGGAGGCCGGTCCATGTTTAGTCCTGACTCTGGGCACCAGCAGGAGGCCGGTCCATGTTTAGTCCTGACTCTGGCACCAGCAGGAGGCCGGTCCATGTTTAGTCCTGACTCTGGGCACCAGCAGGAGGCCGGTCCATGTTTAGTCCTGACTCTGGGCACCAGCAGGAGGCCGGTTCATGTTTAGTCCTGACTCTGGCACCAGCAGGAGGCCGGTTCATGTTTAGTCCTGACTCTGGCACCAGCAGGAGGCCGCTCCATGTTTAGTCCTGACTCTGGCACCAGCAGGAGGCCGGTCCATGTTTAGTCCTGACTCTGGCACCAGCAGGAGGCCGGTCCATGTTTAGTCCTGACTCTGGCACCAGCAGGAGGCCGGTCCATGTTTAGTCCTGACTCTGGCACCAGCAGGAGGCCGTTTAGTCCTGACTCTGGCACACGCAGGAGGCCGGTCCATGTTTAGTCCTGACTCTGGCACCAGCAGGAGGCCGGTCCATGTTTAGTCCTGACTCTGGCACCAGCAGGAGGCCGTTTAGTCCTGACTCTGGCACACGCAGGAGGCCGGTCCATGTTTAGTCCTGACTCTGGCACCAGCAGGAGGCCGGTCCATGTTTAGTTCTGACTCTGGCACCAGCAGGAGGCCGGTCCATGTTTAGTCCTGACTCTGGCACCAGCAGGAGGCCGGTCCATGTTTAGTTCTGACTCTGGCACCAGCAGGAGGCCGGTCCATGTTTAGTCCTGACTCTGGCACCAGCAGGAGGCTGGTCCATGTTTAGTCCTGACTCTGGCACCAGCAGGAGGCTGGTCCATGTTTAGTCCTGACTCTGGCACCAGCAGAGATGGTTCATATGGCAATAACATGTCTGAGATGTTCTTTGGTGCTAGGCCATGGAGAGACTTGTGCACAAGCAGAGCTGCTTTAAAGTCTCTTCTTTGAGCCACAGGGGGCAGTGCAGAGACCTGAGAACAGGACTAATGTGATGGTACTTCCTGGTTCTGGTCAGGACCCGAGCAGCAGCGTTCTGGATGTACTGCAGCTGTTTTACAGCTCGTTTGGAGAGACCAGTGAGCGGCCGTTACAGGAGTCTAATCTACTGGAGACAAACGCATGGATCCAAGTCTCTCTGAGTCTGATTCAGACTAAAAGCTGCTGATGTTATTGATTTGACGCTGCTGTTGAATTTCACCTTTAAATATACTTAATCCCTCACATAGTTGAAGTTTTTCTGATTCTATTGTCAAAGGTCCCTCGAGGTATGTTGAAAGTGGCAGGTTTGTACAGAGCATACAAGCAAATGTCCATCAATGGGAAATGTAAACTATATAAATGCATTTTGATTGAAAATAGTTCCCTAACCTTTGTAGAGCAAATTGCATGTTGCCCAGTTTTATAGTTGGAGTAATATGGAGTGATAAGTCTTTTTTTTTTTGTTATAAAAGTCTTGCACATAATCAAGAAATGTTTTATTATTACAATTTCACACATAAACAAGATAGAAAATAAATAAGAGAGTTGAGTGGGTGTAAACGTGACAGTCTGTGGAGGCAGCTTGGAGAATTAAGATCATAGGTTTAGTCAGTTTGGCCCTCGGCTTTATCCTTTCTGATGGGGAACTCCAGTGAGCTTCTGAACTGCACCGCCACATCCTTCTCCTTCTCCTTCTCCTTCTCCTTCTCCTTCTCCTTCTCCTTCTCCTTCTCCTTCTTGTCTGTGGTTGGCTGTTTAGCGGCGGGGGCGTGGATCCGCAGCTGCCCGTTGTCCATGAGGGAGCAGGACAGGCCGGTCAGGTCCAGATGTGGGGGCAGCTCGATCTTCTGCGCGAAGCCCATCTTGGCGGCGGCGGAGGACTTGAAGGCAGCGTGTGACGTAGAGGATGAACAGGACTGGGAATCCTCTGCACCGGCCTGCTTCAGAGCCGACACCGCCAGGCTCCGCCCCTCCAGCTTCACAGTGATGTCAGCGGGAGCGTATCCCCGAGCGTCCAGGGTCACCAGGAGGTCACCGTTCTTCTGCGAGGCCGGCTGGACATCCCTGTGTGGATCCAGGCAGGACACGTCTTTATGTTGGTCGCCATTGCTCAGTCTGCACAAAGAAACAATGCTCTTCATTAGTTTGAGCTTTCCAGCTTTTTCTGCTGCTTTTCAGAATCTAAAAATGATACAACTGCGTAACTAAAGTGTTTTTAAATGTATTTTTCATTTTTAAAATTCCAAAGATAAACAAACAATAAATAAAACTTAATGTCACTGTTTACACACAATGGGTGCCTTTCTTCAACCAATTATACGTTTTGTTTCAGTTTTGACACAGTTTAGGTGGGTAGAGAAGCCAACAATTATAGTAATAGATAAATAAATACTTTCAAGGCACTGTTACTTCTAAAAAATAGTACTTATGTACAAGTACAAGGCAGTGGTGTAAGAAATGTTTTTAAGTAAGAGTAAAAAGCATTTTGAGAAACCACTTCTGAAGTAAGAGTAACTTTAAGAGTAACTGTCTGGACGTAACTTATGATTTATAATGGATGTTTATTTAAGTTCTTTGAGGGAAATATATATATTTCCAAAGAATAGACAACAAAATTATGAACCAAAATCATATCTGATAAAAATGCATAGACTCTCTTTTCACTTGTAGACTGAGACTTACAGTGGGAAAACTAACTAAAACCTTTAGTTAAGAGTACTGTTACTTCAATTAAAACAACTTGACTGTGTAAATGTATCTGAGTCCTACCCATGTCTAAGCATGTTTTACTTTTTAAATAAATCTTAATTTGTCTGTCCATGCCAACAAGGCTTGATTCAAATTCATTTAATCCTAAACTACAGTCATTGACTTCACCTCTAGTGAAGTCAATGACTTTAGTTTAGTCACAAAGTCTGTAAGCACTGCAGTGAAGGTCTGAACCCACCTTGGGAAAGCTGAGGACATGAGAGGCAGATGGGGCCCCTCGTGGATCTCCGTGAAGAGGCTGTCTGTGAGTTTGGCCCTCCTGTTAAAGAAGTCCTGCTGTATGGAGGAGAGGGCCTCAGTGCGCAGGGGCCACAGCAGACTGTCCTGGCTGAAGAATGGGTCATCCGCAAACAAACTGCTCAGGGCGCTCTGCTGGGACATCATGCTGAAAGTCTGTGGTTGTCCTTTGAGTTGAGCTGGAGTTCTTGTGTTTGACATGAGGGGATCTCTCAGTCTGCTCTTTATACTGTAGCTCCAGCTGTCCGGCTTGTCCACGCCTCCTGTGCTATTTTCTCCCGGTGAGCTCAGTGCTGTTAACGTTTGTGTATCAGTGAGGCCAGGAATGCCTCTGGACTCATCACGGGGCTAAAGACAGACTCACGGTCAGATCCTGTTTGTGTGCGCGGCACAGTTCACACTCAGCTTTAAAAGTGCCATAACTAACAGCTGTAGTTTGTAAGGACTGTGAAGGTATTTAAAGAGTTAATGTCTGAGCTCTGCCTAGCGACTGCTCTGCACATGTTGACTATACATTGGCATGACACCCCAATTCCACTGTAAATTCAAGTTTTGTTCAGATTTCATCATAATAATTACAAGAGTTCAGTAAAAATATATCTCAGATACAAATACCTCAAATACAGTGCATAACAATATTATAAACACTTTTACATAAAGGTGGTGGAGATTATGAAAAAGTAATAGTATTGATATGTACAGCTTCTGTCAGAAATTTTGTGTTGAGGACTGAACTCTCAACACAGATGTCTCATGTTGTCCTTTGGCTTTGTGGACCAAAAATCAGGTTGAATTCTACAATATTAGATCAACGACATGTTTTAAAATTTATGAAATAATGGTTAATTTAGTTTACGGCTAGGGCATAGGGTTGTGATACTAGGAACTGAAATCTGTGTTAGTTTATGGGGACCCAAATCAGGTCCCAATGAGAATATTACATCTTCTGTATTAGATCAACGGCATGATCTACATGTCTGAATATGCGTGATTTAAGTTTAAGGTTATAATTTTCCAGGGGTGGGCAATTATTTTCTTCCGAGGGCCATATTCGAATCCAGGCAAGTAGCGGAGGGCCGGCCCGCGATAATTGGTGTGAAAAAAATATATATATAATGAAATATCGAATCAAATATCACTTTAATGTTAAATATAAGCTATTGAATCTATTATTTAATTAATTTCATGTCATCTTTATTAAGGATACAAGTGCAGACAGATGTTACAGACAGTTAAAAAATAGAAAATAAATCTTTGTAGGGGCCAGATTAAAACATGCCGAGGGCCACATCTTGCCCCTGGGGCCACAAATGACCAGGTCTGGCCTAAGGGGGGAAAAAATGTTAAACAAAAAAATTGAACATTTTTCTAATATTACTTGGTTTGTTTGGCGGGCCGGATTATAAAGACAAACGGGCCGTATGTGGCCCGCAGGCCGTAGTTTGCCCAGAGTATAGAATAGTAATGATGGTTAAGGGCTAGGATCCAGGAAATTAATGCAAGACAATGGAAATGTGTGTGTGTGTGTGTGTGTGTATTTATGTATGTATTTATGTATGTATTTATGTATGTATTTATGTATATATGTATATATGTGCGTGTGAGAGAATAATAAGCCTAAAAAGGGGTGTGCATCACATTAATGACTCTGTAAAGTGACCAGCCAAAACCAGTCGTGGTGTTTATGTGACATTACATTATGTTGATGTCTTTAGCCTCATAATGTGGTGATGTGAGTCAGCTAGTGCCAGTGCAAAAACAGGATCATGTTTCAATGAAGGAAGCAGCTGCAAAATATAAAAGTGTGTCACTGAAATGGCGGGGGATGCCAGAGAGGGGGATTCAAGATGGCCGCCTCTGCTAAATATACAGCCCGGGTTATTTCTGTCAGGATGAGGTCACACACTCATACAGGTAATTATGAATCAATGAGTTCAAATCTGTCCATAGTCTTGTTTTGATTAAAAGTAATTGCTGTGATCATCAACATGAGCAGTACAATTACAACGTTAAATAACCCCACTGTGTGCTTTTCTATAGCCATCTCATCAACGTATATGGTACTTACTTACTTACTTACTTACTTATTGACTTACTTACTTACTTACTTACTTACTTACTTACTTACTTACTTACTTACTTACTTACTTACTTACTTACTTACTTACTTACTTACTTACTGTGTGGCTAAAAGCTCATTAACAAGAACAATCTTGTGGACCACACCTTTAATGGTAGAAAAATAAGTACCTAAAACTAAACTAAACTTAATCATTACATGCAATATTATTTACATAAACAGAATTATGCACAATTTAAAAGAAAATAAATGAAAATTGAAAAATGTATACATACATATCTGTAACACCAACAGTCAAGGTTCAATGACCTAGTGAAACCTTCAGGTTTGTGATGATTTCTGAAAGAATAGTTCTAATAATTTTGATAAATGTTCTCTTCATCACCACACTCTATATTGGATGGATTTACATATATGTCATCCTCCTCCTCCTCCTGCTCCTCCTCCTCCACATCACCATCACCATCACCATCACTGTTGTACACTTGATTCATATTGGCTTTTTCTAATGCTATGTAGGTATTGCTTCCCAGGTTTCTTTTGGTACATTTCAGAGCATCTATGTTAGCGTAGGTCTCCTCCTCTTCTTCTTGCTCCTCATCATCATCTTCAAGAGAGTTGTGAGCAGGAACGTTCACTGAAACAGCAAGTACACACACTGAACAAGTGCAGACAATTTGCATGAATGAATGTTTTTCCAAACATACTTTCTATCTGAGTGTTTCCAGATGGTTTAGATTTTCTTTTCTGTATCACCCTGACGACAGCATACAGCAGGAGGAGCAACAGCAGACCTCCTATAGCTCTTGGGACCAGCACCAACACCAATGGCACTAAAGAGAAAAGTTCTTTATCAGATAACAGCAATAGGTTTTGGCCTATGCTCGCAAAAGGCATCACTATTATAATAATAATTTCAAATATGGATCTTTGTAAATCCAACCTGGTCATCTTCATTGTATTGTGAGCATTAAATGTATGATTACTTACACTTGATAATAAGATCCAGTGTTGTTTGTGAAATGTAGGTGCGTCCTGCCCCTGTGACCTCATACACACAGCGGTACTGTCCCTGGTGTTGGTTCTGGGACACAGGGAACGAGAAGGAGGCCGAGTGGTTGACTGAAGGCTCACTGACAGAGCTGTTGGAGCCAGAGAACCACAGGAGAAACAGGCCTTCAGAGACGTCTGAGGGAACAGAGCAGCGGAGGACAAAACTGTCTCCCCTGGTGACATGGACAGTGTCTGAGGAGCACGTTTCTCCAGCAGAAGAAGACACACACAGGCTGGGAACAGGTAAGTCCACTGGGAGGAAAAATATATATATATAGTGTAAAACGTAGTGTAATCCCTCATTCGTCCCGGAGTGTTCCATTGTAGAAAAAGATTCAGTTGTAGTGATCTGGACTATGTTTTTTTGAAAAGAAAAAAAAACTCCCGATGAAAAGGTGTTCAACACCTTCAACACCTTTTCATCAAGAGGTCACGCCCGGTGGGCAGGACCTATGCAGAGTAGAATAAATATCTGAGTTCCCTTCTTGAGTTCCCTTCCCTTCTTGATTCGCAGATTGAGAATGATAATTGGAGTCCAGATGTCTACAACTAAATCTTTTACTACTATAGAGTCAAACTTGACATTAGTCATAACATCATTTAAATGCAGACTTACCAGTGACTTGAAGCCTCACTGAGTCACTTTGTGGAGAGGTGAAAGTTTGACCCGAGAGCACTTTCTGATACACACAATACTATGGTCCTTTATTGTCAAAGGTCACTCGAGGTAAGTTGAAGGTGGCAGGGGTGGAGGTCGATGTCTGAACATCTCGAGTTGGGTTCTTTAGTAAGAATGTTCCTCCTGAATGCTCAGTATTTATGGAACAGCTGAGTTTGACACTTTGACCCCACATGACCTCCAGGGATGGAGTCACAGAAATAATGGGCTTTGAGAAAATGACTGAGAAAAAGTAGACAAAAGACATAAAGTATAACATATATAATTTTGCACAGTGTGGTGTCCCGAGGGTCGTTTAGCTTAGCCCTTCTGGTCCATAGTGGCTAAACCAGACTAAACCATCTAATGTTTATAAAAGCCAATAACGCCACCTGGGAGTTGGCCCAGGATCAGCTAAATATAAAAGGCACGTAGGTTCGTTGCTGATAGGAGGAGACTCCGTGTTAGCAAAAATACATGTTTATTTTTTTATGGTCAATAAGTTAATTTCTGGATGGACATTACAGTTGGAATAATTTAAGCACAGTTCATTGTTCGACGCTCAGGTCATTCACAAACAGTGCGGAACAGTGTAGAACGGTCAGGTAAAGCTAGAAAGACACAGGGCGAGACAAGGCGAGACAAGGCGAGACAAGGCGAGACAAGGCGAGACAAGGCGGCGACAAGGCGAGACAAGGCGAGAAAAGGCGAGACAAGGCGAGACAAGGCGAGACAAGGCGAGACAAGGCGAGACAAGGCGGCGACAAGGCGAAACAAGGCGAGACAAGGCGAGACAAGGCGAGACAAGGCGAGACAAGGTGAGACAAGGCGAGACAAGGTGAGACAAGGCGAGACAAGGCGGCGACAAGGCGAGACAAGGCGAGACAAGGCGGCGACAAGGCGAGACAAGGCGAGACAAGGCGAGACAAGGCGAGACAAGGCGAGACAAGGTGAGACAAGGCGAGACAAGGTGAGACAAGGCGGCGACAAGGCGAGACAAGGCGAGACAAGGCGAGACAAGGCGAGACAAGGCGAGACAAGGCGAGACAAGGCGGCGACAAGGCGAGACAAGGCGAGACAAGGCGGCGACAAGGCAAGACAAGGTGAGACAAGGCGAGACAAGGTGAGACAAGGCGAGACAAGGCGGCGACAGTGCACACTAGCTCCATGGCTCAGATCTGCAGCTGGATAAGTGCGACGGAGGACTGGACAGACGGTAAATCAAATCAAATCAATTTATTTTTGTAAGGCCCAAAATCACAACAACAGTTGCCTCTGAGGGCCACAGGGAGAAATGAATCAACAATGTCTGTGGTGGCGATGGAGTCAGACAATGTCTGTGGTGGCGAGGGACGATGTCCCAGGTCCTCTGTCCTTAGACTCTCCTTCTCGGCCAGGAAAAACTACAAAAAAAACCTCTTTGGGAAAAAAGCGTAGAAACCTGGAGGAGTTCCAGTGAAGGAGAGATCCGACTCTCACAGACGGACAGACGGACACGAGGAGACTGGAGCTGGACCCACTCTTCAGGCAGATGAGGGACCGACTGAGGCGAGCTGGACCCACTCTTCAGGCAGAAGAGGGACCGTCTGAGTCGAGCTGGACCCACTCTTCAGATGAGGGACCGACTGAGGCGAACTGGACCCACTCTTCAGGCAGATGAGGGACCGTCGGAGGCGAGCTGGACCCACTCCTCAGGCAGATGAGGGACCGTCGGAGGCGAGCTGGGCCCACTCTTCAGGCAGATGAGGGACCGTCCACACAGGGCAGGGACCACTTCACCAGGGGAGGGGCATCTGGGTCCACAGATCCTCAGGAGTGAGAGAAAGAAAAGAAGGCGGTGAACAATTTGCAAGTGGAATCAAAAAATAAATATTGTTTGATAGCATAAGTAGTCAGAAGAAGAAGAGGATAGTGCTCAAGCTGTCATACTTCCCCCAGCATAGTTACTCCTAAGGCAGCGTAGCTGAAGCTGTGGGTTTATGTTTCTGTTCCTAACTAGTCTGACCATAAGCGATTTCGAAGAGGAACGTTTTAAGCCTGGACTTAAATGAAGAGACTGTGTCAGCATATTTAACATGGGTCGGGAGCTGATTCCATAACACAGGAGCTTGATAGTTAAACGCTCTACCTCCTACAGTACTTTTAGAGACTCTTGGCACCACCAGAAGGCCGGCATTCTGAGAGCGAAGAGCTCTGTTTGGATGATATGGTTCTATAGCATCTTTGAGGTAGGATGGGGCCATGTCATTTATGGCTTTGTAGGTCAAGAGTAGAATTTTGAATTTGATTCTGGACTCGACGGGGAGCCAGTGAAGAGACTTCAGCACCGGCGTAATGTGCTCTCTTCTTTTTGTTCCTGTTAGTAATCTTGCTGCTGCATTTTGAACCAGTTGAAAGCTTTTTATGGAGCTTTTAGGACACGCTGCAAGCAGGGAGTTACAGTAGTCTAATCTAGTCGTTACAAATGCATGGATAAGTTTTTCGGCATCACTTTTAGGCAGGATTCTTCTGATTTTGGCTATGTTGCGCAAATGGAAATAGGCTGTTTTACAAGCTTGATTTATATGAGCTTTAAATGAGAGCTCCTGGTCAAATAAGACTCCAAGGTTTCTTACAGTAGAACTGGAGGCTACACTGACATTGTCCAGTGTGACTATCTGCTCAGATAGAGCGTCTCGTAGATGCTTAGGGCCAAGCACAATGACCTCGGTTTTTTCAGGGTTAAGAAGCAGGTAGTTTAGTGTCATCCAGGTTTTTATTTCCTTCACACAAGTACTAAGTCTGTCTACTTGATCGCTCTGATCAGGTTTCATTGATAAATACAGCTGAGTGTCGTCTGCATAGCAGTGGAAGTTAATGTCATGCTTTCTGATAATGTTGCCTAATGGTAGCATATAAAGAGTAAACAGAATTGGACCGAGTACCGAACCCTGTGGCACACCGTAAATTACTTTAGAGCTTGGTGAGGAGCTCTGGTTTACATTAACAAATTGGAACCTATCAGATAGATAGGATTTAAACCAGCTGAGGGCTGTTCCTCCAACACCTACATCACATTCTAACCTCTGCAGTAGAATGTTGTGGTCGATGGTGTCAAACGCTGCGCTGAGGTCCAACAGAACCAGGATTGAGACCAGTCCATCGTCAGCGGCTAATAACAAATCATTTGTGACTTTAACTAGTGCAGTTTCAGTGCTGTGGTGGGCTCTGAACCCTGACTGGAAAACTTCAAATAAGTTATTGTCCTGCAGGTGGCGACAAAGCTGTTTTACTACAACTTTTTCAAGGATTTTAGAGACGAAGGGAAGATTTGAAATAGGTCTGTAGTTTACCAATAGGTCGGGATCTAGATTAGGCTTTTTCAGAAGAGGTTTAATGACTGCATGTTTGAAGGACTGTGGAACATAGCCACTTTGGAGTGAAGTATTTATTATATTAAGAATAGGGTCTATAATTAGGGGGAGAATGTCTTTGAGGAGTCTGCTTGGAATGGGGTCTAGGACACAAGTTGAGCTTTTAGAGGACATAATGGCTGAAGTTATCTCTGCTTGATCAACAGCTGTGAACCTTTCTAAGTTTACAGGTGGATGTATATGAGACGTTAGATTTACAGCTTGGGCTAGTTCAGGGCTAATAGCGGGGGTAATTTCATCTAATTTATCTCTGATTGTTTTTATTTTATTGTTAAAAAATAGGAGGAAATCATCAGAGCTAAGTGTAGCTGGGATTGAGGGCTCTACTGCACTGTGACAGTTTGTTAGCCTAGCTACAGTGCTGAAAAGGAATTTAGTGTTACTTTTGTTGACTTCTATTAGATTTGAATAATATCTGGTTTGGGCCTTACGCAGAGCCTGCTTATAGGACTGCTTTTAGGGATTCTTCTGTGTGAGAGCGACGAAATAATCCCTCTAACTCTTTGTTTATGTGAACGCAGTTCTTGGTTGTACCATGGGGAGGCGCGCTTTGGCCTAATGACCTTCTGTTTTAACAGCGCGACAACGTCAAGAGCAGACTTCAGAGAATTCATGGTCAAGTCGACACATTGATCACTTATACTGGGACTAAAGCTGTTCTCAGCAGGATCACATGACATGTCATGTGATCCTGCTGAGAAACAATAACAATAACACGCCCGATAGCCGGCATAACGGGCGGCACACAGAGAGCGCGTTGCAGCAGAAAGTGCAGGCCCATGGCAACAAGCACTAAATTATACACTTACAATCAGCGTTACAAATAACGCTAACGTTCTCACATGTCTGAATGTTGAACACTTCCTGAGAGTGGCGTGCGTGGCATAAACACCGGGAAACCGGAAGTAAGAGCGAGAGGTCAGAGGGCGCAAGGTAAGAACGGAAGCGCTTTTAAGACTGGTTGACGTTACCGCCAGCCAATAGAAGGCCTGATCAGTGGAAGAGCCCGCCTGCAGGCTATACTGCCACAGCACATTGAAAACGATTTTGTTTTTTATATAAACTTATTATTGGAGAGAACTTACCTGAGACATGAAACATTACAGAGTCACTTTGTGGAGAGGTGAACGTTTGACCTGAGAGCACTTTCTGATACACACAATAGTATGGTCCCTTATTGTCAAAGGTCACTCGAGGTAAGTTGAAGGTGGCAGGGGTGGAGGTTGATGTCTGAACATCTCGAGTTGAGTGCTTTAGTAAGAATGTTCCTCCTGAATATTCAGTCCTGATAGAACAGATGACACTGGCACTTTGACCCCAGGTGACCTTTGGAGGACTAAGTGAAATGCTTGACGCAGGAAGAGTCACTGAAATGAGACCAAACGTTTGTACATTGAAGTGGTCAATTAAAAATTATGAATCCAACTGCACTTCTGCTACTTTACATGCAACACCAGTCAACACATTTATTATGAAAATTCTCATGTGAAAACAACAAGTCCTACCTGAGCAAACTACACCTGCATCTTCACTGTGTTCACAGTTTTCAGTCCCAAATCCTGCGTGTCCACACTGAGTTAGAGAGCTCTCACTTCCAGAACACCCCACATCATCGAGCCAGATCTGACCAGAGCCTTGGCCAAACTCAGCGTTAGTTGACGCCTTTAAAGCAGTTCCACAGCCCAACTGTCTGCACACGACTGCAGCATCATAAATGTCCCATTCATCATCACAAACTGTGCCCCAGCTGCTGCTGAGATACACTTCAACTCTTCCAGAACATGGAGAAGAACCACCAACCAGTCTAATTGAAGCCCCTGTGAAATAAATCTGTATATTTTACATAGCACACTCCCAATGAAAAGAGGTATCGGTAAATTTCATGGTTTTACTATTTTAATGGGACCATTTTATAGTTTTTGGTCTTTGGTTTATTTAAGTAGTATGAATAAATAATGACACTTATAAATACGGTAAGTGACAGATCATCGGCAAGTTTCCAGTACTAACCTGCAGCAAGTGGAGCTAGAGAAAGCAGCAGACAGACTGTGGGGCACAAGACATATTCTTTTACCTCAATAGATTCTGCCATGATCTTATTGAAATATAAAATCTTACCTATGGTCAATTGCAAGTAGAGTCTGTGCTGTGTCTTTTCCATAGCTCTGTGTGGTTTACAGGAAACTTCAGAGGAACTTAAAAGAAAATATGTGAACCACCTCCCTATGTTTTCACACTGGCACTGCCCACTCGACAGCTTTAACGTGCTTATAAAAAAAAGTCCAAGAATGTGTGCATATATGTGGCTTGATGGTGGTTGAGTTTAGAACGAGGCTCGTTGATCACATACTGTCTTCAAAGTACACACACGAATACAATCAATGCCCACTCAGGGTTCTCTCTAAATTAGATTTTACACTCTTTTACAAAAACGCAAAGTTCCATAGTTACATAAACTGTAACAATGATCAAGAAACGTTCATCAATGTGAACAACAAAAGAAAAAATAATTGTATGACATTGTTACATTGTTGTTGACTGTCTTTTTTATATATGTATAAAAGCCCAACAAGGGAGGGACATTGAGAATTTAGTGTGTAACATGAACTCATGTACTTTTATCCATCAAATAAACCTAAATAAATACAAAATAGATCAAATATTGTCCTACAGGATCTATCTTCTTCTTTTTATCATATTTTGGGAATTACCGGTATTATTGATAAGACATTATTTATGGAAATATCACATAATTTACATCCATCCTCTATTTTGATCTTGTTTTCCTATAATATGTATGTAATAGACATATGGGGTAATAATTCGCAGTTTGGTAAGAAATATTCAACCAACCATTTAACAATTCAAACTAATTAGAAATAAATGTAATTTGAATAGAATGTTAAATGCATAATTCAGTTGTATTGAAAATTTTACTGTACATAATATAAATATAATAGTAGTAATATTGGTGTGGATACAATTATTAGGCCCACACCATGAGGTAGGAAAGCGCAAGCTTATAAATGCATAGTTTATGATATTTGAAAAATGGGAAACATTGTTTTCACATCGGAATATTCTTCTTCTTCTTCTTCAAAAATTAGCGCGTCAGCGCCCCCTAATGTACCAAAAATGCATTGAGAGATAGGAAATGACCCCAAAAAAATCTGATCGTAGAATCATGAAATTTGGCGCAGAGGTAGATGTTGACAAGAGAAGTAAAAAATATTATTACGGCAACGCCGTCCGCCCAACCAAATGTCGGCCATATTGGTTCAAAAATGGCAAAGCATGCCTCTGGAGTTTTTCCAAATGTCGTACTTTTACGAACTCCTCCCAGGGCGTTGGCCCTAAAAAGCTGAAATTTGGTGAAAATGGTGCTGAGGAGTGGGACATCAAAAGTTATTCAAATTACTTTGATATCTGTCACGGTCTCTGCAAACTGTAGCTAGAATTTCAGAAAAATTAGAATCAGTTGTTAAACCCCCTACAGATTTTATATGGAGGGTAAAATGACAAAATTTAATTTTGGCATCGCGATCAAAAAAGTCAATGAGACCCATGTCATAATTGTTACGGCTTTTGCCGTAGCGATGACAGAAACCGCCCATGTTATTCCAATTTCAGATCTCTGAAATTCGAACATGCTGACACTTTATACTTTTACAAACTCCTCCAAGGGCGTTAGCCCTATTAGCATGAAATTTGGTGAGACTCATCTTCAAGGGTGGACCATCAAAAGTTATCAGAATTTGTTTTCTAAGAGTCATGGTCTCTGTGCGGCAAAGCCGCACATTTTGCCAAGAATTCAAAATAAAATTGCTTTTTGAGTGGTAAAACAAAGGGGAGAAGACGCGACAGCGTCATGGATTCAGCAGTAGGTGTAATAAAAGGACAATTGGGGCGCGTTAGCGCCCTCTCCTCTTGAGGCGTGGCGGTGGTGGCGTGGCGAGGGCCGATCATTGCCGCTTGCGGCTATATTTATTACTATAGTTTTTAATTTATTACTTGTTTTAAATTGTGTTTAAAACACTGTAAAGCACTTTGAATTGCAGCTTGTATGAATTGTGCTTTATAAATAAATTTGATTTGATAGTGTATTAATATCTCATCTATCATAAATCTAGAAAATAATGTATCTAAACATAAAACAATTTACAATTAAATTAAAGCAACCACAGTTGTTATTTTTTTGTAATTATTATTTTGTGTAGAAATGTTATAGAGATTTTTTTTATTGAAGTTTGCAGTGATAACAGCCATAAGAAATAATGTGTGGAAACTCAACACATGCATTGGGATTGATCCTGAAACGTTTTTGCGAGACATTTATGTTCATGTTGGTCCCGGCAGGGCAAGTACTCACAGAGAGAGTTACACTGGGAAGAGCAAAGTGTGATGCCCAATGAACCACCATTTATGGTCATAGTGTGTTCTGTTTCTCCTCCTTTCTGTTTGATTTATCCATTAATCTTCTACACTGGTGTGTTCTTGTTCTCTATTGCTGATGCATTGGTTGATGAGACGATTAGAATTAAACATAAAAAAAAATTGTATTAGAAGACTTACCTGTATGAAGCAAGATGGAGTCACTTTTTGGAGATGTGAGAAATGTACCTAAAATATCTATATGAAGAAAAGTCCTTCATTGTCAAAGGTTTTATGAGGAAGGGTGAAGTGGCAGGGTTGGAATCTGAAGTTTGAACAACCTGATTTGCCAGACTTAAAATAGACAGTCCTCCTGGAAACTCGGTTTTGATTGAGCAGGTAACCACTGAGGCACTCACGGAAAAGCTGGACTTTGGGAGACTTGCTGAAATAATATTTCATTGGAAAACGCTTAACACATATCCAGACTGAATACACACCGGAGCACACCACCCCAGCATCCTATCTATGTTCACAGTAGTGTGTTCCAACAGCTCCTCAGAGACCCCTCATGCCCCAAACACCAGACATCATCCATCCAGATTTGACCAACGCCTTGACCAAACAACCAGTCTGATTTGACCTGTCAAGTTAAAGTAGCAAGTGAATTCATATTTTAAAAATCTTTAATAACTATATTACAGGGGCAAATAGAGAACACGTCTCTCTTACAGGAGGAAACTGAAATCGGCTCCATCCGAAATGAGAAGTTCCTTTGTGTGTGATTGTGTCTCTTGTGACAGCAGTTTTTGTTTTTCTCTTCTGCCTCGAAGTCTTTATTAGACAGGACAGCTTTAGTGTGAAATGGGGAGAGAGTGCAGGTAGACATTCTGCAAATGGCTGTGACAGGACGTGAACCCATGATGCCGCAGTAGCAATCCCCCACGAGGCTGAGAACTATTTAGATTTCTCTCACATTTAAACATCAGGGACCAGATGAATGGTTGTGACCATGTCATGGCAAAAAAATCATTCAAATCACAAAGAAATTACAGAAGTCACAAAACTGTTTAAGAAATGAAAGAAAAGAGTACAAAGAAAATCCTTTCAGTCATATGCGCAGCTAAACAAAACTGTTTTTAGCTTGATTTGAACATTGTCAGAGTACAACCTGTCTCACATCTTCAGGAAGAATGTTCCAGATTTTAGCTGCATAAAACTGAAACGCAGATTCCCCATGTTTAGTCCTGACTCTGGGCACCAGCAGGAGGCCATGTTTAGTCCTGACTCTGGCACCAGCAGGAGGCCGGTCCATGTTTAGTCCTGACTCTGGCACCAGCAGGAGGCCGGTCCATGTTTAGTCCTGACTCTGGCACCAGCAGGAGGCCGGTCCATGTTTAGTCCTGACTCTGGCACCAGCAGGAGGCTGGTCCATGTTTAGTCCTGACTCTGGCACCAGCAGGAGGCTGGTCCATGTTTAGTCCTGACTCTGGCACCAGCAGGAGGCCGTTCCATGTTTAGTCCTGACTCTGGCACCAGCAGAGATGGTTCATATGGCACTAACATGTCTGAGATGTTCTTTGGTGCTAGGCCATGGAGAGACTTGTACACAAGCAGAGCTGCTTTAAAGTCTCTTCTCTGAGCCACAGGGGGCAGTGTGGAGACCTGAGAACAGGACTAATGTGATGGTACTTCCTGGTTCTAGTCAGGACTAATGTGATGGTACTTCCTGGTTCTAGTCAGGACTAATGTGATGGTACTTCCTGGTTCTAGTCAGGACCCGAGCAGCAGCGTTCTGGATGTACTGCAGCTGTTTTACAGCTCGTTTGGAGAGGCCAGTGAGCAGCCGTTACAGGAGTCTAATCTACTGCTTGTGCTGTAGTGGGTGATCAGAGCCAAAGAGCAACACTTTAAGACAAAACCTGCTTCACCCTAAGGACAAGATGCCGACCCAAAAACAGAGCAATGTAGTTTATTCTGTCCAATGCAGTGAAGAAAATTGTGAAGAGCATGTTACATGGGAGAGACAAAACAGCCTCTACACAAGAGGCTTTATCAGCACAGAAGAAATGCAAGTTCAGGACCTCAGAGTGCCGTGCATCTCCATCTTGAAGCCTCTAATCACTCTATTGAAAACAGTGACGTGAAGATTATAAGCAGGGGAAAAGATGGTTTGAAAGAGGAGTTAAAGAGGCAATTTTGTTCAAAAAGAAAGACCATCATTAAATAGGAGATTCAACCTTCCTGTGGTTTATAATGGAATCTTGAATCCCTGGAGAAGTAGACGCCCAGTTACACAGGGAGGAGGGAGAGAGTGAGCCAGGGATAAAAGGGAAACTAATAGCCCACTAGCCTCGGTGGGAAGGGCTTATCACAGAATAGGATAAATATCTGAGTTCCAGGTCTGGATTTGCAGATTGAGAATGACTCTTGGATGAGAGTCGAAACGTATCGTTTTTTTCTAAAAACTGAGTCCAGATGACAACTGAACCTTTTTCTACATTCTTTGAAATGTTCTGCTTGAGCCCAGAAAGTAAGTATTCCTCCAAATAAAACATTCAAACAACAGTCAACATTAAAACATTAACATGTTGACAGTAACTTAAGCAGTGAGATCAAACAACAAAGACTGGTATATGTATCTATATTTCACCAAAACTGCAATGCTGGTTTGTGGTCATCGCTCTTCTGTTACTAAGGGCAGTCCTCGATCTATTGCCATGAGAAAACTTGTTTTTCTTACTCAAAAAGCAGGATTTTAAAAGTTTTCATAAATGTTGTCCTGCTCCTCAGTGTTCATGTCAGTTACATTTTCATAATCATCCTCGTCATCGTCATCATCTTCTTCGCTGTTCACTTCCTCAAAACAAGGCTCACTGTTTTTCACAAATTTGACTTGACCGTCTGATTTTTGGTAAGGATTAGTTCTCACTGGGGGGTCGGAGACGTACTTGGCGCCTTCACATTTTGGCGCATCAACATTGACATAGTCTCCCTCGTCCTCGTCACTCTCAAGAGACTCGTTTCTAGCTTTATCCACTGAAACGAGAATCATATTCAAATTCACATTGAGAAAAAACACCAACACAACATTTGTATTTAAAGGAATATGAGAACAGACTCTGGGCTTGGACGGTGCTTCGTGATTGTCGACCTCGAGATCTTTTCTTAAGGGCCTGGAACAGCAGCAGTAAAACCAGGCCGAGCATCAGAAGAACTCCAACCACAGAAGGGGCCACCAACAACACCAAGGGCACTAGCAGATACAAAAACAAGCATTACACAACATTTATAAAGGAAAATAATGGGTCATCTTTTTATTCTCATTTTATATAATAATTGATTTAGTTTAAAGACATGCATTTGGACTTTGGAGTTATCTGTGTATGCGTGTTTGTACAAAAGGGGATTCATTTGTGTTTATATAAAAAATAAAGACGCTAGTTCCTATGCATTTACATGTGTGAGTAAAAGTAGCATTTAAAGGCACAGTAACTGTAATCAATGTAGTGGCGGTAGTAAAAATAGGGTACTGTATTTAACAAAGGCATAATTGCAGACATAAAACTGTACCAGATGCAACACAATAAAGGTTTGTCTGATGTAATAAATGTGTAATAGCTGTAATAAGGGTGTAACAATGGTTAATAACAGTGTAACCAATGCATGTGACAGCGTTTTTGGCATTTCAGACATATTTTACAGCACTTACAGTTAATAACGATGTTGATGGGGACTGTGTCTGAGGTGTATGTGCGTCCTGCCCCTGTGACCTCATACACACAGCGATACTGTCCCTGGTGTTGGTTCTGGGACACAGGGAACGAGAAGGAGGCCGAGTGGTTGACTGAAGGCTCACTGACAGAGCTGTTGGAGCCAGAGAACCACAGGAGAAACAGGCCTTCAGGGACGTCTGAGGGAACAGAGCAGCGGAGGACAAAACTGTCTCCCCTGGTGACATGGACAGTGTCTGAGGAGCACGTTTCCCCAGCAGAAGAAGACACACACAGGCTGGGAACAGGTGGGTTAACTAGGGGAGAAAAAGAAGATGTGTACATTTAAAAAGGCACATTCGGAATTTTAATATTAATACTTTTTATATGTTTTTTCTTATCGATAAACATTTGTGGCATCAATATATGACGCTTTGTGATGAGAGCTGATTGAAGGATAATTACCCCGCTTCACCTTTGTGCCTAAAAAAGCTGATCTAAAACTATGTGCCAAAGGGTTTGTGAGAGCTACGAGAGTTAGAAAGGCTGAAATACCTACTTCCTTATTTCACAGTTTGACATACAGTAACTTAACATAGCCAGCCTCAATGCTTCTGAAGTCAGTGTCTATGCCCTCCACTGGCAGCAGCATTTTGAAACAACAAAATTGCACAATCAATGTCGACATGACTCTAAAAGACACTTCCATATAGTCAGTTAATAAAGCAGCAGTACCTGTGACACAACAGTCAATCTCACTAAAATATTTCTACATTTTCAAAAATGGTGCACTTAACCATGTAACTTTTGTGGTGAATAGACAGAACATAGGTCTGATCCACGCTCTATGACACTTAAACGTCTGATGCTGGTCTTTCCCGTTCACATGTGCAATATTTTACCTGAGACTTGAAGAATAAGAGAATCACTTTCGGGAGATGTGAGGGTTTGTCCTGAGACATCTTTCTGATACAGACAGTGATAAGGTCCTTCACTGTCAAAGGTCACTCGGGGTAAGTGGAACGTGGTGGTTCTTAAATTATGAACTTGATTTTTGTGCTTCAGCGTGAACGTCCCTCCTGAAAACTGAGCTGAGATGGTGCAGGTGACAGTGACTCCAGTTTGACCCCACATGACCTCAAGAGAGGGACTCACAGATATACTGGGCTTTGGAAATGTCACTGAAACAGAAAAGATCGCTGCATGTTTTTACACATGACATAATATGTCATGTGTAAAAACATATTAGAGTTTCATCAATGATAAATGCAAAGTAAAATACAATTTGTAATAATTCTATGTTCCCCCTGAAAGACCAATTATGGAACAGGTGACACTGGCACTTTGACCCCATGTGACCTCCTGAGGAGACAGTGAAACATGGCAAAGCGGGAGCTTCCCTGAAAAACAGAACAAAACATGCAACAAGAGTTTAGAGTGGAACTTGGCAATTAAAAATAAATATCACACATAAAAATGTCTTACCCGAACAAACTACACCTGCATCTTCATTTTAGAGAGCTCTCACTTCCAAAACACCCCACATCATCGAGCCAGATCTGACCAGAGCCTTGGCCAAACTCAGCGTTAGTTGACGCCTTTAAAGCAGTTCCACAGCCCAACTGTCTGCACACGACTGCAGCATCATAAATGTCCCATTCATCATCACAAACTGTGCCCCAGCTGCTGCTGTGATACACTTCAACTCTTCCAGAACATGGAGAAGAACCACCAACCAGTCGGATCTGAGCTGCTGTTCAGATATTGCCAGGTAAAAATGTTTTATCATAATAATAATAACAACAATAACTTAAAGTTAAATATAATAGAGGTATTACATAGATCAAATGCACAAATGTGTTTCACATTTTTACTTTCTGTTTGAAATAAACTAAACCACCCAGATATTATGAAAATAATAGCAAACCTCTTAATAAATGTGGCACAAACAGCAACATCACTGTGGAAAAATATGCAGTTTAACAAAAAAAAAGAATATCGAATTATAGCAAAATGTGTAAATGTAACAGTAACTTACCCAGGGGTGAATTGAGAACGCGTTTGTCTCGACTGGCAGCCATGACGACCAGGAGGAAACTGAATGATGCTAAATGAGTGACTGATGTTGGTGAGAAATAAGAAGTGAAAACGCTGTGTGTTTTGTGGCTTTGTGTTTGAAAGCAGTTAGAAAAAATTAGGAAGCATTTGACATGGTAGAAATGCTTAAGAAAATAATAGTATGGTCAATAGGTTGTAATAGTAGGCCTATTAAATAAAGGAATTCTTATTTAAATTCAAAAGTTCACACTTTTGAATTACAGCAAGAATACAGAGTGCACTGCAAAATTATACCATCTTAAAACTAGAAAAATACACTTGTTTTGTCCTTCAAATAAGTGACATTATCGGCCTGTGCAGTAAGTGACTTTGACTTACTGAAGAATTCTTGAAATCATCTTGAATCATCATCTTGTTTATGTAGTTAATTTGTAGAAATAAAGAGAAGTCAGATGTCTTGTCTGGGTTTAAGTGAATACATTTGGGTCAGATATGAAATGTGCAGTATCGCAGTAACACATCGAAACTTCCGCAAACATATTTTCAGATACATGACTCTTCTCGTTCAGAGGAAGTGTTAACTCTTATATAGTCACTTCAGCGCTTTTATTTTCTTTACATTTTCACCTACTGGTCATGGGACACATGCACCCACAAAATGCACCTTCTGAGAAGAATGTTATAAAGTCCTTTTCACCAAATAGAATGATGCTTGAGTCGGTCCTCATTCCCATAGCCACGGCCCAAAGCACAATCTCTCATTAGTGCAGATAAGACAGAAAGAAATTGAATGAAACAGAATTGTAGCATTTCTGCAGAATTAAAATACTAATTCAAATGAAACTTCAAGTGATACAGATTTTCTTTGTGATAAAAGGTTGAGTCTCACATTTTCTTTTAATTTTAAGGTTTGTAATCCCTCATTCGTCCAGGCGTGTTCCATAGTAGAAAAAGCTTCAGTTGTAGTCATCTGGACTCAGTTTGAAAAAATAGACGTTTCGACTCTCATCCAAGAGTCATTGTCAATAAAAGAATTTAGGTCGAGAACTCCGATATTAATACTGTTCTGTGGTAAGACCCGCCCATTGGGCGGAGCCTTCCTGAAGTAGAAAGAGTTGTTTGTTTCAACAGAAACTTCCCCCTTGTATCTACCGAGCCTATTCAGAATTTTAATGGCCTATTAGAATCCTCTTTGTCTTTGTGAGACCCTGGCTCAACCACCCTGAGTACCTGATTAGCATCTAAATGTCCTGGTCCTCTACCTTTCCAGGGGTTCAGTAACCCATTATAAATAACAGGAAGATTAAACCTTAGCCCTCCATTTCTGTTTAAAGAAGGTCTTTCTTTTTTAACAAAAATAGCTTCCTTGACTCCTCTTTCAAACCATCTTTTCTCCCTGCTTAAAACCTTCACCTCACCGTCTTCAAACGAGTGATTAGAGGCTTCAAGATGGAGATGCACGGCACTCTGTGGTCCTGAACTTGTATTTCTTCTGTGCTGATAAAGCCTCTTGTGTAGAGGCTGTTTTGTCTCACCTATGTACCGTTCTTTACAGCTTTCTTCACTGCATTGGATCGAATAAACTACATTGCTCTGTTTTTGAGTCGGCAACTTGTCCTTAGGGTGAACCAGTTTTGGTCTTAAAGTGTTTCCTGGTTTAAAATAAACAGGGACTTCGTGTTGTCTAAAAATTCTCTGCAGTTTTTCCGACAGGCCAGACACATAAGGGATAGAGACACCCTTCCTTCTCTGTTCAGTTTCCCTTTTGTCCTGATTCTTGGTTCTCTTCACTCTGTTGAGGGCCCAAGCGGGGTAACCACAGGCTGAGAGGGCATTTCGGACATGTTTTTCCTCTTTCTTCTTGCCCTCTGAGCTGGTGGGCACACCTTGAGCTCTGTGTTGTAAGGTTCTGATCACACCCAGCTTGTGCTGTAGTGGGTGGTTGGAGCCAAAGAGCAGATACTGGTCTGTGTGTGTAGGTTTCCTATATACTTCTATTTGGAGTTTCCCGTCCTCTCCTCTGATCGTGGAACAATCAAGAAAGGCCAAGCGATTCTCCTTAGCGTCTTCTCTTGTAAACCTGATATGTGGGTCCACAGCATTGATGTGATCAGAGAAGGTTTCCAGCTCTTGTTTCTTAATTGTTACAAAAGTATCATCGACATAGCGGAGCCACAGTTTTGGGGCTATGCCTGAGAATGAGGACAGTGCCTTCTTCTCAAAGTGCTCCATGTACAGGTTGGCCACTATGGGAGAGACGGGCGAGCCCATGGCACAGCCATGAATCTGTCTGTAAAATTGTCCCCGGAATTGAAAGTAAGTGGTGTTCAGACAGATGTCCAACAGTTTACATATGTGATCAGGTGTCAGTTTGGTCCTTTCCTGTAGGGTGGTGTCTTCCTGCAGTCTGATCCTCACTGCTGCTACTGCATCAGAGGTCGGGATGCAGGTGAACAGGGACACAACATCATATGAAACCATGAGGTCATCTGGGTCCAGTTGGAGATGTTTCACTTTATCCACAAAGTTGTGCGTGTTTTCCACATGATGTTCCGAATTCCCCACAAGCGGAGCCAATATCGTTGTTAAATGCTTGGCCACATTGTAAGTGATGGAATCTGTGCTGCACACTATGGGTCTGAGTGGAACCTCCTTTTTGTGTATTTTTGGAAGGCCATAAATGCAAGGCATGGCTTCACCAGGATACAGTCTGTAATACAGAGGCCGGTCTATCACTTCCTCTTTTTCCAGCCTTTGTAAACAGTCTATCACTTTCTTCTTGTAGCCACTGGTCGGATCTCTTTTCAAGCGCTCGTATGTGGTCGTGTCCTCGAGGAGGGTGTGGACTTTGGCTTCGTAATCAGCTGCGTTGAGAATCACAGTGCAACGTCCCTTGTCTGCTAGGAGTGAAGAGAACCAAAAAGCAGGACAAAAGGGAAACAACAGAGTGAAGAGAACCAAAAAGCAGGACAAAAGGGAAACTGAACAGAGAAGGAAGGGTGTTTCTATCCCTTATGTGTCTGGCCTGTCGGAAAAACTGCAGAGAATTTTTAGACAACACGAAGTCCCTGTTTATTTTAAACCAGGAAACACTTTAAGACCAAAACTGGTTCACCCTAAGGACAAGTTGCCGACTCAAAAACAGAACAATGTAGTTTATTCGATCCAATGCAGTGAAGAAAGCTGTAAAGAACGGTACATAGGTGAGACAAAACAGCCTCTACACAAGAGGCTTTATCAGCACAGAAGAAATACAAGTTCAGGACCTCAGAGCGCCGTGCATCTCCATCTTGAAGCCTCTAATCACTCGTTTGAAGACGGTGAGGTGAAGGTTTTAAGCAGGGAGAAAAGATGGTTTGAAAGAGGAGTCAAGGAAGCTATTTTTGTTAAAAAAGAAAGACCTTCTTTAAACAGGAATGGAGGGCTAAGGTTTAATCTTCCTGGTATCTATAATGGAATACTGAACCCCTGGAAAGGTAGAGGACCAGGACATGGACATTCGGATGCTAATCAGGTACTCAGGGTGGTTGAGCCAGGGTCTCACAAAGACAAAGAGGATTCTAATAGCCCATTAAAATTCTGAATAGGCTAGCTCGGTAGATACAAGGGGGGAGTTTCTGTTGAAACAAACAACTCTTTCTACTTCAGGAAGGCTCCTCCCAATGGGCGGGTCTTACCACAGAACAGTATTAATATCGGAGTTCTCGATCTAAATTCTTTTATTGACAATGACTCTTGGATGAGAGTCGAAACGTCTATTTTTTTCAAACTGAGTCCAGATGACTACAACTTTTTCTACTATGGTTGCTCTAAAGGCAAAAATGATACAAACCTGAAGCTGGTGATGATGGGGAACCACAGAGACACTGTGAAAAAATAAATGAACATAAACTATATGAACGTGCAGCTCCTGAACACAAGCAGGTGAGCAAACAGAACTACATACTTTATAGTTGAAGTGTTTCTCTTTTTAATTTGAGGTTTATGTAAAAGTCAAGGTGCAGGTTTGAAATGTAGTGATAACAAGTTTTCCTCTTTGATCTAGTTAGAAAACCACTGTAGCCACTTCCTTTCTCTTCATGTTTTCTCGTGATGCTGTTACACTATGTAAATGCATCTAAACAGAGCCGTAGAATACCCAATTTACATTGCATTCATATTTGTAATTATGGATTCAGGAACATTTTCAGATTAACAAAACAAACAAAAATGTGTAGACTTGAATGCGAAAAAACTGAAGCGTTCTCTTTCTACGCATTTTATTGGTGTATTATAATATAGTATAGTTTAGCACTGTCCGTAATTACATAAACAGTACAAAAATGATTATCCAATTGGGATAGGGGGCGCTAAGTAGAGTCTCAGAAGCCCTTTATGATGACAACAAGCACAAGGCCGTTTACGTCGCCCAGATCGGCGTCACCGGGGCCCCATCCTGGAGCCAGGCCTGGGATGGGTGCACGATGGCGAGCGCCTGATGGTCGGGTCTTTCCCCACGGGGCCCGGCCGGGCACAGCCCGAAAGAGCGACGTGGGCCCCCACCCGCAGGAGGATCCATAAGGGGCCGGTGCAGAGAGATCTGGGCAGCAGTCGACGGCAGGGGCCTCGGCGACCAGATCTCCAGACACAGAGACTAACTCTGGGGACATGGAATGTCACCTCGCTGGGGGGGAAAGAGCCTGAGCTTGTGCGGGAGGTTGAGCGATATCGACTAGATATAGTCGGCCTCACCTCCACGCACAGTTTGGGCTCTGGAACCCATCTCCTCGAGAGGGGCTGAACGCTCCACTTCTCTGGTGTTGCCCGCGGGGAGAGGCGGCGGGCTGGTGTGGGCTTGCTGATAGCCCCTCAGCTCAGCCGCCACGTGTTGGAGTTCCCCCCTGTGAACGAGAGGGTCGCGTCCCTCTGCCTTCAGGTGGGGGACAGGTCTCTCACTGTTGTGGCGGCCTACGGGCCGAACAGCAGTGCAGAGTACCCGGCCTTCTTGGGGTCCTTGGGAGAGGTACTGGACAGTGCACCGACCGGGGACTCCGTTGTTCTACTGAGGGACTTCAAAGCCCACGTGGGCAATGACAGTGACACGAGAATGACCGAAAGAACAAGTTCGCGGATACAAGCGGTCGAAATTAGTTTAGGGTTTAGAGATAAGGTGAGGAGCTCGGCCACAAGGGGGGAGCTTGGAGTAGAGCCGCTGCTCCTCCACGTCGAGAGGAGCCAGCTGAGGTGGCTCGGGCATCTGTTCCGGATGCCTCCTGGGCGCCTCCCTCGGGAGGTGTTTCAGGCATGTCCCACCAGGAAGAGGCCCCGGGGAAGACCCAGGACACGTTGGAGAGACTATGTCTCTCGGCTGGCCTGGGAACGGCTCGGGATCCCCCCGGAGGAGTTGGAGGAAGTGTCTGGAGAGAAGGAAGTCTGGGAGTCCCTGCTCAGACTGCTGCCCCCGCGACCCGGCCCCGGATAAAGCGGCAAAAGATGGATGGATGGAAGTAGAGTCTCATGAGAATGCAAAAAGGAAAGTGCAGTCAGCTTAGTGCAGTGTGACCTCCTGGTCTGCAGCCACTGAGGCCATTTGGCTAAATGGTGGTAACAAAGGCCATGGCTACAGAGCCGCGGTGCGGTCAAATAGCCTCATGGCTAACCCTAACCCTAACCCTAACCCTAACCCTGACCTTTACCCTAACCCTAACCCTAACCCTGACCCTAACCCTAACCCTGACCCTAACCCTGACCCTGACCCTAACCCTGACCCTGACCCTAACCCTGACCCTAACCCTAACCCTAACCCTGACCCTAACCCTAACCCTGACCCTAACCCTGACCCTGACCCTGACCCTAACCCTGACCCTAACCCTGACCCTAACCCTGACCCTAACCCTAACCCTAACCCTAACCCTGACCCTAACCCTAACCCTGACCCTAACCCTAACCCTGACCCTAACCCTGACCCTGACCCTACCCCGGCACAGTCAAATAGCCCAGCAGTTTCAGGAGCGGCTCTGTAGACACTCCCGGTAACAAATGCTATTTTGTGGGAAAAGAAACATTTATTTCAGGTATTTCATCTTTTACACCAAATATCACCAGGACTTTGCGTATCACCAGTGGTGCGCGTATTACACTTTGAGAATCTTTGATCATGGCATTTACAGACGAGGACCCTCCACGGGCTCTTATGGTATCATTCAGTTAAACTAAATGAAAGAAACTCAGCAGTGCACGCAGCACATGCGACATTTCAAATACAAACAGCTAAAAGTACAGATCAGGAATCCACAAATCACAAAATAAAATATGACAGACATTTGACTATCTGGGACTGGACGCCGGGTCAGTTAGCAGGGAACATTTGCACAATGAATTTGCAGCGTTAGCTGTAGAAATGCAACAGAATGACAATATTTTTTTTTTTTTTTTTTTTTACAGAATTAAAGGAAATTCATTAAGGACCAACTGAAGTTAAAAATGTGCTCTAGATTATTCTAGTTCTGATAAACATTGTGATTAGACGTTCTGATAGATATCATCATTGTCGCCTCCATAAATGTCCACAGTATTATTGTCCTCTGTCATATTCACATAGTCCGGCTCGTCGCTGTCCTCGTCCTTTCTTTCATTCGGAGCGTTCACATAGTCTGCTTCCTCTTCATCATCTGAGTCTTCATATCGGTTCATGACAGTGACTGAAATATATGGGAAACACAAATGAATGTAAAGTGGCCTCAAGTTTTGGAAAATGCTGAGAAATGTCAGAAATGCTTTTGGGTGAATATCTAGGGCTGTTTTTAGTCTTTATTTCTAACCAGATCGTTTTAGCTGAGGCCACGTCAGAAAGAACCCTTCCACCTGAAGACAAACTTAACAAAAGGTCCTGTGTGGTTTGGTCATCAAGTCAAGGGACCTTATGCTGTGAGTCAATAGTGCTAACTACATTATATTATAAACATTGAGGTGAAACAGGCTTTTATTCATTTGAGTTTAGGAAATGCCCTCAACTCACAAAAGTGAGAGCTGCAATGTGCATTGTTTGTGCTTTGTGTTTGTGGCGTGTGGCTTCCCTGTGCGGTTGACTCAAAAATAGTTTAAACGTTTGTGGTTATGGTATATACAACCATATTTGCACTATGGGGCACATTCGGATGGGCACTATATGTGGAAATGACAATGTCTGTCATGGTTCAACATCAGAGGAAGAAACCAGTCGCCAGTTGTCACCAGTGACCAGTCCATTGGAAATGCAGAAATAAAGTATAATTGCCTCTGTCTATTGTATAAGTACATGTTTTTGGATTAGAACATACTTGGAGCTGGAGTTGAGGTTGTGATCTTGGCAACATGTTGCCTTCTTCTTCTTCTTCTTCTATGCAAAAAGTACAATCCAATCAAGATGAGAAGCATCAGACTCACTGCCACCACAGGAAGGACGATGGGCAGCAGAGGCTCTACAAACACACAGCAAGTCAAATGAATTATAAGTTAATCACTGAAAGTCGCCTATAGTGTAAATGTGTAATTATTGTGTCTTTAAATATCAAAACTAACGCACAATAATTAGTTGAGTGATTCTGTTTGAGTAAAAATGTGCTAAAAAAGGAGAAAACATTTCAACTTTTCACTCAATACAATGTTACTATTTTTATTGTCTAATGAACATGGCAATTGTTCAAATGGAAATGTAGTAAATTGATTCTTTATATATTACAGTGTTGCTTATCTATTTGAATTTAGTATGTTTTGTTTTTTTTGCCTGTAAACATAACAACACTGCACAATAAGAAAAAGCATGTTGAATCACCAAGAAGCAGCAACTCCATTAAGCTTCACCCCTTGACGGTTGTAAATGTGACACTGCTCCTCCTGGACACAGTGCAGTGGCTACTTACGCGTCACTGTCACCGCAACAACGGCAGATTCGGGCGAGGTGTATGTGCGCCCTGCCCCTTCGACCCGGTGCACACAGCTGTACTGCCCCTGGTGTTGGTCCTGGGTCACCGGGAAGTTGAAGGAGGCCGAGTGCTGGACAGAAGGTGCAAGGACAGAGCTGTTGGAGCCAGAGAAGAGGAGCAGGAACTGGCCCCCGGGTAAGTGGGCCGAAGTGGAGCAGTGTATGACAAAACTGTAGCCCTTGGTGACCTGTATGCTGCTGGACGACCTCTGCTGCTGACCAGGGGACGACGCAGAGATGTTGGGCTTCGGCAAATCAACTGGAGATGACAATGCACGAGCGTGTTTAAGAGTCTTTAAATGAGCAGGTCAATTTGTCATGATCTTCTGAGCTGAACTTTTCTGTTTTACACTATTCATTTTTCTTTCATCCCTTCCATCTTTCATTCTTTCTCTCATTCTTTGCATCTTTCTTGATTTCCTTATTACTTCTCTTATTGTCACAACATGTAAATACATCTGTCTTGCCTTCAGTATAAATGCAAAGTGGTTAAAGTACTCACCAGTCACCGTGACGCTGACAGCGCTGCACGCTGCATCGTAGCAGCACTCGTAATCATCCTCATCTTCAAACGTCACATTTGGGATGGTGAAAGTAGCGGTGGGATGGCCTCTTATTGTTTCCTTGCTTTTAGTCAATGTGAAACTTCTTTGAGTCAACTGATGAATTTGATTTGGAATTTCACACCGAATTCTAACGGTGTCACCGAAATGCACTTGAGCGGCGGGCTGCGTGGAGACGCCAGGTTTAGGGACGCCCGCTGAATAAAAGAGATGTGATTTTCAAGATGAAATGTTTGCTTAAGTCGTAGCCTTTTGAAAGAATGATGCAAAGTCGTAAAGTTCTGCTGCTAAATTTAAAGATGTTGGGATGTGTTGTATAGAAGTATCGGCTTATATAGGAGAGAATGACTGACCTGAGCAGACGACCCCAGCGTCGCCTCCAGGACAGGCCCCAGGACCGGACT
>NW_027315757.1:33648969-33663969 GCF_026437365.1 Eucyclogobius newberryi | reverse complement strand
TGACCTTTCCCTGACCTCTCCCTGACCTTTCCCTGACCTCTCCCTGACCTCTCCCTGGCCTCTCCCTGACCTCTCCCTGACCCCTTCCTGACCTTTCCCTGACCTCTCCCTGACCTCTTCCTGACCTCTCCCTGACCTCTCCAGCGTATATCCCCCTCACCCTCACGGACACTTTCCATTCCTCTCCCGAGTGGACCTGGGCCGTCCATCACGATACTTCTTCTTGAGGAGTGTTTCCTCGCTGAGAAAGATGGTCTGCGTTTCTTTACTGCTATTTTATTTCTAGGCGATACAAAAATATATTGACTCTCAGTTTGCCCCAGTTAAAGAACTGTTCCTAACACCTCTATGTGCTTGTCTCTATTAAATGCAGGGATGTTTTAACCTGCCATAAAGAGAAAAGTTAGTAAAGAGTTTATAACACACAAGAGAGAGGCAAGAGGCATTGAAGTGGAAGAGGAAGGGCATGTAAAGAGAGGAGTGATTTAGAGAGCACTGCAGGTATGTAATAGAGACAGCGAGCTGTGATTTAGGGCCGGGACAGAGGGGGAGGAGACGGGCTTCGTTCTTGGCAAAGATTGACTGTCATTTAATGCGGGTGTGAGTGTAGGAATTATTGCATGGCTGCTACACTTGCCGACTATAGATGTGACTCATCGCTCATAAGGCTGCTATCCCTGCTGAATGGGAATTACCCTATTAACGCAGGCTGAATGCTAACTGCTACAGCGCATATTGGAGCAATAGCAAAGAGCTGAGCCAGCTAATGACGGTATGTCACTGTAATGGTGTGTCTCTATCAAGTGGCGGTGCCTCTGTGGGACACTTAGCTCTTCATTGCTCCTCCAGCCTCCACTCTTCTTCATCACGGCGCTCAATGACCTTCCAAATGGAGCTTAGCTAAAAAGTCAGCTGCACAGGAGGTTCCAAACTTCACTCTTACCTTCTATCAAGCTTCATCTTCTACTTTAGTGCCGTCTTAATATTACTTTTAGCTACTCGTGCACAAGGACAGATGTAAGGCTTTTAAAATGTCTCATCTTCGTCAAGATAGAATCTGAGTGCCATTCTGATGTGACTTGGGAGCCATTTGCTTCAATGACCCAGGTGCCTCCCATTTAGAGGGCCATTCTTCCTCTGCATCACTCACACAGACGCTATACAGGCTGGAAATATCTGCGTATCCTATACATCTGCATTTGTTCCTATGCAAAGCAGGTCTGTCAGATTCTGTGTAGTGTCGACGCTTGGTGTGCTCATTTTTTCATGTTTTTAAGTTACTTTTCCCCTTTTAGTTGAGTAAAACCCGTTCTGCCTGAGAGGAAAAGAAAGAGTAAAAGAAGAAACAACTAAATAAAAAGACAGATGTTTACTGTCTGCATCACATTGTATCATAAATAAAAAAACCTGGGCATTTACACTGAGATTTGGTGATGTTGACTTCAGCTACATTTCCATAGGAGTGGCACAGAGCGCTGTGATCCTGAAGTGAAGCGCACGGCCCCCAAAGAAGTGGCCCTAAAAGGTACAAGCTTCTCTAGCTTTGGTCTCTGCAATACAAAAGCACAAAAGAGAATGCAGACACTCAAATAATAATACCTGAAAGTCTTGCTCTCGTGATGAACAGTCGTATTTCCAGTGATGATGACTTTAATTGTTGAGCTGACAGACATAGCAAACAAAGCTAGCACATTTGCGTCAGGTATTTCCTGTTCATCGACACATGGCATTTGCATCCAAAGCGAAAGTATTATATTTCTAGTACATAATACAACTCTAAAACACAATGTATTTCATGAAGAAAATCCAAAATGCAGAGAAAACTGCCGTGTTTGCTGTAGTTTAAGCCACGTCACAGAACCAAAAACTTGGAATTAAAAGTCCTTTTGTGAATTGCTGAGATCGGCTTTTTATTTAAATACAATTTTGAATGTATTTATTAGGGAAATATTTGTTATGTTTGTTCATTGTTTTGTGTTGCACCGAATCACAAAGAGAAGAAAAGATGTTTGTGAATTTTTTTCATTAACAATAGCAATGAACCTTTTCTGATTCTGATTCTGATTCTGATTCTGATTCTGATTCTGATCTGATTCTGATCTTGACGTCAGCTGCTCGGTGCAAACCTACGTTCCCTTTTCTATGAACGGGGGAACTACTGCACCTCATATTTAAAAAGGTCCCAGTATTCCCCGGTGGATCTATTCCATGTATGTACCCTTATGTACCCTTGGGAGCCTGTGATGGAGGTGCATTCTACTGTTGAGGGGACCAAGTCACCCCAAAGTGGACCAGTGGGCCAGTCGAAACGTGGCTCATGGGCTAACCCTGCATGTCAGACTAAGACAGAAAGAGATAGGGTACATTTTGCTAAAATTGTTTAGCTGAAGGATGACAGGAAACACATGACAGGAAACTTTGCTTTGCAGTCAGAAAGTTTTCAAATTAATCAGAATGTGTGAAATGGTTTGAAATGTCGCTGAAGACATTGGGTCCAGGGTCTTCACTTCTTTACACACAAACGATCATGAAAACACTGGATTCAGGTGACAGGAGGCTTATGAAGGCTCTATTTTTAGCTGCTGTATAACTTTTATGGTAAAACCCACCAACAATAAAGCTCCGGGGACTACACCTTGTAGATGTTCCCTTGAGACTATTTATTTTGTCTCACACAGAACAGGGTTCTTGAAAGCAATTGGCAATCTGTCATTCAAGCTATTAGTTCATAGTTATCATCAGTGGTGGCCAAGGCCATTAGCCTGGAGACATTAGCAGCAGCCATCAGCAGAGCCATTAACTCCTTTCAGTGCTTAAAGACTACTGTCCCTCACAAAGACTCATTAGGTCGAGATGGGCACAGAAACACAGAAAATGAAGAAACACATGGAGAGATTTAGTGCGAAAAGGGCAGAAGTGGAAGAGGAGGTGGCACGTACGTGAGAAATGGAACCCACTCAGTTCCAGAGGCTTCTTTCATTTACTTTGTGTGTTTTATTCTTTCATGGCGGAACCAATAATGAAATCTGACATAAACTGTCACTGACACTGAAGGAGTAACAAAGACAACTCTATCATTTCACACACTATGTTTAATAGAGTCAATTGTTTATGATATTGTAAACACTGTTTTTAATTCTATTTTTACAGACTGCAAGATGCTACGATTAGCCGCTGTTAGCTTATCTTCATGCTTTCATCGTTAAGCACCTGGGTTCCTCTTGTCTTTGACTTTGCACAGCCATAACTTAATAAATCCCCCCAATGTTTTACCTTACAGCCCACAGTCTTTGCTTGATTTATTTCTATGATGATAAATGCCACCTAAAGAAAACGCCTTCCTTTGCTGCATGTGTTCCCATTATTATGTTAGAAAACCTGATAGAATGCATTTACCGTTATTCTAAAAGCCACGGGTATGATCTCCCAATTGAAGCTGTAATCGCGGTGATTATTTTAAGACATAGTCAATGAATAAATACAAAGGAAACTGGAAGAGGCAGAAGCAATGCAAGACGAAGGCCAGAGGAAAATGAGGGTTACCTGTTGACCAAACATGCCACTCGCTCACATGGACGCACATTAATGTATATAATCTGATATACAGGCTCCTTTACAATGTGCTCTAGGGGAGATTTAAAAGAATAAGATGTGCAAATGTTAGAATTTTTTTTATTTTTTGCCTAACAAGTGAGGAAAAAAAATGCAAATGAATGCATGAGTGAATGAGTGAATAAATGAATGAATGAATGAATGAATGAGTACAAGAAGGAAGAAAAGTCCATGTCAATAGGGTTTTTTTGGAGAGCGGATCACGTGCTTAATTATGTAGGTCAGCCTAAGATAAAAAGAAGCACAAGGCCATGAATTGCTACTGTCAAATATTAATTAGCAGGATTTTGTGGTAGGTCCTGATGGGTAATGACTGTTGTGAGGACGACATGACCACAAGGAGGGAAGAAGACTGGCCGCCAGCAGCACATCGGGCCAAGGGGTTTATTCCTCCCCAGGGAGCCCTCTCAGAGATAATCGCCTCCAGGAGCTTTTAGCATTCTCACCATCATCAGCAGTGTGTCAAAAACTCTGATTTAATGTTCCAATATCTTCTTCTATCTTCTTCTTTCTAACGGAAGAACAGCACTCTGCTTCTGTGAAATGGATAATTAAAATGATTGTAGTGTCCTGACATAAAGATCAGGCCATGTGTTCTAGGAGGTTATAAGATAACTTGTTTTGTTTGAATTATCAGCAAACGCTTACAATATGAACATAAATGATCACACACTCACTCAACCCAATCATGCATGCTCTGTGTTGTATAGAATTATTTTCTCATTTTTACTGTGTTGACGCCACGATCGTGCAGAGAGAGCGTTCAGCAATAGGACCAATGCACATGGAGGTAAATAATGTACACAGTGTATCACTGCTTGAGGCAGAACAGGATGTTCTAATGCAGAGTTGTCACACCAAGAAGCAGCCGACATATTTATTGTGCATTTTGTAGGTCACAGACATAATTTAGGTTAGCCTATATGTAACCCCATACATATATAGTCCCATGAGGTAATTTAAATGATTTATAATCAGAGTTGACAATCTTAATCAACCACTGTCAACCGCTGCCTGACTGTGTGTTTAAAACTGCTTAAGAAAAGAGAACTTCTGAGACATAGGCATGCAAGTGTCCTTTTAAGACGCCGTCAGGTAGGAAGTGAGAGCGACCAAAGAGGAAACAGTGTGGGCATGGATTGTTTAGTGGAGGAGGGTGGAAAGGGGAAGTGCACAGCCCGGAGCAGATCACACATAAACAATAGGGAAGCTGTTAGGATGGGATTCCCCTACATTCCCATGTGAGACAGAGAGGCCAGCTGGGACAGCTTCACCTTATGTGATGTTCCTACACAGCAGTTATTGTTTTTGTCAACGGGCAGCCACAAATTTCACTAATCACATGAAATTGGACAATGCTGCTCTACTAATTTGCCTCCACACACAACACACTGGTCATTCTCAAGCTAAAACCTCATTTCATTTCTTGTACTTTTCACAGACTTTTGGAACATAATGTATGCATTGAATATTTTTTCACTTATTGACATTTAATAAATCATAACAATGTATATGTTTTAGAAATGTTGAGAGTTGTTGTCTTCACAGTGAACACACCGTTGCCAAGGGGACAAAAGGCCACTAACATACAGTAAATAGAATTTGTTTGATGATGGAACATAATCATGTTGTTCAAGGAAAGAAATGAGCAAAAAGCTCATTTAGTATAATTAGACCTTTCTTTTGTGATAGACCTGTTTTTGACCGTCTGGTTTTGCACTTCCTTTTGCAATGACATCCATTTATCCAGGCTTGGGATCAGAGCCTTCTCTGGCTCAAAGTGACAAATTATATCCAGCAAACAAAATACCTTTTTAAATAAAGAACACTTAATTATCTGAATTGTTAAATTTGTACATAGCTGAACTGTTTTTGCAGCATTAAAAGGTGCAGCATTATCTTTATGTTTGAGGGGCTGAGACTACATGAGTGACAGTCATTGTGTAACGGGTTGCGCAGTGCAGAGCCCTGTGCACTTACACAACAGAGCCAAATGTTTCCACACAGGCCCTGCACACGCGCTCATGGATGTTTTCACCCACATTAGTGCCACTGGGAACGAGGTCACACAGACAGACAAACAGAGGAGAGCTGTGTACCCTCTGGCCTTAGGTCTGTGCCCTTCCATACAGGCTTCAGTGTTGTCAGAGAGCCAGGCCTACCGGCCATGAAAAGAGTGTAAACACATCTTGGAACCTTTGAAAACCTTTTATTGTTAGAATTGTTTCCCCTTGTAGCTCTGGATCCTATTTTTATACCTTTATTGAACCAGGAGGTCCTATTGATATTCAGAATCTCTTTTGTAAGACAGACCTGGCAGTAAAGTACAGAAAATCACCAAATATAACATAAATACACATAAATAACACCACACTTATCAGGACTTGGGACTGTACAGCAAGTTTTGTATGACAAAATACATTTTGTAAAACCCCATGTCAATCAGCAACACATTATATAACATGAGCAATTAGTGACATACTAACAAAATAGTACCAGTACAAAATACCTTGTTATGCTTCAACAACAAGATTTTATTGAAAATGTAAAAAGGACATTTTTACATTAACTAGAAAACTTTCTTTTTACCCATGTCGACTATTAAACCGTAATAATAATTGAATACAGCACAAAGGTTAGTATATGTAAGTTCACCATAAACGTCAAGACATGTCAGTGTTCCGCCTCAGGAGTCAGGACTTTAGCGGATTTAAGGACTTTAAACAGCCACATTTTGCACACTTGGCTCCTCCAAAGGGCCGCGACGTGCCGCTCTCAGTAAAGACGTGACCACAGTCTGGTGCATGTATGTTCTGTGCATTCTGGTACATGTATGTTCTGTGCATTCTGGTGCATGTATGTTCTGTGCATTCTGGGGCATGTATGTTCTGTGCATTCTGGTGCATGTATGTTCTGTGCATTCTGGTACATGTATGTTCTGTGCATTCTGGGGCATGTATTTTCTGTGCATTCTGGTGCGTGTATGTTCTGTGCATTCTGGTGCATGTATGTTCTGTGCATTCTGGTACATGTATGTTCTGTGCATTCTGGTACATGTATGTTCTGTGCATTCTGGTGCATGTATGTTCTGTGCATTCTGGTGCATGTATGTTCTGTGCATTCTGGTACATGTATGTTCTGTGCATTCTGGGGCATGTATTTTCTGTGCATTCTGGTGCGTGTATGTTCTGTGCATTCTGGTGCATGTATGTTCTGTGCATTCTGGTACATGTATGTTCTGTGCATTCTGGGGCATGTATGTTCTGTGCATTCTGGGGCATGTATGTTCTGTGCATTCTGGTACATGTATGTTCTGTGCATTCTGGGGCATGTATGTTCTGTGCATTCTGGCGCATGTATGTTTTGTGCATTCTGGGGCATGTATGTTCTGTGCATTCTGGGGCATGTATGTTCTGTGCATTCTGGTGCATGTATGTTCTGTGCATTCTGGTGCATGTATGTTCTGTGCATTCTGGGGCATGTATGTTCTGTGCATTCTGGCGCATGTATGTTCTGTGCATTCTGGGGCATGTATGTTCTGTGCATTCTGGGGCATGTATGTTCTGTGCATTCTGGTGCATGTATGTTCTGTGCATTCTGGCGCATGTATGTTCTGTGCATTCTGGCGCATGTATGTTTTGTGCATTCTGGTACATGTATGTTCTGTGCATTCTGGTACATGTATGTTCTGTGCATTCTGGTGCATGTATGTTCTGTGCATTCTGGGGCATGTATGTTCTGTGCATTCTGGCGCATGTATGTTCTGTGCATTCTGGCGCATGTATGTTTTGTGCATTCTGGGGCATGTATGTTCTGTGCATTCTGGGGCATGTATGTTCTGTGCATTCTGGGGCATGTATGTTCTGTGCATTCTGGTACATGTATGTTCTGTGCATTCTGGGGCATGTATGTTCTGTGTATTCTGGCGCATGTATGTTCTGTGCATTCTGGGGCATTTACGTCATAAGGCGCTGGTACAGCTGGCAGCCCGGTGTAAACGCTCTCTCTTCTTTCTCACACTTATTGTGCTTTATCTCCTATATTTTGTAAATATAGTTAGTATATTTTTTCTATTTTACTGTACGATAGGGACACGCGCTGGAATAGTTTTTTAATTCAACTGTTTTTGACTTTTTTCGGCTGGATTTGAGCGTTTTTCGTTGCGTTCGTTGTGTTGTTGTGACGTGAGCTAGCTCCGAGCGAGCCCACCAGCCCCCCCCCCCCCGCGCCCTCCGGCCGCGCTAAAGTACGGCGTGTCGTCGGTACACGTTTATATACACGTTTATATGAAAGAGGCACTTCACGAACGATCGGGACACGCACTGGAATCGCTTTAAATTAACTTGTTTTGACTTTATTCGGCTGGATTGAGTGTTTTCGTCGTGTCGTTGCGATGTGTCTTGGCTCTGAGTCCCCCGGCTCCGGCCCCGCCCCCCGGCTCGGGCCCCGCCCCCCGGCCGGCGCCGTACCGCGTTTCCACAAAGGAGGAACTCATGAAACTGCGGAGAACAGTCGTCTTACCCGAAGATCGTCACGTTATCCCGTCGCAATACTGACCTAACCTAATACTGATGTGCAATTCTGTCATATGTGCAATTACTGTGAAATTCATGTGCAATCTATGTGCTGTCGTGACACATATTCATGTGCAATTACCGTCGGGATCACATGCAATGGTATTTATTTATTTATTTGTCTATGGGAGTTTTTATTTATTTATAGGAGATCTTCTACTGAAAGTGTTTTTCAGACTTCCTATAAGTGATCTGTTCTTCTGTATCTACCTCTTTATCTACCTGCGTTGCACCAATGAAATTTCCCCATGTGGGACAATAAAGGAATATCTTATCTTATCTTATCTTATCTGTGCATTCTGGCGCATGTATGTTCTGTGCATTCTGGTACATGTATGTTCTGTGCATTCTGGGGCATGTATGTTCTGTGCATTCTGGCGCATGTATGTTCTGTGCATTCTGGGGCATGTATGTTCTGTGCATTCTGGGGCATGTATGTTCTGTGCATTCTGGTACATGTATGTTCTGTGCATTCTGGGGCATGTATGTTCTGTGCATTCTGGTACATGTATGTTCTGTGCATTCTGGCGCATGTATGTTCTGTGCATTCTGGGGCATGTATGTTCTGTGCATTCTGGTGCATGTATGTTCTCTGCATTCTGGCGCATGTATGTTCTGTGCATTCTGGTACATGTATGTTCTGTGCATTCTGGCGCATGTATGTTCTGTGCATTCTGGGGCATGTATGTTCTGTGCATTCTGGTGCATGTATGTTCTCTGCATTCTGGCGCATGTATGTTCTGTGCATTCTGGTACATGTATGTTCTGTGCATTCTGGGGCATGTATGTTCTGTGCATTCTGGGGCATGTATGTTCTGTGCATTCTGGGGCATGTATGTTCTGTGCATTCTGGTACATGTATGTTCTGTGCATTCTGGGGCATGTATGTTCTGTGCATTCTGGTGCATGTATGTTCTCTGCATTCTGGCGCATGTATGTTCTGTGCATTCTGGGGCATGTATGTTCTGTGCATTCTCGTACATGTATGTTCTGTGCATTCTGGTGCATGTATGTTCTGTGCATTCTGGGGCATGTATGTTCTGTGCATTCTGGGGCATGTATGTTCTGTGCATTCTGGGGCATGTATGTTCTGTGCATTCTGGGGCATGTATGTTCTGTGCATTCTGGGGCATGTATGTTCTGTGCATTCTGGTACATGTATGTTCTGTGCATTTCCCTTTGACTTTCCAACAGACAAACCCCATTATGTTCAACACCCTGAGCAGTGCAAACCCCTGTTGTGCTTCTCTGGCTGGTCTTGCACACACACACACACACACAAACAGACACACACACAAACACACACACACACACACAGACACACACACACACACAGACACACACACACACACACACACACAGACACACACACACACACACACACAGATACACACACACACACACACACACAGATACACACACACACAGACACACACACACACACACACACACACACAGACACACACACACACACACACACACACAGATACACACACACACACACACATACACACACACACACACACACACAGATACACACACACACACACACATACACACACACACACACACAGATACACACACACACACACACACACACTCCCAGGAAGGTGGGAAGTGTGTGCTTGCCCTTAATCACTTGTCATCTTTAATTACCAAATGCAGCTGGATTGATTATCGTATTTACTCAAGAAAAAAATAGACATTGCATAATCTTATGTTTTGAACTGTATTGAATAAGACACACATGTTGTTATGGTCCGGTATGACTTCATTTCTCTGAACAAATCAGGTTCTAGGCCAAATCAACTTGCACCAATCAAATATTTAGTAACTCACTCGTATGTACAAGATATAAGCTCCTTCACAAATGCCACGAGGCAAAGAGGATGTTCCTCCTGATTGGTTCACAGAATAACATCATTTTTCATTGAGTTTAATGTTAAATTTAAAAATTCCAAATCTATTCCAATTTTAAGAGCTTGTAAAATGCTGGTGCAAATGTGTGTATTTGTGACACAACCAGACGTTTTTTTCCTTAAATGATTAATACGCACAGCACATGACCTCTTGTTATGCACTGCCTTTTTGCATGAGGGATTTGACCTGCAAATAATGACATGGATCTCCATCAGCTCAGGTCTGTAATGACACACTATTTAAAGATACAGTATACAAAATATACTATCACCCAGGATGAAGCCAGTACTTATACTTAATTTAAGTACTCTCAATTTAAAGTACTGTTAAGTACATTTCATTAATGACATGTTACACGCAATGTTCACAACTAAATGCCTCTGATGGCAATGACATTTCTTATACATTTTAATAAAACAAAAGCATAAATAAATTCAAGTAACAAACTTAAAAGTACTGAATGCAAGAATGAAAGTAATCCATTGTATAGTAAATAGTAATAGTATATGGTTTGCTTTTCATCAGTAAATTGTATTGTCATTATCACAAACTATGAACTAATTAATAATAATAATAATAATAATAATAATAAAAAGTAAAAAATATAGACTATGCTAAAATAATAAATGTAAAAAATAAATGTAAATATAGTAGATACATTTTATAAACAATCTAATTTAGCATATGTCCACTTTGTTCTGTGTTCTTGGCATGGACAGTCCGCCATTAGAGTGTCATAGAGTGTTTTTCAGACTTCCTATAAGTGATCTGTTCTTCTGGATCTACCTCTGTATCTACCTGCGTTGCACCAATGAAATTTCCCCATGTGGGACAATAAAGGAATATCTTATCTTATCTTATAATAACGTATGTATATAAAGCTTTCTGCTGCTATGTCTCTGTGACATTCTGTATCTCAAGTACATCAACTTCCACTACTAAAGGGCCTGAGACAGTGATCGGACAGTAATGCAACACTCGGATGCCGACTCCGACAGAGTCTGAGGACTACGAAAAGTCTGAGGAATAAAGTCTGGCGGTAATGCAACACTCGGATGCCAACCGCCATAAAACAACAACAACAACAACAACAACTCAAATGGAACAAAACAGCCTAAACGCACATGCCCCGCCTCACGTGGCACAGCAAGCACACTGCATGTGATGGAACCTTCAGATATGAGAGTTGAACGCTCTATTTTAGCCCACATGGCGTGATAAATTATGGGTGATGTCGACTGCAAGACATCTTGATCTGCCATTTCTTTCATACCATTTTGGTCTTAGATTTCAGAAATGTATGTTTCCATCCAATACTATCAAGGCATTATTCAATATACTATACTACTCTATACTATACTATACTATACTATACTATACTACACTACACTACACTACACTACACTACACTACACTACACTACACTACACTACACTACACTACACTAGACTGGACTAGACTAGACTAGACTTTACTAGACTAGACTAGACTAGACTACTAGGCTAGACTAGATTATACTAGACTAGACTAGACTAGACTAGACTAGACTAGACTAGACTAGACTAGACTACACTACACTTTACTATACTATACTATACTATACTATACTATACTATACTATACTATACTATACTGTACTATACTATACTAGACTACACTACACTACACTACACTATACTATACTATACTATACTACACTACACTACACTACACTACTCTACACTACACTACACTACACTACACTACACTACACTACACTACACTACACTACACTACACTACACTACACTACACTACACTACTCTACACTATACTATACTACACTACACTACACTATACTATACTACACTACACTACACTACACTACACTACACTATACTATACTACACTACACTACACTATACTATACTACACTACACTACACTACACTACACTACACTACACTATACTACACTACACTACACTACACTACACTACACTACACTACACTACACTACACTACTCTACACTACACTACACTACACTACACTACACTACACTACACTACACTACACTACACTACACTATACTATACTACACTACACTACACTACACTACACTACACTACACTACACTACACTACACTACACTACACTACACTACACTACACTACACTACACTACACTATACTATACTACACTACACTACACTACACTACACTACACTACACTACACTACTCTATACTATACTATACTATACTACACTATACTATACTATACTACACTACACTACACTACTCTATACTATACTATACTATACTACACTACACTACACTACACTACACTACACTACACTACACTACACTACACTACTCTACACTACACTACACTACACTACACTACACTATACTACACTACACTACACTACACTACACTACACTACACTACACTACACTACACTACACTACACTACACTACACTACACTACACTATACTATACTACACTACACTACACTACACTACACTACACTACACTACACTACTCTATACTATACTATACTATACTACACTATACTATACTATACTACACTACACTACACTACTCTATACTATACTATACTATACTACACTATACTATACTACACTACACTACACTACACTACACTACACTACACTATACTACACTACACTACACTACACTACACTACACTACACTACACTACTCTATACTATACTATACTATACTATACTACACTACACTACACTACACTACACTACACTACTCTATACTATACAATACTATACTATACTACACTACACTACACTACACTACACTACACTACTCTATACTATACTATACTATACTATACTATACTATACTATACTACACTACACTACACTATACTACACTACACTACCCTACACTACTCTATACTATACTATACTATACTATACTATACTACACTATACTATACTATACTACACTACACTACACTACTCTATACTATACTATACTACACTATACTATACTATACTATACTACACTACACTACACTACACTACACTACACTACACTACACTACACTACTCTATACTATACTATACTATACTATACTATACTATACTATACTATACTACACTACACTACACTATACTACACTACACTACCCTACACTACTCTATACTATACTATACTATACTATACTATACTACACTATACTATACTATACTACACTACACTACACTACTCTATACTATACTATACTACACTACACTATACTACACTACACTACACTACACTACTCTATACTATACTATACTATACTATACTATACTATACTATACTACACTACACTACACTACACTACACTACACTACACTACTCTATACTATACTATACTATACTATACTACACTACACTACACTACACTACACTATACTACACTACACTACACTACTCTATACTATACTACACTACACTACATTATACTACACTACACTACACTACACTACTCTATACTATACTACACTACACTACACTACACTACACTACACTACACTACACTACACTACTCTATACTATCAACATTCTTTCTGCATCGATATTATACTGTAGCTATTAATAACCTTTCATAGTTTTTCCCCAATGTTTAAACGTAAAGCTCATTAAGAAGTACATTTGAAACACTTTTATACAACTGCCTAAGAAAACAGTGACTGTGGAATGCAAGAGATGGCAATTCTTTTGTGTTGACTCTACATTCATTACATAACCCTCACCCTCATGCACAGTGTCATGTTTGGATATGGTTCACGACACTAGGACTCAGAGCAAAAATACAAATAAATCCATAAATAGTTCATCATTCTAGGAGGCCGGTCAAACAATGAAACAAGACGATCATCTTTCCATCGTGTGTATTTAGTATGTTCATACGTGGAAACATTCATTTGTTTGTATCTTGTTTTCATCAGTGTCTTTGCTCTTCTCTTTAAGTTAGGGTTAGGGTTAGGGTTAGGGTTAGGGTTTGGGTTTGGGTTTGTGTTAGTGTTAGGGTTTGGGTTTGGGTTAGGGTTAGGGTTTGGGTTTGGGTTAGGGTTAGGGTTAGGGTTAGGCCTGGTTTGACTCCTTCAGGTTAGGGTTAGGGTTAGGGTTTGGGTTAGGGTTAGGGTTTGGGTTTGGGTTTGGGTTTGGGTTAGGGTTAGGGTTAGGCCTGGTTTGACTCCTTCAGGTTAGGGTTAGGGTTTGGGTTAGGGTTAGGGTTAGGGTTAGGCCTGGTTTGACTCCTTCAAGTGCTCGTTTACCGTAGGCCCAATGTAGGAAACAGGTTCTTCCAAAAGCTTGCGACGTGCTTTTACCGTAGAGGACGCGTCGTTTGAGCGTCTGCATCCATCCCCTGGTTCCATGTTCCTTCACTTCTTCTCTCCAGTGTCACATGTGCAGCGTTCCTCTGGTTCTCGTGGAGCTCTCAGTCTGTAACCTACATACACAGCTGTCTGATGAATAATGGAAAAGAGACACTTACTATCAGCATCTCTAGCAGCGGGGGCCTCCTTTGATCTTCTTTCCCGTCTTCCGCGCTGCCTCCTGCCTCAACTTTCTCGGCGCTCTGCCTTGATCCTTCATCCCGCTTTTCCCCGTGCAACAGGAAAACAATGTGCAGCCTGATAATCCTATGTCACGGCAATGAAACGTAGCCGTCGATACTGTAAATAGTACATCTCGTGTGCACATAATATGCATCCGTACAACACATGTCGAGCCTTCTCGAAGCACAGAGCAGACCCAATGTAGGCACAGATCGTGTCCGATTGCCACACGGATCCGTTTAGGCTTTGACGTCGTGTAAACAAGAACGTGCTGGACGTGTGGAATATCATGTACCAGAGATAATCGAGGAATCTATTCTGAAGCT
>NW_027315757.1:33628969-33643969 GCF_026437365.1 Eucyclogobius newberryi | reverse complement strand
ATGAATATGACGGTATTGCACATGGTTAAGTCAGTATTGCACATGGTTAAGTCAGTATTGCACATGGTTACCACTATTGTTATACACTATCTCTAAAACAATATCGTTATGTCTTTTGAATGGAAAAAGTCCTGAAAATGTTGCATATGCTGCACAGGAAGCTGAAACATATCATTATTGTTATGCTAAACATTTACAATCAAATAGTTTAACGGTTATTGAATGCATTTTGTATTCTATAGTGGCAGCTAAAGCGTTTGCATTGCAGTTTTAACCACCCTTGTGCTTTATTACAGTATCTACAGACTAAATCTACACAAATACATCAACCTCAAACTGTTCTATTTACACCTGAACACACAAATGACCTCATGCGTCCAGGAACCTTATGTCAGACAATTAGCTCCGATTTCACTTAAAACTTTGGATTTAGTGCACACTTGCAGCTCTTTAATTCACTTATAACTAGAGGTGGGCGTGTTATCAGACTTATGAGTGATGATTTGAAGTTGTGAACGCTGTTTTAAGGATATGACAAATTTGAATTTCAAGTATATTTAACTGATTTGACTGAAAGAAAGGTCTAAATACAGGTTTATAAAGTCTGTCATTTAAAGACACATTTGAATGCATCTCTGTTTGAGTGACTGACATAGTATTTCATATAGTTATTGGGATGCTAAAGAAAGAAAAAAGAATCTAGTGGTTAATTTATGTCAATATCGCGTGTGGTACTTAAGTTTTGTATTGTAATAATATTAACTGATACTATCCTCAAATAAGCTCTAACTATCTAACATGCTATTGTGTATTTAGGTCTGTATTTATATTGTGTATTTAGGTGAGAGCAAAGGTATTGTACATAGGCCTGTCACGACATTTACTCCATTACATTGTGGAACTGTTAAACAAGGAATTCAGGATGTAAACATACCTTTTAGGCTGTGTTTAATTTGACTTTATCTTCATATCTCACTGGCTAACATTGCTCTGTTTTCCATGGTCTAAACTTTAGGGCTGTTGTGTCGACTTGAGACATTCCCTGCCGATCGATTAGTCGACAGAAACCAGCAAAAGCTCTAAGTATCTCTATGATCTGACTCAAATGTCTGACCTAAACTGCACTCACAAGACTAAGAATGCACGGGAGTTCATGCAAAAACATTTATTTATTAAAAAAAGAACTTAGATACAGTCCAGAATAAAGTCACTCGACGTCTTAATGAAATGTTTTGTCGACTAATACACATTTTGGTCGACTGAAACACCATCAACCGATTCACCGACTAAACGACTCACAGCCTTTTACTAAACGTGGTGGATTCATCTGGAATTGATCATTTATAGCTCCACGTAAAGAACAGCCCATAGATGAGTTCCTCTCTATGAAGAAACTCCACTAATACAAACTCTGCTTGGCCAATACTTGCATTTCCTTCGAAGCGAAACAATTATGTTGCTAATGAAGTAAGTTAAAAATTAGCTTTCAATGGTGTAATTAATCACCTCCAAGTGAATCCCTATTTGCAACTCCTAAATCTACGAGACGTCCACCCCGCTTTAGCCTTTTCTTTTGGCCCGTGGTTGGCTTAATCTCAAAATGGCTTTAACCAAAAGGTCTGGTAAACCCTGTTCCCGCTGCCTTCTTAGATCAACGCTCTCCACAAACGACTTGATAAGATAAATCCGGCTCCACCCCCGGGTTAGACGGCTAAAAGTCTGACAGTAAACCCAGAATCGGCGATGCGCTGATGTCGGCGTGACTCAGACTTTGGACAAGTTAGCGCCGGTCACGAGGAGCGAGGCCGAAGCCGCTGAGAAGGGGCAGAAGGGGCCCGGGTGATGTATGGAAGTCGGAGCGCTCGGGCTCGTAAATTACGGCCGTAAAGATTGGGAGGTGTGTGTGTGCGCGGGCGGAATGAAAAGAGTCAAGCGGGTTCAAGGGTCAAAGGGCCTACACGGACGAAAGGCACGCACACACATTGAGCAATCCCCCCCCCCCCAATAGGCCCGACTCTGAACAGTCCTGGGTGTGATCCAGTGCAATGACTCAACTGACAATTGGGAAGTGACCTACATCTCCGGCTCAGTCTTTATTCCTTCTTTCTATCTGGCTCTTTCTTTCCCCGTGGCAGCTGCCCAGTCATCACTTCTCTCCCTCCGCACTGAATGACCTCTCTCTTGTGTCTGCTGGACCCTCTCACAGTTTTGTCTGGGAATGTGAGGATGCACTGAGCGAGTCTGACCCGAGCGAGCGTGAAGAGGAAAAGAGCGCCCCTGTCCAATAAATGCGTTGTGATTTTCGCTCGCCGTTGAAAGTTAAAGGACTCCGCTTGCGCTGTAAATTAGGGCTGTGTTCAAAATATCGATACGGCGATATATCGTCACGGGCTCCGTATCACGCGTATCGATACGGAGTCGCCGTATCGATACTTTTCAATAACGTTGATTTATTTAAACACAAACCTGACACCAACATCACACATATCTTCCCTACTCTACACTACACTACACTACATAAACCGAACGGTTAAACAATAAAACCGAGCGGTTAAACAATACAACTATCCAACAGGGCCCCGCTGAGCGCCTGTTAGCTTAGCGTTAGCCACGGCCACTTCCGCGCTAGCGCTACTTAGCTTAGTGCCGAGCCCGACCCGAAGAAACGGGATTTTAAGACCAAAACAACAACAAATAGACACAAACAGAGGGTCAACAGACTCACACACATCACACACATTACACAGACCTTGCCAATTGTTTGGCAACTTTACTTGAATGTGTTCTTTGCATAAGCTTTGTGGATAAACATGAAAATTCATGCATTTTCTTATCCGGAATAAAACAAATGCCCATACGTATCGTAATGAGGGAATTGTATCGGGACATACAAGTATCGGGATACGTATTGTATCGCGACCCCTGTATCGGGATACGTATCATATCGCAAGGGTCTTGGCAATACCGAGCCCTCGCTGTAATAGTCACGCATTTGGATTTGTTGTGTGCGTTTGTGCATTCGAGATGAAATGATAGCATGGTAAAAGTGAACGTTCTCTTGTTTAATGTTTAACTTGCAGTGGTCGTTGACTTAACCCTTTTCCTTAATGATCTGAAGCTCCCTCATTGGGGCGCTGAAAGAGAAACGCAGTGTGTCACTTCAGGAGTCTGTTTTTTTGAGAATCGTGATTATTTAGGTCACAATGTAATCGTAAGAACTAAGAAATAATAATTGGGACTATTTAAGAAGCAAAATGAAGTGGTGGTTGGCTCTTTCGCTCACACCGGTTGGTCTTGGAGGTGTTTGGCGTGGTCAGGGTTCATAGTGTTCCATCCTCCAGGTCGTAGGACTTGTTGGTTTGTCAGTTACTCATAGTTTATTGGCGACGTCCAGTGTCCCTCTGGTCGTTTGTCCAGAGGGAGTCCAGTTAGATGATGACGTGTTTGCCTTTCGTCTGTTCCCGTGGTTATGGTGGTATTGTGGCGGTCAAACAGTGGGAAATACGGAAAATATCAGACTCATTTCTCTGACTTTTGTTTTCTTAGGTGTGGTTTGGTTCTTTTCTTGAGCGGTCACCAGAAACGTTTGCCAGACAATCCTTCATAACACATTCATTTGCTGAGGTTTAGGGTTTTGATGCTGTAACTCGTAAAAGGAAATGATCAAGATCTGTATGACTGTTGTGCTCCAGACTCTGTAGGTCAAAAATAAAGACGTTTCAAAGGCTCATTTTTACTTTCACTTTACCTTTTGTAGAACAATTTCTTACTTATTCGAACAATGAAACATGTTTTTTGACAATGAAACCTAAGCCTCTGCCCCAAATTTACAATGAATACAAAATTCCTTTAGAGTCGCTGTTCAATTTGTTTGTCAAAGTGGAATTGGTGTTGTGTGTCTGGCGTCTGAAGCCAAAGAAAGGATCATGTGCTCTTTGATGATCAGGACGAGGATAAGAATGTTTGAGTCAGTCCTAGAGGTCACAGCACCATTTGGATGCTCTTACTTTCTTACAATTAAAGGAGTGCAAAAATGTCAAATAAATACACATTCAAAAATATAGAATATAGAGAGAACAACAGGGCAAAACCAGCAGTGCAAATGGCTGAAGTATTGTTCAAGTGAGTTGTTCTTGTGCAATACTTGTGTAAAGACAATAAAGGTCAATCTTTTACCACATAAAACCCACACTTACATTGTAATAATAAACCAGAGACATTATTGCATTCATTCTTTAAACAATATTCACCACTTTGGTTCAAATGTGGTAAAAAAGGGTTAAAGATTTGGGATTGTCCCTTCTTTGATCATGTTATTAAAGCCCTAAAGTTTAAGGCACATGAACATGTCATTGATATGTGAGTGTAAACATTAGACCTGCTCATTTCTCTTTCACCTTGTCAGGCCCCAAAAATCCATCAAGTAATGGATTCTTTCTGGTCATTTATCATTAGACGCACTTTTAAGTGAACTTTCTCATCATTATTCTTCTCATGGTTTTGGTCACATATGTCTGCAGATGTAACACTTCTGTAGGTTTGGCACATTAAGCATGTTGTCCTTATAAACTCCCTGATTTAGAAGTGACCCAAAGGCTTAATTCATTATCTGGATGATGTTTTTTTTGTGCCAAGACATTGGTCTAGTGATCCTGCTCATGGAGCATTTCAGGTCTACGTTCTTCAACTGGATTTCTTCAATGGCAGGAACAGAAAGTGATAAGATGATGAAATTATATTATCCTCTTTTATGTTTTTCTTTTCCTCTGCCGAGATTTCCACACCGACTTACATAAATATTGGCTGTATCGTACATTTTATATGGATATATGTCTAGTCAAATTATTGACAGTTCTGATATAAGAGATGTATGGATATATAAGATGAGAGAACATGTATTGGCGTAAGGTCTGACCGTCCTGAGTCTTCAGACCGTGTCTCAGTGTGAGTGAGACAAACAGAGGTGAGAGTGGAGTGTGTGGAGCTGTGGGAGTCACAGCCGAGGAAGACAAACTGCCCAGAGGAACAATAGGTACATTCTGACCGGCTCTGGCTCCCTGACCCATTTGCCTTGTAGCTCTTTACAGTTAATTATGTTTAATGGCGTCTCATCCACGTTTCGTAAAAAAAAAGAAAAATATATATATATATTTCTTTCTTTTTACGATCTTGGTTTTGCCTTTAGACTTGGCTCTTGCTGCGGTGCGTCCTCTTAGCTAAAGTGAACCAGGAGCCGTCCATGCCCGGACCCTTTGGGAGGCAGTACTGCCCGTGGGTCACTTCGGACCTTAAATAGCCCGCGGTGCAGTTCACTTAAGACACTTTCAAAGCGTTTGGGTCCACTCAGCCCATGGAAACCAGGCTAATGTCCGATGGCAGAGGAGGATCCATCTATCTCCCCCCCCCCCTCCTTCTATGTAAACAGACCAGAGCTGTGGAGGGGAGGGCAGCTCACACTGGAGGAATGTCTGGTATGGCTCCAGTGGCCGGGGGAGGGGCCCCGTGGCTGTTAGGTTAGAGGTTAGGAGGCTGAAAGGAAGAGAGACCAGTGGATGCTTGCGCTTACTTAATCTTAAAGGTTAAGACCTTTAAATGTGTCACAGGCTGTCACTGCCAGATCTCTACGGTCAAATAAAACTGTGCAGCCAGAACATCATGTTTTAAATGGAATAACGTTGCACTTTGGAAACGTGGTTAGGATCTGGGCCCGACGTCAATTGATGTATGTTATTTTACGTGGTTGATGCTAAAAGTGTTAAGCATTTCCCCCAAATAACATGTCATGCTCTATGAGAAAAGCATATTATGGAGCAGAATATCTAGAGCTTTTTACACTACTTCCAGTCAAACGTGTATCATAACATACTTACATTAGAGTGTTAGAAATGCCCCAGAACATTACAATACAAGTTTATCTTGAAGTTTAAACAGGAGGCACCTTTGCTGCACTGCCATGTAGTGTAAATGATATATTATATATACTATAACCACATCTCTCACCTCATCATTAGGTGTAACATGTATATTTCCCTTGCCTGTTGCATTTTTCTGAGCAACATTACTGCGATTATGCACATTTCCCTCTTGTGTTTATGCTGGACTTCTAAAAGAGTCTAGTGCAGTATATTCTTTGCAGATAAATAAAGTGCTGATTTGCCTCCAGCTCCATCTGATCTGGTCTAAAACCTGAACAACCCTCGCAGGCCGCGCTCCACGTTCCTTTGGTCACGTCATCTCCAATGAAGTGACTCAAATGGAGTTTAAGGCTGATATAGTATCATAGCTGATATAACATAGTAAAAACAAATAATAATAGTAATTTAACAGTGCTTAAATAATACTTCCTGTACGACTGTGGTCAAAACAAGAGCCTGGTACGTTTGATATATTTGAACACTTTAGTCCCAATGACTGAACATTGTTTTAAAGAATTTAGCTTTTTTTAAACATAGTATTAATAGGACTTAAATAATGGTGGTCTTTTCTGCTCGGCTCGGTGGCTTAGTGGCTCGGTGGCTCAGTGGCTCGGTGGCTTAGTGGGTGGCTCTGTGGCGCGGTGGCTTAGTGGCTCGGTGGCGCGGTGGCTTAGTGGCTCAGTGGCTCAGTGGCTCAGTGGCTAGGAAACTCCTCACAGCAAAAAGCTTCAGTGTTTGATTCCTGGACCAACACTAAAGCCATAACCATAACCTTAATTGTGACCATCACATTTTTATTAGATTATGTCGTATCTTAGAGCTATAGGTAATATAGGTCAAAAGGTTACGACCCTCTGTTTTATGCACTTTACAGGCGTGGCAGCTTCATGTTCATCTCAATCTTTTAATGTTCTTTTTCTCTATTGTATTGTGGAAGTTCCAAGCTTTAAAACAAGATGTCCAGTTTTTGTTTCATTAAAACTACATTACGGCACATTTAACAGTTAGTGTAGATTTATTCATTAACATTAGCACATTTTACCAGGATATTTATGATTTGTTCATACATGATATTTGCAGTGTTTGTTATCAACTCATTTCTTTCCCCCAAAACCTTTAGTACATTAAAACCATTTAGATTGATGAATAGTCAAGTCATTCTGTATTTATTAGTAAGTGTACAATGAATCTGAAACACAGGAAGTGTGTGACAGGAAGCGTCATCGGCTCCAGTTTAACAACATGGTTTGGACTGTAATGACCTAAAACTTGTAACGTTTGAGACCTCTAAATGTTCAGAAATGCATTTAGTTTTGTATTAGTGTATACCCTCATCTTGTTTGAGAATTGACTTGAATGTGTTTTGAAATGTGAATCTTAATTTTAATTCATCAATTACAAATCTAATTGCATGTTGTACAATAAACAACATGTATAAAGTTAGTCATAAATGTACACACGTCCTGTTAATACTGAGCTGGCCCCTGTCCAGGGTGCACCCCGCCTAAGGCCCATAGTCACTTGGATAGGCTCCAGTCACGACCCCGAACAGGAACAAGCGGTAGAAAATGAATGAATGAAAAAAAAGAATTGCTTTGACACATTTGTGGAACATTTACTCCAGAAGATGATTCACATAATGAACTGAAACGTCTCACTAATCCACTCGCTTCACACGACCTTCATTCTTACTGGTTTTGTGTTTTCCTGCAGCCATAGAAACTGAGAGCACGAGTTCAGGGGAAGACCTCCTGGTGCTCAGCCCTCCGTCCCCGCCGCCTCCGCCCCGCGTCTACAAGCCGTGTTTTGTGTGTCAGGACAAATCGTCTGGATACCACTACGGAGTCAGCGCCTGCGAAGGATGCAAGGTACACCTACTATCACAACCACAACGCTCTCGTAGCACCGTCTGTTTGGAGGGAGTGTGAAAACGCGGCCTGCATAATGTGAAGGTACAGAGGTCGTGACCTTTACGCCTCCTGCCAGATCTGTAAGCCTCTTTGCTTGATCTAATCCTATGCACAAAGAATGGACGCATGCTATTAGCGTCTGCCCCGGTGATGCTAGTGTTTTCATGAGATGATGCCGTGACAGTTAGACACCAACACACACTCTTTGATCAAACAGAGGATTAAAGTGCACTTAGCACACACACCTTTTGCAGCAGTGGAGCGCTTGATGGTCAACAGGATGTTATGTTTAGCTTTTAAAACCATATTTATTGAATATGATGATTTCCCAGTGAGATCATTGCCAGATAACATAATAGTCCATGTATTCTTCACAGTTTTGTGATATATTAGACATTGCAACTGCTCCTTTTGAACCTTTTGAGACACATAATCAACCATAAAAAGGTTGAAATTTGGTGACTGAAGGCTTCTATAAAAAATAACACCAACCAAATGAATAAACTGTATTATTGATGAAAATCAAAATGCCATTATTATTTGTCATTTTGATCTAATTATGTCACTGTCACACTGTCTGTGTTACAGCCTGTATGGTTGAGATGATCATGGTCATTGAGATGACAATTACCATGATCATATATATTTTTTGCAGTATAGTTATAGTCACAATTAGTGGATTATATGTTGCAGCCCTAATGACAATGAAACATTTACCACAACATTTTAAATAAACCATAAATATTTACCACTAACTAAATGTTTTTCCCTTTCAGGGTTTTTTCCGACGGAGCATCCAGAAGAACATGGTGTACACGTGTCACCGAGACAAAGTGTGTGTCATTAACAAAGTCACGAGGAACCGCTGTCAGTCGTGTCGGCTTCAGAAATGCCTGGACGTTGGGATGTCCAAAGAGTGTGAGTATCAGCTTTTGTAGAACCTCTTGTTTGCAAAGACAGGACGAGCAAACACCAGGAACAAACAACTGTGCGCTCCAAAAGAAGAAGCAGAACAAACTGTGCCGAGTCAACTCACTTCAAACAGAATCACCAAAAATAACCGACATGGTTCAATGGCTCTTCCACTGTCAGTTTGCATTAGTGCTGTGTGTCTCCCCCTGGTGGTGAGTCTGTGCACATACACAAGGCTGAATGCAGATATACAAAACAAGGCAAGGCAAGTTTATTTGTAGAGCACATTTCATACACAATTCAAAGTGCTTCACAGCAGGAAAAATGCATTAAAATCACAAAGAAATGACAGAAACAGAAATACAATCAAATTAATCCAAATTTATCTGACCACATTGGCAGCATTCCAGACCTTCCCATATTTATTTGACATTGCAGCATGACACGTGTCTCCGGGAAGGACACATCACTTTTAGATTGATTTGTTCCCATATCTGCGCGCGTTCTGCAAACTGCAAGCACAAACTGCAAGCACACACAGTTTTTCTGATGTTAATACGATGAAAATGGTTGACAATGACTTAAAGGTGCATTATGTAACTTGTCTTGTCGAGTTCCACCTTATGCTATTGTCATATCTATCTAGCATTTATTGTATACTTCTTTTTTTTAGATGATGCCCTCTGTTCTGGACACCATCGCCCCTATAAAGGCTAAAATGGTTAAAAATAAGCAGAAGGCGCCGTGGAGAAATGATGATTCGGTCAGGGCACAGAAAAGGGAGTGCCGCAGGGCCGAACGGAAATGGCGCAAGTCAAAGCTCCAGGTTCAAAAAGAGATTTACAAAGAAAAGCTGAACATGTACAACCTAATCTTATGTAGAACTAGGGAAATATATTTTTCTGAAATAATTGGAAGCTGCAGTAACAACTCGCGTGTCCTGTTTGCCACAGTTAACAGATTAACAAACCCTCCAGCTCAGCTGCCGTTAGAACTCTTTTCCACATCCAAGTGTAATGAGTTTGCATTATTCTTTAATGACAAAGTTCAGGGCATTAAAAATGCTATAAATCCCACAATGCAAAAAATTACCCTAAAACCACCAAGACACTTAGAGCTAACTCACTTTGCACCAGTAACTGACAAAACTGTCCATGAGATCATCACCAGTCTGAGTTCATCTACATGCTGCCTTGATGTGTTACCCACCAGATTTCTAAAGTCTGTGCTGAACAGTTTGTTAGCACCACTCACTCACATAGTTAACATGTCGCTTCAATCTGGAACATTCCCAATGTCTTTGAAAACTGCGGTCATAAAGCCTCTCCTAAAGAAGAGCAGTCTTGATGCCGCAGTACTGAGTCATTACCGGCCCATCTCTAATCTGCCATTTTGGGGCAAAGTCCTTGAAAAGGTTGTTTACCAACAGCTCACAGATTTCCTCTTAATAAACAACTCATTTGATGTTTTTCAGTCAGGTTTTAGACCTCATCACAGCACTGAGACTGCTCTTGTCAAGGTGACAAATGACATCCGCCTGAACACTGACACGGGCAAAGCCTCAGTCTTAATTCTGTTAGATCTGAGTGCTGCTTTTGACACTGTCGATCATGGGATCCTCTTACAGAGACTAGAGGACTGGGTGGGCATCACTGGCACTGCCCTAAACTGGTTAAGGTTCTATCTGGAAGACAGGAAGTACTTTGTTGAAATTGGTAGCTGTGTCTCAGACCACATGACCCTGACCTGTGGAGTGCCCCAAGGGTCAGTCCTGGGTCCCCTTCTGTTCAACCTCTACATGCTGCCGTTAGGTCAGTTGATACGCAGTGAAAATGTGTCCTATCACAATTATGCAGACGACACTCAGATCTATGTTTCACTATCGGCAGGTGAATATGGACCAGTAGATTCACTCTGTCACTGCATCCAACAGATCAGTGTGTGGAGGCAAAACAACTTTCTCCAGCTGAACTCAGACAAGACTGAAATAATCGTTTTTGGCCCACAGAAACAAAGAGAAAGTGTTAGCGGTCACCTCCAGAGTCTCGCTCTAAAACCTACAAACCAAATTAGAAATCTGGGGGTAATAATGGACTCAGACTTGAACTTTAATAGCCACGTCAAATCAATAACATCAGCAGCTTTTTACCATCTAAAAAACATTGCCAAAATCAAAAATATAGTGTCAAAACCAGATTTAGAGAGACTTATCCATGTGTTTGTCTCCAGTAGATTAGACTACTGTAACGGCCTGCTCACTGGCCTCTTCAAACGAGCTGTAAAACAGCTGCAGTACATCCAGAACGCTGCTGCTCGGGTCCTGACTAGAACCAGGAAGTATGATCACATTAGTCCTGTTCTCAGGTCTCTGCACTGCCCCCTGTGGCTCAGAGAATAGACTTTAAAGCAGCTCAGCTTGTGTACAAGTCTCTCCATGGCCTAGCACCAAAGTACATCTTGGATATGTTAGTGCCATATGAACCATCTCGGACTCTGAGGACCTCAGGGACCGGCCTCCTGCTGGTGCCCAGAGTCAGGACAAAACATGGACCGGCCTCCTGCTGGTGCCAGAGTCAGGACTAAACATGGGGAATCTGCGTTTCAGTTTTATGCAGCTAAAATCTGGAACAGTCTTCCTGAAGATGTGAGACAGATTCTGCTCTGACAATGTTCAAATCTAAGCTAAAAACAGTTTTGTTTAGCTGCGCATATGACTGAAAGGATTCTTTCTTTGCACTCTTCTCTTTTGTTTGTGATTTTATTAGTTTAGAAAATCAGTTGGATTGATAATTTTTAATTTAGTTAATTTTATTGTATTTCTGTTTCTGTAATTTCTTTGTGATTTTAATGCATTTTTCCTGCTGTGAAGCACTTTGAATTGCCTTGTGTATGAAATGTGCTCTACAAATAAACTTGCCTTGCCTTGCCTTACAGTGAGCAGGCTAGTTTAATGCTAAACTGAGGAGACAAGCACCTGAAACATGACATAATGCATCTTTTGTTTGAGCTAGTTTCTACAGAGAAGCACAAGCATTTTGCAACATGTGTTCATCAGTAATATGAGTAAATACGACTGAAAAGAGAAGGATCAATTAGAATCTACTAGAAAAATTCTCCCACAAACATATGGAGATTTGAAACCTTTAAATTGACCGTTTACGTGATAATAAGATATTTCTTTATTGTCCACACATGGGGAAATTTCAGGTAGATACAGAGGAAAAGGACAGATCACTTATAGGAAGTTTAAAAAACACTCTCAATAGAAGAACTCTTATAAACAAAAACTCCTATAGACAAAACCTCTCATTTCCCTAAAAGGGATGGAGGGGGAAAATTAGGATGTCCGTCGAGATAACGTGACGATCTCCGGGTAAGACGATGGTTCTCCGCAGTTTTATGAGTTCCTCCTTTGTATAAACGCGCGCCGTACGGTGGCCGGGGGGCGCGGTGGGGCCGGGGGGGCTAGCTCGGAGCTAGTGCACATCACGACGACACGACGAAAACACTCAATAATCCAGCCGAACAAAGTCGAAACAAGTTGAATTAAAGCGATTCCAGCGCGTGTCCCGATCGTACAACTAAAGTAGAAAAATATTTACAAAATACAAAGATAAAGCACAATAAGTGTGAAAAAAGTGTGAAAAAAGAGCGGAGCGTTGCACCGGGCTGCCAGCTGGACCGGCGCCTTTGTGATGATTAGATAATATAAGTTAATATGTGTGTCCATCAGTGGTGCGCAACGACAGAACCAAGAAGAAAAAGGATGAGAAGAAACTGCCTGAGCCCGAGGTGTACGTGCTGTCTGCAGACACGGAGGAGATGATCGAGCGAGTGCGGCGGGCGCACCAGGGCACCTTCCCGTCACTGGGTCAACTGGGAAAATACACCACGGTATGCACATGCAGCATTGCACTGTGGGTATTGACAAAATGCTCATTCAGTTGTCATTGCAGTATCAAATGAACGAGGTCAAACAATTGGGATTATAGTCCAGACAAAAAAAACAGATTCATATCATGATCTCAAGTGTATTTGGAGTTTAATAATGGCATCACTTTTTGAAACTGCTATGCAAAAAAGCTATATATATTTTTGTTTTTTATATATGCTGAAACTGCTTGTGAATTGTCTCAGTTATTACAGAGATATGAACCATAAACCAGGTGAAAACATGTCTAATCTGACCACAATTGATAACATTCTAACTCCTCAATTTGAAACTATAGGCATTCTAATATTCTAAACACAACCTTTTTCCCTCTGTGTGATTGTTGCACGCTTCTTCCACCCAGAACAACAGCTCGGAGCATCGCGTGCCTCTAGACGTCAACCTGTGGGACAAGTTCAGCGAGCTCTCCACCAAATGTATCATCAAAACTGTCGAGTTCGCCAAGCAGCTTCCAGGCTTCACCACGCTCTCCATCGCCGACCAGATCACGCTGCTCAAAGCCGCCTGCCTCGACATTCTGGTCAGTTTGAACTTACTTAAGTACTTCAGGGGTGTATGGAGTACTTAAGGGGAGTATGGAGTACTTAAGGGGAGTATGGAGTACTTAAGGGGTGTATGTAGTACTTCAGGGGTGTATGGAGTACTTCAGGGGTGTATGGAGTACTTAAGGGGAGTATGGAGTACTTAAGGGGTGTATGTAGTACTTCAGGGGTGTATGGAGTACTTTAGGGGTGTATGGAGTACTTAAGGGGTGTATGGAGTACTTCAGGGGTGTATGGAGTACTTCAGGGGTGTATGGAGTACTTAAGGGGAGTATGGAGTACTTCAGGGGTGTATGGAGTACTTCAGGGGTGTATGGAATACTTAAGGGGAGTATGGAGTACTTCAGGGGTGTATGGAGTACTTCAGGGGTGTATGGAGTACTTCAGGGGTGTATGGAGTACTTCAGGGGTGTATGGAGTACTTAAGGGGTGTATGGAGTACTTCAGTAGTGTATGGAGTACTTCAGTGGTGTATGGAGTACTTCAGGGGTGTATGGAGTACTTTGGGGGTGGGTGTATGGAGTACTTCAGGGGTGTATGGAGTACTTCAGGGGTGTATGGAGTACTTCAGGGGTGTATGGAGTACTTAAGGGGTGTATGGAGTACTTCAGGGGTGTATGGAGTACTTCAGGGGTGTATGGAGTACTTAAGGGGAGTATGGAGTACTTAAGGGGAGTATGGAGTACTTAAGGGGTGTATGTAGTACTTCAGGGGTGTATGGAGTACTTCAGGGGTGTATGGAGTACTTAAGGGGAGTATGGAGTACTTCAGGGGTGTATGGAGTACTTCAGGGGTGTATGGAATACTTAAGGGGAGTATGGAGTACTTCAGGGGTGTATGGAGTACTTCAGGGGTGTATGGAGTACTTCAGGGGTGTATGGAGTACTTCAGGGGTGTATGGAGTACTTAAGGGGAGTATGGAGTACTTCAGGGGTGTATGGAGTACTTCAGGGGTGTATGGAATACTTAAGGGGAGTATGGAGTACTTCAGGGGTGTATGGAGTACTTCAGGGGTGTATGGAGTACTTCAGGGGTGTATGGAGTACTTAAGGGGTGTATGGAGTACTTCAGTAGTGTATGGAGTACTTCAGTGGTGTATGGAGTACTTCAGGGGTGTATGGAGTACTTTGGGGGTGGGTGTATGGAGTACTTCAGGGGTGTATGGAGTACTTCAGGGGTGTATGGAGTACTTCAGGGGTGTATGGAGTACTTCAGGGGTGTATGGAGTACTTAAGGGGAGTATGGAGTACTTAAGGGGAGTATGGAGTACTTAAGGGGTGTATGTAGTACTTCAGGGGTGTATGGAGTACTTCAGGGGTGTATGGAGTACTTAAGGGGAGTATGGAGTACTTCAGGGGTGTATGGAGTACTTCAGGGGTGTATGGAATACTTAAGGGGAGTATGGAGTACTTCAGGGGTGTATGGAGTACTTCAGGGGTGTATGGAGTACTTCAGGGGTGTATGGAGTACTTAAGGGGTGTATGGAGTACTTCAGGGGTGTATGGAGTACTTAAGGGGTGTATGGAGTACTTCAGTAGTGTATGGAGTACTTCAGTGGTGTATGGAGTACTTCAGGGGTGTATGGAGTACTTTGGGGGTGGGTGTATGGAGTACTTCAGGGGTGTATGGAGTACTTCAGGGGTGTATGGAGTACTTCAGGGGTGTATGGAGTACTTAAGGGGTGTATGGAGTACTTCAGGGGTGTATGGAGTACTTCAGGGGTGTATGGAGTACTTCAGGGGTGTATGGAGTACTTCAGGGGTGTATGG
>NW_027315757.1:33536469-33621469 GCF_026437365.1 Eucyclogobius newberryi | reverse complement strand
GACCAGCGGGGCCCCCACACCGCCCCCCTCCACAAAAAGACCAGCGGGGCCCCCACAGCACAGGCCGAGCACCAACGCTTCCACAGAACCAGCTCCGACCTCAGAACATTCCTCCACTGCTGCAGAGTGACCACTAGAGGGCAGAAGATGCTCTCAGTGTCAGACAATAAGTAACAGGCGAAATATGTGCAGGAGTTAGCCACTTTTATGCTTACTTTTGTTTCATTTGACTTTCTTGCATTCTTCAAGTCATTTCCACCCACAATGTTATTCTTTTGATAATATTTGAAAACTGATATTTAGGGGTTATTTAGTTACCTCTGTCCACCAGTATTTACATCTTTACATTACATGCTGCTTTTAATTTAGACATTGACATGTTTTGAAAATAGTGTAGATGTGAAAGAACTAAAACAGCCTCTAAAACAGCAGATGAAGTCACAGATGAAGTTACAGATGAAGTCACAGATGAAGTTACAGATGAAGTCACAGATGAAGTCACAGATGAAGTCACAGATGAAGTTACAGATGAAGTCACAGATGAAGTCACAGATGAAGTCACAGATGAAGTCACAGATGAAGTTACAGATGAAGTCACAGATGAAGTTACAGATGAAGTCACAGATGAAGTCACAGATGAAGTCACAGATGAAGTCACAGATGAAGTCACAGATGAAGTCACAGATGAAGTCACAGATGAAGTCACAGATGAAGTTACAGATGAAGTTACAGATGAAGTCACAGATGAAGTTACAGATGAAGTTACAGATGAAGTCACAGATGAAGTCACAGATGAAGTTACAGATGAAGTCACAGATGAAGTCACAGATGAAGTCACAGATGAAGTTACAGATGAAGTCACAGATGAAGTCACAGATGAAGTCACAGATGAAGTCACAGATGAAGTTACAGATGAAGTTACAGATGAAGTCACAGATGAAGTCACAGATGAAGTCACAGATGAAGTCACAGATGAAGTCACAGATGAAGTCACAGATGAAGTCACAGATGAAGTTACAGATGAAGTCACAGATGAAGTTACAGATGAAGTCACAGATGAAGTTACAGATGAAGTCACAGATGAAGTTACAGATGAAGTTACAGATGAAGTCACAGATGAAGTCACAGATGAAGTTACAGATGAAGTCACAGATGAAGTCACAGATGAAGTCACAGATGAAGTTACAGATGAAGTCACAGATGAAGTCACAGATGAAGTCACAGATGAAGTCACAGATGAAGTTACAGATGAAGTCACAGATGAAGTCACAGATGAAGTCACAGATGAAGTCACAGATGAAGTCACAGATGAAGTCACAGATGAAGTCACAGATGAAGTTACAGATGAAGTCACAGATGAAGTTACAGATGAAGTCACAGATGAAGTTACAGATGAAGTCACAGATGAAGTCACAGATGAAGTTACAGATGAAGTTACAGATGAAGTCACAGATGAAGTTACAGATGAAGTCACAGATGAAGTTACAGATGAAGTCACAGATGAAGTTACAGATGAAGTCACAGATGAAGTCACAGATGAAGTTACAGATGAAGTCACAGATGAAGTCACAGATGAAGTTACAGATGAAGTCACAGATGAAGTTACAGATGAAGTCACAGATGAAGTCACAGATGAAGTTACAGATGAAGTTACAGATGAAGTCACAGATGAAGTTACAGATGAAGTCACAGATGAAGTTACAGATGAAGTCACAGATGAAGTCACAGATGAAGTCACAGATGAAGTCACAGATGAAGTCACAGATGAAGTTACAGATGAAGTTACAGATGAAGTCACAGATGAAGTTACAGATGAAGTCACAGATGAAGTCACAGATGAAGTTACAGATGAAGTCACAGATGAAGTCACAGATGAAGTTACAGATGAAGTCACAGATGAAGTCACAGATGAAGTCACAGATGAAGTTACAGATGAAGTCACAGATGAAGTTACAGATGAAGTCACAGATGAAGTCACAGATGAAGTCACAGATGAAGTCACAGATGAAGTCACAGATGAAGTCACAGATGAAGTCACAGATGAAGTCACAGATGAAGTCACAGATGAAGTCACAGATGAAGTCACAGATGAAGTTACAGATGAAGTCACAGATGAAGTCACAGATGAAGTCACAGATGAAGTCACAGATGAAGTCACAGATGAAGTCACAGATGAAGTTACAGATGAAGTCACAGATGAAGTCACAGATGAAGTCACAGATGAAGTCACAGATGAAGTCACAGATGAAGTCACAGATGAAGTCACAGATGAAGTCACAGATGAAGTCACAGATGAAGTTACAGATGAAGTTACAGATGAAGTCACAGATGAAGTTACAGATGAAGTCACAGATGAAGTTACAGATGAAGTCACAGATGAAGTTACAGATGAAGTCACAGATGAAGTCACAGATGAAGTCACAGATGAAGTCACAGATGAAGTCACAGATGAAGTTACAGATGAAGTTACAGATGAAGTCACAGATGAAGTTACAGATGAAGTCACAGATGAAGTTACAGATGAAGTCACAGATGAAGTCACAGATGAAGTCACAGATGAAGTCACAGATGAAGTCACAGATGAAGTCACAGATGAAGTCACAGATGAAGTCACAGATGAAGTTACAGATGAAGTCACAGATGAAGTCACAGATGAAGTCACAGATGAAGTCACAGATGAAGTCACAGATGAAGTTACAGATGAAGTCACAGATGAAGTCACAGATGAAGTCACAGATGAGGTCACAGATGAAGTCACAGATGAAGTCACAGATGAAGTCACAGATGAAGTCACAGATGAAGTCACAGTAAATTGTCTACTTAATTCTGACTTAATCTTAAACCATAATAATTGCAGATATTGCAATTGGTTCAGTATTTTAGGCATACTGTCTCTGTTTTTAAATTTTTGTATGAATAATAATAACAATTATAATAATAATCATCATCATTTAGCCACATTGTGTATTTAGAGGATTTGGAATACATTGTTTATTCATAAAGTCCACACTAAACTGAGCATAAAAGTGGCTTTGCAAAAATGCAAACGGTATTTTGTGATATTTTGCGTGTTCAGCACACGTGGTCAGACATAGAGTTTGTTAATGCATCAAATACATGTGAGAAGAGTTGAAATGTACTGTATACAGAGTACCTATATGTAACATAATGTACATACAAAATGGTTGTAGGATGAAGAGGACAAAGAGTAACTAAACCATTATTTTCCTAAATGTACATGTGTAAATATTGATGTTTTTTGCTGTATTTATGAATATGTCAAAGTCACCAGTACGACCCACACTGCCAAGCCTCAGATATGACACAGACACATCAGGGATTAGCTTTTTTTTATCTGTACCTCAGCATTGACATTTCTGTGTGTATGTGTGCGTAGTCGGTTGTTTTCCACGTGCCCTGCAGAGAAATGTCACACCTTTGTACGTTTTGGGTACAAATCCTCATGACTGCTGTAGAAAAGCTCTACAACATAACATGTGTTTGTATTGGAAGTGCAAAGAACAACTTACTATCATTTCAGCTTAAATAAAGTACACATTCATTGTTATCCATGGCTTCAAATTCAGAGATGCAGATTTCCATCCCTGCCACACTGGGACTGGCTCTAATATAAAGTGTTAAGTGCAGCAGCAGCATTGTGTGCAGAGATGTGCAGTGCAACACACAAACCTTTCCTTCAGTGTTTGAGCCTGTCTGGATATTATATATATACCAGACTGTATTTCTGAAGCTACAATACACTTGCCTCCTGCCTTATTTTATTGTCTCCCATGTAAAAATGTAATTCAATTTTGGACTTCAAATCCAAAATAAATGTGGAATATGTCATAAAAATGAACACTTAATAAAACACTGGTCATAGAAGAGAGATAACAATGTTATGGACATAAATTGTCCACAGTTATCTCGCGATCAATTGAAATTCAAATTGCAAATAATTTTTTGTATGATTCTCGCTCTTTATTTGTTTTTTAAATAGAGCCAAAACTCCTGAGCCCAGTTCATGCACCTCAATTCCAACTGAAAGGAATTCCAAGCACAGAAGAACCCGTGCTTCTCCGATAGGTCGGCACTTCCAACAATGTTGGAATAACATAAAGATCATCACCATATCCCATTAAAATGTAAGATACGATAAGATATTCCTTTATTGTCCACACATGGGGAAATTTCAGAGTTGCAACACAGTAGATACAGAGGAAAAGCTCATATAAACTCATATAGACAGAACCTCTCATTTCTTAATAAGGAATGGAGGGGAAAAATAAAGATACAATAAAATAAAAACAGCTAGCGTAAGACAAGATAATACTAATAATAATGGTAAAATAAACACTCTATTTTCATCAGTTATATGCACATGAATGTGACATTATTGCATGTTACAGATACATAGCAGAGGTTTATGGGCTTGAAGGGTGAAGCAGGATTGGTTTTCGCTGAGCCTTAAAAGAGAGCTCCTTGTCTCATGCCCTGAGAAGTTGTGATTGAAGGATACCATCTGGTAACACACGTTCATATGAGAAAAAACTTTGTTTTGGCTGTGGTTTTGTCTGAATTCAACTCTAAATTCAAGAACTGCAATCAAGACTGCAGTAAGGATAAAGCAAACTAATGACTCGATGGCCCATTACAATGAGGTTGAGCAACAGCACATGATGTTACACAGATCATTAGACAAAGAGGTGCTGTGATTTCTGCAAAGGATTAAACGAATTTCTGCAAGAAATAAAGAGTTGAACAGTTTGTTTTGTCTCAAAAGGTGGATCTTCATTTACTTGTGCACAGTAAATAATCACTGTCCCTCCAGAACAAAGACAATACACATCCTTTTAAAGGCATTGACCCAAACTGACCCAAACTGACACATATGAAAATCACAATCAAATCTGCTCCGGAAGAGATAGAACCATCAAGGTCTCAAGATTTGAGCATCTCATTCAGAGGTGACCCGTCCCGCATGTCCCGAGGCTTTATCAGGGACATATCTGACCAGCACGATACAGAGGCCGGACCATCTTTATCAGGGACACATATCATCAATTTATCTGTAAACCAATAATAACATGGATAGAATGCCATGTTGTTTTCCGGTGAGAGCTCGAAACCGGTCGGAGCGGTTGGAATCCCTCCAGCTCCACGGTGCAATCCGGGATGGATTCGCTGAGACACGTCCCTGTAAAACACAACACAGGAGAAGAAGAAAAGTCTTGGTTTAGTCTCATCGGCAACGCCAGTTTGTTCAGTTTGTTGGGTTAGTGAGTTCACGTTGCAGAGGAAAATCCCAGGTAAGGGTTCGTGTGCCACGCTTCCTCAGCCGCACGAGGAAGGATACAGAACTCACCACTGTGACTGTCCTCTAAAGTAGGACGGCAATCAGGGATGTGAAAAGAGAACAGCTCTGTCCTTTTGTTTATATTTTTCATTTTTTTATTATTCTTTTTAGGCTGTGATTTTATTGTCTAAAATTAGTTTGAATGAATTGTTGTGAGCCTGAGCCAGACACTCCTGCCTTCAGTGGGAGGGGTTGGCTTGCCAGGCTTGTTAGGTCCATTCTTCTGTCTGCGCTGCTACAGGAGCTCCTGGAATTCATCTCTTCAAAATGGAAAGTCATAGTACGTATTTGAAACTATTTCTTTATTTGAATTGTTCTTTTTTTTTTTTAAACGATGCTATTGTGTCTTTAGTATCAGAGTCTACAAGTAACATCGAAATCTTAGAAACCTCAATTCACAATTTCATTGATAAGAAAATAAAAGAATCTAATTCAATGGTAAGTCTCGACATTTTCTGGTATATTTATATGTAAATGTAATACATGAAAATGTTGTGCTATTTAATGCGTTCAGGGCAGTGAAGTTCCTTTCTTTGTGGTGAACTTGGACGATATCTCTGAGAAGTTCCTCAAATGGAAGACTTTTCTACCCAGAATAAAACCTTTCTATGCAGTGAAGTGCAACGACACAGCAGCAGTTATCAGGACACTGGTGGCACTGGGAGCAGGTTTCGACTGTGCCAGCAAAGTAAGTACTATAAAGTACTTCATATACTCCTCACTGTTCCTTTTAAAACACATGTTATGTGTCAGAGGGAGATTGAGATGGTCATGTCTTTGGGCGTGACCCCAGACAGAATCATTTACGCACATCCAACCAAACCCCAGTCCCACATCAGACACGCCTGTGCATCAGGAGTGGACATGATGACGTTTGACAGTGAAGAGGAACTCCTCAAGATCTCCACGTGTCACCCCAAAGCAAAGTGAAGCCAGGTTTTTAATCAACTATGTGTTGAAGTTTGTTAAAGTCGTGTGAAAATGGTATTGTTTCCTCAGACTGGTGCTGCGTATCTCAGTGGATGATTCCAAATCTATTTTGAGATTCGGCACAAAGTTTGGAGCAAAACTCCAGAGTGTTGGTGACCTGCTGAAGCGAGCTCAAGAGCTGCACCTGAACGTCACTGGAGTCAGTTTCCATGTTGGGAGTTTATGCACAGACAGTGTGGCATTCAAGACGGCCATAGCAGATACTCGACAGGTCTTTGATCAAGCTGTAAGTAATGCTAAATATTCATTGACAAGGTCAAAAGGTCAATCAATCAAACTTATTCTAAAGAACTTTTCAAGTTTTTGAGTGTAATAACCAATGACAGAGAAATAAGGGGATGGAGCAGTTTACAGTATACAGGATACAGTACTACACAGACATACAGTACTACACAGACATACAGCACTACACAGACAGCAGTACTGCACAGACAGCAGTACTGCACAGACATACAGTACTACACAGACATACAGTACTACACAGACATACAGTACTACACAGACAGCAGTACTGCACAGACAGCAGTACTGCACAGACAGCAGTACTGCACAGACAGCAGTACTGCACAGACAGCAGTACTGCACAGACAGCAGTACTGCACAGACATACAGTACTACACAGACATACAGTACTACACAGACATACAGTACTATACAGACATACAGTACTACACAGACATACAGTACTACACAGACAGCAGTACTGCACAGACAGCAGTACTGCACAGACAGCAGTACTGCACAGACAGCAGTACTGCACAGACATACAGTACTACACAGACATACAGTACTACACAGACATACAGTACTGCACAGACAGCAGTACTGCACAGACAGCAGTACTGCACAGACATACAGTACTACACAGACAGCAGTACTGCACAGACAGCAGTACTGCACAGACATACAGTACTACACAGACATACAGTACTATACAGACATACAGTACTACACAGACATACAGTACTACACAGACAGCAGTACTGCACAGACATACAGTACTGCACAGACAGCAGTACTATACAGACATACAGTACTGCACAGACAGCAGTACTGCACAGACAGCAGTACTGCACAGACAGCAGTACTGCACAGACAGCAGTACTGCACAGACATACAGTACTGCATCACAAACATTTAAAATTCTCTCCTTCCGGTTCCAAGTCTGTTCTGCTCTTTCAGAAAACACTGGGAATCGACATGAGGCTGCTGGATATTGGAGGCGGTTTTGTTGGAAGGACCGACTGGCTCATTTCATTTGAGCAAGTGAGCTACTTTACTCTGAGCTCTATTGTGATCCCCATGTTGATTTGTGTTTTATATGGACTAGATGGCAAAGGGAATAAATGAAGCACTGGATGAATTCTTCTCCAGTGACAGTGGAGTGAGGATTATGGCTGAACCTGGACGTTACTTTGTGGACACAGCCTGCACTCTGGCTGTGAACATATTCAGCAAAAAGGTTGTCCAGAGTGATCCAACTCAGAGTAACGGTAAAGTAAAGTACTCAATGCTGTGGGACAAGAGAAAACAGTCAGAGGCACTTTGATTACCATTATAAATGTGGGAATGTCATAAATGAAGAGCCTAAATATGAACTCATAGCACAGTGTTAAATAAATGATTGCCCTATTAAAACTTGTATAGAGCTATCATTTATTTAACACTGCGATGTCATTATTCGTTGTTAGAGTAAAATTAGCCTTCACACTCTATTTTGATTATTTCCCAGACTTTGAATATAAAAAGTCTACACACCTCTGTTAAAAGACCAGGTTTTGCAATGTAATTTTTATTTTATTTTTTAATCCTTTGGGGGAGTAAAATAAAATGGAGCTAACATAAAGATGTTGCATTGTGTGCACGCCCTCTTATAACTGGGGATGTGGTTGTGTTCAGAATCAACCGATCACTTTCAAACTCATGTTATAGAGGAGTCAATACACATCTGTCACCATTTAAATTGCCTCTGATTAACCATAAATGAAAGTCCCGCTTTTCCTGACATTTCCTCAGTTGCACCAAAGCTGTTCTTTTTCTTTTAGACTTAACAGCTGCTTTTGACACAATGTCTTAACTCGCTCAGGGAAACGGCACTGGAGTGGTTCAGGTCCTGGCTGACTATGTAAAGGTTGGGGACTCCTTTTCTTCACGGGCCCCTCTACATTGTGGAATCCCACAGGGCTCTATTCTCGGACCTACGATATTCTTTTTTCTTTGTATCTCCTGCCGCTTGGTCACATTTTTTGAAAACATGGGATATCATATCATGATTATGCAGATGATTCCCAAGTCTATCTGCCAGTAAAAAATAGTTCCCTGGCACCCGTCCTGACATGTTTGGATGATGTCAAGGTTTGGTTGGCTATGAATTTCCTTAAAGGAATAATAGAGGATTTTTAGCCGATTTGAGAACTCAAGCGACTGTTAGTGCCTTTTTTTTCAAATGCGCATGCGCAGACTCACCCCCCACCCTCCTGTTGTTTCCACCTTAAGGTGTCAGTCAGGAGAAGGTACAAAATGCTTTAGTTATATCAAGGAACACAGTGAAGACACTCATCATAAAGTGGAGAAGTTATGGCACAACTGACTTTATCAAGAACTGGACGTCCCTCAAAAACTTCATTTAAAACAAAAAATATGGGAAGGAATCAGGTCAGGGAAGCTGCCAAGAGGCCGACAGCAACATTAAAGAGCTGCAGGAATGTCTGGTAAGCACTGGCTGTGTAGTACACGAGACAACAACCTCCTGTATTCTTCATATGTTTGGGGTAGAATGGCAAGACAAAAGCCTTTTCTTACAAAGAAAAACATCCGAGCAGGCTAAACTTTGTACTAATGTGGGGAAAATGTGTTGTGGTCTGATGAAACCAAAGTTGAACTTTTTTAACTCCAAAAACAACACTGCACATCATTAAAAGAACACCGTAGCCACAGTGAAGCATGCTGGGAGCAGCATCATGGAGCTGTTTTACTTCAGCTGGAGCTGGGGCCTTTAAGGTGGAAGGAATTATGAACAGTTCCAAATACCAGTCAAAGTTGGCATGAAACTTTCAGGCTTCTGCTAAAGATGAAGAGGATCTTGATCTTTCAGCACAACTATGGGTCAAAACATACATACAAATCAGAAAAGAATGGCTTCACAAAGAAGACTCAAGTTGTGGAATGGCGCAGTGATCTGAACAGGGCTGTGCACAGGAGATGCCCTCGCCATGTGTGTCACAACTGTGTTCAAAATACTGTTGTTACTCGTAGGTACGGTGTATTCTATACTATGCCACATCACAAACTGTAATCATACTTTGTGTCTTCTCCCTTGTTATTTAAATAGTTCATTTGATTTATTTCATGTCACTGGTGCTAGTTTTAGTTTTCACTGAAAAATCAAGAAGGCAAGTTCCACTTAAAAAAGGATTGTGTAAAGTCTTCACATTTTTCCCTTTGTCTTTTAATAATCCTGAAGAGCATTAGAACAAACTCAACATAAGCCCTTACCTCTATAACAGGCATGTCCAAACTAGGGCCTGGGGGCCAAATGCGGCCCTCAAACCAATTTGTGTTGGTCCTCCAGCTTCCTGCTATGTCGGCCCAAACAACAAAAAGTAGTACTTTTTACTGTGAAATTGGGAAAATTCAGGAATATTGATGTTATACTAACCTAATATTAATATTTTAGGTCTAATTAAAGGTGTGTAGTACGTGGAGGCTCATTGCAATTACGTCAAATGCCAAATTTCGACATTGTCAAGTTGTTTGTGCCTCTGCCCCGTTTAAGTTTCAAAATGCAGCCCTTGGTGAAAAAGGTTTGGACGCCCCTGCTCTATAATGAATTTGCTTCATTCAATCTGTGGCAGATAAAGACAGCTTTGGGCAGCATGTCAGTCACTCTTTGACTATAAACCTTTTTCTTTTCAGAAAGCGGGAAATGCTTGGACAAAACAATAATGTACTACGTCAGTGATGGAGTCTATGGCACCATGGCTTCTACAATATATGACTCTCTCCAGTTCACATTTTCTCCATTTCTTCATAAGGTAACATACCAATGCTGCTGTGGATCTTATTTGAATACGTATGTTATGATTCCTTTTAGCGTGTGGAAGAGCCGACATACCAGTCCATCATCTGGGGTCCGACATGTGACAGTTTGGACAGATTGACTCGCGAATTCTGGATGCCCGAGTGTGATGTTGGAGAATGGCTTCTTGTCCGTGATATTGGAGCGTACTCACTCACTACTGCAAGTGACTTCAATGGATTTGAAAAGCCTCAGATTTACTTTGTGGCCACGGCCCAAACATGGGAAATCCTGTCGCAGCATTTTTTCTAAGAACAGACCAGCTTTTATCAGAATAAAGGCCTTAATCACTTAGATAATACAACGCTTTTGCTTTTTAGATAATGTACTTTTTCTTTGAGTCAGAGTCAGACAATGTGTAAGACAATAAATGACCTACTAAACATGGACCGGCCTCCTGCTGGTGCCAGAGTCAGGACTAAACATGGACCGGCCTCCTGCTGGTGCCAGAGTCAGGACTAAACATGGACCGGCCTCCTGCTGGTGCCAGAGTCAGGACTAAACATGGACCGGCCTCCTGCTGGTGCCAGAGTCAGGACTAAACATGGACCGGCCTCCTGCTGGTGCCAGAGTCAGGACTAAACATGGACCGGCCTCCTGCTGGTGCCAGAGTCAGGACTAAACATGGACCGGCCTCCTGCTGGTGCCAGAGTCAGGACTAAACATGGACCGGCCTCCTGCTGGTGCCAGAGTCAGGACTAAACATGGACCGGCCTCCTGCTGGTGCCAGAGTCAGGACTAAACATGGACCGGCCTCCTGCTGGTGCCAGAGTCAGGACTAAACATGGACCGGCCTCCTGCTGGTGCCAGAGTCAGGACTAAACATGGACCGGCCTCCTGCTGGTGCCAGAGTCAGGACTAAACATGGACCGGCCTCCTGCTGGTGCCAGAGTCAGGACTAAACATGGACCGGCCTCCTGCTGGTGCCAGAGTCAGGACTAAACATGGAGCGGCCTCCTGCTGGTGCCAGAGTCAGGACTAAACATGGCCTCCTGCTGGTGCCAGAGTCAGGACTAAACATGGAGCGGCCTCCTGCTGGTGCCAGAGTCAGGACTAAACATGGCCTCCTGCTGGTGCCAGAGTCAGGACTAAACATGGACCGGCCTCCTGCTGGTGCCAGAGTCAGGACTAAACATGGAGAAACTGTGTTTCAGTTTTATGCAGCTAAAATCTGGAACATTCTTCCTGAAGATGTGAAATAGGCCTTTACTCTGACAATGTTCAAATTTAAGCTAAAAACTGTTTTGTTTTGCTGTGTTTTAAACTGTTTTGTGATTTCTGTCATGTCTTGATTTTAAAGCATCTTTTTCCTCTTGTGTGAAGCACTTTGAATAGCTTGTGTACAAATTGCGCTCTACAAATAAACTTGCCTTGCCTCAGGTTGAAGTGCACTTCATTGTCCTCACAGGGACATTTGTCCTTCAGCTGCTGCAGATTCTCCTCCGGAAATCTATTTGACAGTAAAAGAAAAGACGCAAAGTCAAGTGAAATATGGTTAATGGTAAAACATGAACAAAACATGTTGAGAGTTGGTCAAACACAAGGATATAGCGAGGTTTGCAGTAGAAATGAATGTATTGTTGAGTAGTTTTGACAGTTAAAAGTGTAGTAAACAGTTATACTAAAGTGATGAGCTAGTAACACAGTGTTATACAGACAAAATGTAATTGTTCTTTATTTGTTCTCTTACGTTGAATGACACGGAGACGAAGCACTAAAACTCAGCCCTTAGTTCTGGCCTTCTCAATTCGACTGGAAGTGTTTTTGGTAAATTCACAGATGTGTGTGATGATGCAAAGCGTATTCATGATAAACTGCTTAATATGTTGCCTGGTGACGTCGGGTTTTCTGAGGCTTTCGGCTCCGTATAAGTTTCATAATGTGGCCCTCTGTGACCCTCTGTGACACCCTGTGCTAAAGCCAACCAACTCTTGCAGGAAGATTAATATAGTATTATATAATATTGTTACTTCATACATGGACAGAGCACTGGAACGGTAAAATCAGAAAATATGAAAGCGTTGCAATCGTATACTCTTCTTCTAGTTGTATTTGTATTTGACTTATTGGAAACTACAGAGCATCGAGCATCTCTCGTGGACTTGGTTATGTTTTTGGAACGTCACATAAAAATGTCATCTGATCCGCTATTATATATATCCAAGATGCAACATCTGCAACATCCGGCACAAGGAGCAGCAACAACAGCCCCAGGCCAACACTGGCAAACGCTGTGAGAAGCAACTGAAACAGACCTTTCAGCCCTTTCAGGTGCTGCAACAGATGTTTTATGCATATTTTGTTTATTGTAAGTTTATTGGAGAATTGTCCAAATGTTGGTGGAAAGTCTCACTGAGAGAACATTGAAATGCTGCTCTGGCTGTTTGGGTGCAGGGCATGTGAGGCCACACTGTGAAAACCCTGCCAGTGGTCAAATATGTGGCTCATTGCATCATACCCTATTTTATTCTGAAAGACAAAATACAAAATATTTAACCCACTTGGAGGAAGTACCCAACACTCAAACATGTGGCTGTACTGAAGCTGGAAACCAACTGTGCTTTCGCTCTATTTGCCCTTCAAGTCAAAGTAAACAAAGGTTCAGAAAGAATCCTTCTGAACACTTCTGTTTCACCCCGGCAGGACTGCACGCTTTCTGCTCAGAAGAACTCGTGCACAAGCTCAAGATCACTGGGATGAAAACACAGGAACGAGTGGTACCTGCTCTCTCATTAAATGGATTAGAAGTGTCAGGATTGGAAAGAAGCATTTGTCCAGCTGCCAGAAGCAAATACCTGTGAACATGGATTGTATTGTACAGAAATGGATTTGGAAAGACGGACATATCTCTCAAAGGTCGAAATTCCAAGCATACAGACGAATAACGACCCCAAAAGTACTGGAACCCTGGGGAGGTAATAAACAGCCAAGACAATGGGCCGTATGCAATCAAAACCGCTTTGGGCAACACCTCATTCAAGTTAATGTAGAAAAGAAATATCTTAAAGGCTCAACTTACAACCACAGGACAAAGTAGAAGAGTTAGGTCCACTTGAGGTTAAAATAAGTGAACTGATATCTGAGTAAAGTAAAAGAGGTTAAAACATAACAATGATGAGCTCCGTGTGCAACTGAACAAACAAACTCCATTGAGAAACCGATCATAAAACTCTCTATGTTTGTGGATTCTACTTGAAGAGTGGCTCCTCCAAGTAATAGTTTAAAGAATTTTTCAAAAGTGTGAATAAGTATGGGGAGGGTCTGCAGGAGCCCAAACCCCTGAGAGAGATATAGTGTTGGGAGCGGCCACGGGGGTCGCTATGGGCTTTAGGTGGGAACTTTGGTGCAGGGGACAGGTTCATGGATCTATTGGACATCTGGTTGCAAGACGGACAAGCACGGTTTGTTGACCTCTTACGGTGGAACTGTTTATGTAGTGAAAACGTTATGGTGATTCTGTTTTTTATTGTAGATATGAAATGAAGCACTGCTTGGACTGGTTTTGATACTTTGTCTTTAATAAAGGATGCCATAAACCTGGAACTGCCTCAGTGAAGTTTCTTGGATGTTATTCTTGGACACAAAACAGCAAGCTAGCTACTAACTGCAACGTAAGTAGCTCAAAAGATTAAAAAGGCAAAAATAAATTAGGATATTACATTTTTTAAATCCAAATAAAAAGAGGATTATTGTTCAATATTATAAAAAAATTCAATTCACTTTTTTATGAAGGTTATTTTGTGTTTTTCGTACATTTTTTTTTTTACATCTATTTTATTTTTTTGACATCGATTTTTTTTTTTTTTTACATCAAATTACATATTTTTTTTCATCACCTCTTTTTTTTTACATATAATTAAAAAAATGACATCGGATTTTCTTTACATCGAATTTATTCATTGTTTTTACATCGATTTTTTTTTTACATCAAATTAAAAAAACAAATTAATCGTATGTATATACAATGGATATTTTTACTAGATAATATAATATGTTTACAATAAAATTCGATGCAAAAAAACAATAAAAACACTAAACACCCTTCACACTTGTCCATCTTCCACATGACCACCAGATGTCGCCGCATCACCGCTTTTCACCCGCTTTGTCGCCGCTTCCGCCTCCAAACCACCGCGGAGACACTGACCACGCCCCTTCATGAATAATTCAACACCTCCTGTCGAGGCGAGCGCAGATCGGACCAGGCTCGTGTCACCGGGAGCTCCTCACGCAGCTCGTGCCGTTCTCACCGGGGGGAAAAACACACACAAGAACCGCGCTCACCGGAGATTCCCCCCGCGTTGGTCCGCGAGTGGGAACGACAACACCCCGTGATAAATGGAAGAAGGGAGGAGAGCGGATCCGTTTCTCTACCGCTCGCGGGGTTCCATCGGGAAGGGCGCACGCAGAGGGGCAGACATTCACCCGACCGTGACCCACCGCGTCTCCTCTCCCGTCGCACGACACCGAGGTACGTTCATTTCTTCTTAATTGATCGGTTCGTGTTGGAATTCTTCGTTTGTTTCCCAAAAGCGCGAATGCCGTGGCGGCGCGCGCGCGTTGCGGACGGACGCCGACGGACACGCCTCTGACCGTAAAGAAACGTGAAGTGACAAGACCGATCCGTAGTCAGTGTTATTACCGTAGTATTTTCCTTTTTCATACCGTGTTTGGACGTGTCGTCGCTAGCTAGCCGTCCACGCCGCAGCCTCCGTCCAATCAGCTGCAAGCGCGAGACGCCGCTGTAGTAACGGCTGTGGCAAAGAGACGATATGTTTATTGCATTTTATGAGTGTTAAAATGCATAAAATAGGATGCGGTTTGGAATGTGATGCTGTCTTTGCCTTGTGTTGTGAGTGTAAACACGCGCGGACCGTGGCACAGACGCTCGCGCGGATGGAGGCTTCTTCCGGGCTCGCGCGCCCTCTTCTTCTCCTCTTCTTCTCCTCTTTGAACGTGAGGAAGAGTGATGGCACTTTTCTCACCTCCTCTTGCACATTTACCTCACATTTCTCACACTTTTGGCTCGTGATTCAAAGTACTTGATCTGCTCGTCCCCTGGAGCTGCAGCTGCTGGTTCACGGTTGTTGTGGCAGGAAGCAGAAATCCTTTGTGTGTTGTATTAAAAGGATTAAGTCTTCATAAGGAATGTGTCATTAATCTACAGGAGATCTCCTTATTCTGTGGATCGATTTGTAAAAGGTAAGTGGTGTTTCAGGTGGTAATGCAACCTCAATATTCTAATGTAGCATTTCTAAGTAAGTAAGTACATTTTATTTGTATAGCACCTTTCACAGACAGAAGTCACAAAATCCCATTATTTATTTATTTATGACAGTTTGCAGACATATTTTAACATGTGTCTGCAGATGATGGAGGTTTAAGTCCTGCACAAAACGTAACTGGAACATAAAATGAACCTGAAGAGAGCTGAAATATCACCTGTGTCCTTGTTTGGGTGATTACACTGGACGTTTTTGACTCTTTTTGTTTTAGTTGGGCATTCAAAAAGAGTTTTACTTATAGACCATATACTCGATATTCTAATTTAGCATTTCTAAGTAAGTAAGTAAGTAAATTTTATTTGTATAGCACCTTTCACAGAGAGAAGTCACAAAGTGCTTCACAAAACACAGAATAAAACAATAAAAACACAAAAAAATTACAGTCAGCAATACATATACAACAATATACAATAAAATAGTGATGTTTCAGGTGGTAATTCAATCACCGGATCGTTCTAATGTTGACACAATTTGAATAGACAAGTTTATGATCCACGCACAACAAAAAGTAGACAAACCTCAGTTATTTGTTATCAAGGAAAGTCATGAATGATATGGATAAAAGTGAAAATCCCATTATTTATTTATTTATTTATGACAGTTTGCAGACATATTTTAACATGTGTCTGCAGATGATGGAGGTTTAAGTCCTGCACAAAACGTAACTGGAACATAAAATGAACCTGAAAAGAGCTGAAATATCACTGTGTCCTTGATTACACTGGACGTTTTTGACTCTTTTTGTTTTAGTTCAAAAAGAGTTTCACTTATAGACGATATACTCGATATTCTGATTCCTCCAGCGATATTACACATTTTCTGATACATTCTCCGCCTCTGTCTCTCATCTATTGTTTTATTTTCTGGAATCTCTTTTTTTCCCTCCTTTAGAATCTTCCTAGACATTTGTGGTGCAGATTGGTTTAATCCAACGTTAATCCGCCAATCCGATGTATTCTGGGTCTATCACCACGACAATTTAAAGACCTCCCACTATGTCCGTCATTAGTGTAATTAGATCATTCTATAAGTCAGTATCGTGCTAATTAAGACGATACCAAACATATGGACTCGGTTACTTTCTGCCATTACTGCTGCATCAAATACATTGTAACTTGTCTGGTGGAAGGTTGCATGTTCCACAGTATGGCATTCAATTCGTATCCATGGCGACGGTAAAGACGTAACATCTCCATCTCAAATCACATCACGGTGTTAAGGAGATGTTCAGTATCAGTCTTGGACCTCAGCGTTGCAAATGGACGGTTCATGCTGGAGATGGAGTGTTAGGGGTGTAAATCACAGGTTTCCCGTGATACGTTATCGATTCAAAAAGACTGAAGATGTTTCGCCAACTTAGAACAAAATGCAGCGAAACAAAAGTGCACAACAGGTCTACAATCGCTCTTTAACTCTCGCCGGTCGTTTGTTTGTTGCACGATGAATATTCCACATTTGAGATGAGATTTGAGGCAGTGGCATGAGGTGTCTGTGTCTTTTGGCCTAAATGTCTCACTCTCCTGGACAGTTTTATCTCTTTATTTTTCTAAGGAAGAAACATGTTTTATCCTCGACGGGTACATGACACTGACTCATAATGTGGGGGTTACAGCGGGTACATGACACTGACTCATAATGTGGGGGTTACAGCGGGTACATGACACTGACTCATAATGTGGGGTTACAGCGGGTACATGACACTGACTCATAATGTGGGGGTTACAGCGGGTACATGACACTGACTCATAATGTGGGGTTACAGCGGGTACATGACACTGACTCATAATGTGGGGGTTACAGCGGGTACATGACACTGACTCATAATGTGGGGGTTACAGCGGGTACATGACACTGACTCATAATGTGGGTGTTACAGCGGGTACATGACACTGACTCATAATGTGGGGGTTACAGCGGGTACATGACACTGACTCATAATGTGGGGGTTACAGCGGGTACATGACACTGACTCATAATGTGGGGGTTACAGCGGGTACATGACACTGACTCATAATGTGGGGGTTACAGCGGGTACATGACACTGACTCATAATGTGGTGGTTACAGCGGGTACATGACACTGACTCATAATGTGGGGGTTACAGCGGGTACATGACACTGACTCATAATGTGGGGGTTACAGCGGGTACATGACACTGACTCATAATGTGGGGTTACAGCGGGTACATGACACTGACTCATAATGTGGGGGTTACAGCGGGTACATGACACTGACTCATAATGTGGTGGTTACAGCGGGTACATGACACTGACTCATAATGTGGGGGTTACAGCGGGTACATGACACTGACTCATAATGTGGGGGTTACAGCGGGTACATGACACTGACTCATAATGTGGGGGTTACAGCGGGTACATGACACTGACTCATAATGTGGGGGTTACAGCGGGTACATGACACTGACTCATAATGTGGGGGTTACAGCGGGTACATGACACTGACTCATAATGTGGTGGTTAGAGCGGGTACATGACACTGACTCATAATGTGGGGGTTACAGCGGGTACATGACACTGACTCATAATGTGGGGGTTACAGCGGGTACATGACACTGACTCATAATGTGGGGGTTACAGCGGGTACATGACACTGACTCATAATGTGGGTGTTACAGCGGGTACATGACACTGACTCATAATGTGGGGGTTACAGCGGGTACATGACACTGACTCATAATGTGGGGGTTACAGCGGGTACATGACACTGACTCATAATGTGGGGGTTACAGCGGGTACATGACACTGACTCATAATGTGGGGGTTACAGCGGGTACATGACACTGACTCATAATGTGGGGGTTACAGCGGGTACATGACACTGACTCATAATGTGGGGGTTACAGCGGGTACATGACACTGACTCATAATGTGGGGGTTACAGCGGGTACATGACACTGACTCATAATGTGGGGCTACAGCGGGTACATGACACTGACTCATAATGTGGGGCTACAGCGGGTACATGACACTGACTCATAATGTGGGTGTTACAGCGGGTACATGACACTGACTCATAATGTGGGGGTTACAGCGGGTACATGACACTGACTCATAATGTGGGGGTTACAGCGGGTACATGACACTGACTCATAATGTGGGGGTTACAGCGGGTACATGACACTGACTCATAATGTGGGGCTACAGCGGGTACATGACACTGACTCATAATGTGGGGGTTACAGCGGGTACATGACACTGACTCATAATGTGGGGGTTACAGCGGGTACATGACACTGACTCATAATGTGGGGGTTACAGCGGGTACATGACACTGACTTATAATGTGGGGGTTACAGCGGGTACATGACACTGACTCATAATGTGGGGGTTACAGCGGGTACATGACACTGACTCATAATGTGGGTGTTACAGCGGGTACATGACACTGACTCATAATGTGGGGGTTACAGCGGGTACATGACACTGACTCATAATGTGGGGGTTACAGCGGGTACATGACACTGACTCATAATGTGGTGGTTACAGCGGGTACATGACACTGACTCATAATGTGGGGGTTACAGCGGGTACATGACACTGACTCATAATGTGGGGTTACAGCGGGTACATGACACTGACTCATAATGTGGGGGTTACAGCGGGTACATGACACTGACTCATAATGTGGTGGTTACAGCGGGTACATGACACTGACTCATAATGTGGGGGTTACAGCGGGTACATGACACTGACTCATAATGTGGGGCTACAGCGGGTACATGACACTGACTCATAATGTGGGTGTTACAGCGGGTACATGACACTGACTCATAATGTGGGTGTTACAGCGGGTACATGACACTGACTCATAATGTGGGGGTTACAGCGGGTACATGACACTGACTCATAATGTGGGGCTACAGCGGGTACATGACACTGACTCATAATGTGGGTGTTACAGCGGGTACATGACACTGACTCATAATGTGGGTGTTACAGCGGGTACATGACACTGACTCATAATGTGGGGGTTACAGCGGGTACATGACACTGACTCATAATGTGGGGTTACAGCGGGTACATGACACTGACTCATAATGTGGGGGTTACAGCGGGTACATGACACTGACTCATAATGTGGGGGTTACAGCGGGTACATGACACTGACTCATAATGTGGGGGTTACAGCGGGTACATGACACTGACTCATAATGTGGGTGTTACAGCGGGTACATGACACTGACTCATAATGTGGGGCTACAGCGGGTACATGACACTGACTCATAATGTGGGTGTTACAGCGGGTACATGACACTGACTCATAATGTGGGTGTTACAGCGGGTACATGACACTGACTCATAATGTGGGGGTTACAGCGGGTACATGACACTGACTCATAATGTGGGGGTTACAGCGGGTACATGACACTGACTCATAATGTGGGGGTTACAGCGGGTACATGACACTGACTCATAATGTGGGGGTTACAGCGGGTACATGACACTGACTCATAATGTGGGGGTTACAGCGGGTACATGACACTGACTCATAATGTGGTGGTTACAGCGGGTACATGACACTGACTCATAATGTGGGGGTTACAGCGGGTACATGACACTGACTCATAATGTGGGGGTTACAGCGGGTACATGACACTGACTCATAATGTGGGGGTTACAGCGGGTACATGACACTGACTCATAATGTGGGTGTTACAGCGGGTACATGACACTGACTCATAATGTGGGGGTTACAGCGGGTACATGACACTGACTCATAATGTGGGGGTTACAGCGGGTACATGACACTGACTCATAATGTGGGGGTTACAGCGGGTACATGACACTGACTCATAATGTGGGGGTTACAGCGGGTACATGACACTGACTCATAATGTGGGGGTTACAGCGGGTACATGACACTGACTCATAATGTGGGGGTTACAGCGGGTACATGACACTGACTCATAATGTGGGTGTTACAGCGGGTACATGACACTGACTCATAATGTGGGTGTTACAGCGGGTACATGACACTGACTCATAATGTGGGGGTTACAGCGGGTACATGACACTGACTCATAATGTGGGGTTACAGCGGGTACATGACACTGACTCAATGTGAGGTTACAGCGGGTACATGACACTGACTCAATGTGAGGTTACAGCGGGTACATGACACTGACTCATAATGTGGGGTTACAGCGGGTACATGACACTGACTCATAATGTGGGGGTTACAGCGGGTACATGACACTGACTCATAATGTGGTGGTTACAGCGGGTACATGACACTGACTCATAATGTGGGTGTTACAGCGGGTACATGACACTGACTCATAATGTGGGGGTTACAGCGGGTACATGACACTGACTCATAATGTGGTGGTTACAGCGGGTACATGACACTGACTCATAATGTGGGTGTTACAGCGGGTACATGACACTGACTCATAATGTGGGTGTTACAGCGGGTACATGACACTGACTCATAATGTGGGTGTTACAGCGGGTACATGACACTGACTCATAATGTGGGTGTTACAGCGGGTACATGACACTGACTCATAATGTGGGGGTTACAGCGGGTACATGACACTGACTCATAATGTGGTGGTTACAGCGGGTACATGACACTGACTCATAATGTGGGGTTACAGCGGGTACATGACACTGACTCATAATTTGGGGGTTACAGCGGGTACATGACACTGACTCATAATGTGGGGGTTACAGCGGGTACATGACACTGACTCATAATGTGGGGGTTACAGCGGGTACATGACACTGACTCATAATGTGGGGGTTACAGCGGGTACATGACACTGACTCATAATGTGGGGTTACAGCGGGTACATGACACTGACTCATAATTTGGGGGTTACAGCGGGTACATGACACTGACTCATAATGTGGGTGTTACAGCGGGTACATGACACTGACTCATAATGTGGGTGTTACAGCGGGTACATGACACTGACTCATAATGTGGGGGTTACAGCGGGTACATGACACTGACTCATAATGTGGGGTTACAGCGGGTACATGACACTGACTCATAATTTGGGGGTTACAGCGGGTACATGACACTGACTCATAATGTGGGTGTTACAGCGGGTACATGACACTGACTCATAATGTGGGGGTTACAGCGGGTACATGACACTGACTCATAATGTGGTGGTTACAGCGGGTACATGACACTGACTCATAATGTGGGGGTTACAGCGGGTACATGACACTGACTCATAATGTGGGGGTTACAGCGGGTACATGACACTGACTCATAATGTGGGTGTTACAGCGGGTACATGACACTGACTCATAATGTGGGGGTTACAGCGGGTACATGACACTGACTCATAATGTGGTGGTTACAGCGGGTACATGACACTGACTCATAATGTGGGTGTTACAGCGGGTACATGACACTGACTCATAATGTGGGGGTTACAGCGGGTACATGACACTGACTCATAATGTGGGGGTTACAGCGGGTACATGACACTGACTCATAATGTGGGGGTTACAGCGGGTACATGACACTGACTCATAATGTGGGGGTTACAGCGGGTACATGACACTGACTCATAATGTGGTGGTTACAGCGGGTACATGACACTGACTCATAATGTGGGGTTACAGCGGGTACATGACACTGACTCATAATTTGGGGGTTACAGCGGGTACATGACACTGACTCATAATGTGGGTGTTACAGCGGGTACATGACACTGACTCATAATGTGGGGGTTACAGCGGGTACATGACACTGACTCATAATGTGGGGGTTACAGCGGGTACATGACACTGACTCATAATGTGGGGTTACAGCGGGTACATGACACTGACTCATAATTTGGGGGTTACAGCGGGTACATGACACTGACTCATAATGTGGGTGTTACAGCGGGTACATGACACTGACTCATAATGTGGGTGTTACAGCGGGTACATGACACTGACTCATAATGTGGGGGTTACAGCGGGTACATGACACTGACTCATAATGTGGGGGTTACAGCGGGTACATGACACTGACTCATAATGTGGGGTTACAGCGGGTACATGACACTGACTCATAATTTGGGGGTTACAGCGGGTACATGACACTGACTCATAATGTGGGGGTTACAGCGGGTACATGACACTGACTCATAATGTGGGGGTTACAGCGGGTACATGACACTGACTCATAATGTGGTGGTTACAGCGGGTACATGACACTGACTCATAATGTGGGGGTTACAGCGGGTACATGACACTGACTCATAATGTGGGGTTACAGCGGGTACATGTCATTGTAGTTGTGTGTCAATAATTCTCAATTAGCAGCGTTAAATCCTAAGCTGTAGTATTTGTTGCTGCTCCTGTCGCTGCTCCTGTCGCCCTGCTCCGGTGTGGCAGGGGATACGAGCTCGGAGGCACAATTTGATTGATTGCCTGCTGACGTGAAGGAAGTAGCATTTATCGGCTAAGGGACCGTGTCAGTGCAGCTCTATCCTGGTATTTTCACTGTATTATGGCCGTCACATTGGTTCTTTTTAGACCAGCCCTATTTAGATCGATGGTTCCACCAAAGCGATTGTTGAAATGTTTGGAGAATAATAGTCTCAGTGACAATATGCAAAGTGCGATGAACAAATGTCAGAATTAGAATTAATAATCCTCAAGATTAAAGTCTTTTCATCACAAAAGCCGCCCATTATAAGAAAAAGGGTTATCAAAACAAAAGTTAAATATCAGTATCATTGTAAGAATAAAATAGAAATATATCAGCCTAAACCCCTCTATAATGTCAGTGGTTGAGTTGAATCTGAGTCTTTAGCTAAAGTGTTCTTGTGGTCCAAATCCATACAGTTTAACTCTTAAGTTTACAGTAGGTTTACACAGTGACTGGAGTAAAATGTGACTTTATCATTTGTGCCTTTGTTTGTTACTCCATGGGAAGTTTCTTTGGTGTCACTAGTTTCCTAAATGTGGGCCATGTCAGGCTGCATGAGCGATTACAGGAAGTTGGGATTGGATTCTCTGAGGAAGAGAGATAACAGTCTGAGGTTGAGCTGAATGCAAAGCCTCTGCAGGTCTACACACAGGCCTATACCTCTGTCTGACAATGTCCTCTTTATTGTTCCAACAACCTTTTGTGCAGGAAATCCCCATCAAGTATTAATGGAAAGGGAACTTAGGAAAACCAGGGAAGCTAGTGTATCCCAGCATGCTTTGGAACATTTGAATACTTACCAGGAAATATCCTGCCGGTATCCTCTAATGATAGAAGACTCTAGCTGCAGCTTATGGGAAAGTAGAGCTCCACTACTGCTCTGGTGGAGTTTATTATCAACTGCCTACCCTAACACTAATGTTAAAGATGCATTATGTACTTGTCAGCTCCACAGATCACAGATCTGACCCGTAACATGGCCAGGTGGCAGGTCACTTGCTCGTTTCCATGGACATGAGAGCTGGGACAATATATGGTTTTTCAATATAAATCGTATTACGGTTTTGTTGTTATACACGTTGGAAACAATGCACTGCAATGACATCTTGCACATTAGTAAAGCTTTCACAGTTTATACAATTATAGTGACATGAATTCTGCCGGGACTGGAGAGGAGAGAAGTATTTGATCTGCCAAACATGACATTATACAGTAAAAGTACTTTTTCAAGCTGGTGTTGGTGTTGGAATCATTCATTCTTTGGTGCTGATTGGTTTAAAAAAGGGAAGAAAGCTTCTATTACAAATCCAGCCCTTATTGTGCGTTTTCCAAATATCAGATATAGTTATTTGCTAACGGTTTAAAACTGGACATTTGCATTTAATTTGAATTCTTTCAAGTACTGCAGTTCCTTTAATAATATTGAATGGTAATACATATTCACATCAGGCTCTACACTATGTATTGTGAGTGGACATAAGTTTAATGCCACACTGCAGAACATTCATGCAAAGTTATACCATCTCTAACCAACTTAACAAGTCCCTCATGAAAACGCGGGTCAAGAGGCGAGCATGCAAATAATGAATAATAAGATTAAAACAATGTAGCTATTGTGCTTTAATAAATGTTCCCAGCATTTAGAACATAACATTTGGCACCGGCTCTAACGCCATTGGCTCCAAACCCCTAAATACTGCAAATACTGCGGCTGAGGCTCCACTCTTGTCAAACGAACACACTGCATGTGGAGCTGCTCATTTGAATTTATTTACATGTTTTTCATTTGCTTGAATTATATACAATAGTTTCCGTTTTGAAACAAGGAAATTAGGAAAGATGTTTAAAAAGCGTTTCCCTCCACACACTAACCAAAGCCTCTAAAGCCTCGTGACGGATGAGATGGAGAACATGCATCACAAACACATGAAGGACATAAATTTACAAGTCTAAACATGTTCAGTGTATCACAAAAGATTTATCTCTTGTTACTTTACAACGCTCACACAGAGGCTAAAATGTACCACCAAAGACCATTGGATATGTCGCAACCATACGATGTGACTTAGTGTTGCTTTTACCACAGCACAAGTGAAGAATGCAGCTTGTGCATTTCAAGAAAAATAGTATTTAGTAATGGACAATTGAGCTGAGCTTTGTGGTGGCTCCATATTTAGCCTGTTCCAGTCGCTGTCGTGGTGGATCCACACTGCAGACTTCAATAAAGAGTTAGGATATGAGCTTTGCTGTTGTTAAACATATCGATATTGTCCTGTAATGTTTTTGGCAGAAGTTCTCCACACGATATTGTGTATTAGGCTGAGCAAAATAATATGTCTGTTTGCCGTAACCCGACCGACCCGGTATAAAACTAGCCGACTGGGGAAAAAAATATCAGCATTTTGTTCAAAAAATGTCTCATTCTTTTATTTTTCAAATATTTCGCCGACTCACAGACCGGCCTTTCCTAAAGCGCCATGTGGAATAATTTTATAGCGCTGGTAAACCTTTCTTTCATCCCAAGGGATAAATAACGCAATGCGCAACACACATGCGATTTCATTTTCGGTCCTCCATATGCTTCTGTATTAAACAGACCTGCAGGAGGGAACTTATATTGTCTTTAAAATGTTGATTAGTTTCTGTCAGCGCCACTGGACTGGCCACCGCTCATGCCGTTCTGCGTCATGGTGTGGCTTCATTTAAATTTGACAAGCGCATTGCATTCTGTGTGGGAAACTCGCCCAGCAGCGTCATCACAACAAACATGGCGGCGCCCCTGTCCCCCGCATGTTCCCCCCGCTCGCCTTCGCTACCAAAATAAAGGATACCGGCGTACAAAATGACCCCTGGACTGTTGAAGCCTGACCCCTGGACTGTTGAAGCCTGACCCCTGAACTGTTGAAGCCTGACCCCTGGACTGTTGAAGCCTGACCCCTGGACTGTTGAAGCCTGACCCCTGGACTGTTGAAGCCTGACCCCTGAACTGTTGAAGCCTGACCCCTGGACTGTTGAAGCCTGACCCCTGGACTGTTGAAGCCTGACCCCTGAACTGTTGAAGCCTGACCCCTGGACTGCATATATATATATATATATATATATATATATATATATATATATATATATATATATATATATATATATATATATATCATTTGGTAGGCGAAACAAACTGTTTGCAAACATTTCAATAGATTAAGCTTGTATCCTAGTATCAGAGGGCGAGACAGTAAACATGACATGATTCACCGTGAATCAGCTCGTGTATGTCATCGATCCAAGATTGACAAAAGACAAAAAGTACAAGCCCAAATGAAGACCTACGTGGCTCAAAACCTGTTGACCTAATAATGTAAATAAAGGCCTTGTATTTATACTTCTACTTCAGTGTGGTTTTACAGTATTTTTACTTGCTTTCATAGCTTTTCATAGATCAAACAATAATCAACATTGAAGTGAGAGCGTAACGAATCTTCTTAAAGGTTGAATGGACGATTTTTTTGGCCCAAATCTGAGTCTCATTTCCTCGTGGCGTGGACTGCCGATTAGTCCTGCCATGCATCAATCATAAAACAAACCTACCGCTCACCTGCAGCCGTGTCAGGCTCGTCCCCACGTTTCCGTGTGTCTAAGCGCATTGATCTATCATAATATAGTTCCCTCAGTGTACGGGACAAAATGAAGACGGAGAAAGACAGTTCGAGCTGACGAGAGATGCGATTCGATCAGTCGCGCTAATAAACAAACTCACGTGTGTGTTGTATCGGTCCGCACGGGGGAGTGGCATGAGCACTTCCGCCTGAGTTCGCAAATCGCCGAAAAATCGTCCATTGCGCCTTTAAGTATTCATTCTCATAGTAAGGACATCCATTTGTGTTGTGTGCACTGGGCCACAGCTACGGAGCTAAAACCTTTCAATACAACAACAAACCAACAGACTCGTGCATCAAATGAGTCCTAATTAATCCAAGAGGCAATCTGTGTCAAGTTGTCTCATGTTCAGTGATGTGTGTAAGTCTAGAATTAGCATGTGGATGTGCTAAGCCTCAGCATCACGCCTGCTCGTCCTGTTGTTGTGTATTATATGATAAAGAGTTTGTGGGGTCAGATGGAGCGTAACCGAGAACAGATGGTGTACGTGTGTGTGTGTGTGTGTGTGTGTGTGTGTACGTGTGTGTGTGTGTGTGTGTGTGTACACGTGTGTGTGTACGTGTGTGTGTGTACATCCATGGATTGACACACATGAATGAGCGTCTCCCCACGTCAGTCCTGCTGACTCACATTTACTGGCGGCACTGCTCGCCTGACTCAGACATTTAGTTTGCCGCAAATTTTCATACTTCCTGTTTTCGTCAACAGCCGCCAGGAGTGGATCGCTGTTGTGCGTTTCCAGAAGTGTTGATAATCTGAACAATGTGAAGAGTCCGGAGCTGTTTTTTTACTCTTGACTATTGAATAAACTTGATCAAATAAAAGCTGTACTGTTAGTGCCACAGCTCGACTTAAAACAGCAGAGACACTTTCGGAAGCAAATCATTAGAAACGTCATATTGTGTTTAATGCAGTTCTTTTCCTCACCCACTCTTCCTATTGGTCAGTCTCTGCAAGGCTCTGTATGACTGACAGGCGGCTTTAGCCATCCACAGTGTAGCATGAACGTTTAGAAGCAGATTACTTTATTTACCTTTCCAAAGCGATTTAAAGTGTCCAACTGTACATCAATCATGATAAACTCATAATCGTGGTGCTGCCTGGTGGTCGAGTGGTTAAGGCACAGCACACGTGCCAGGCTCCTGGTGAGTTAGAATCCCGACACTGACTCTTTGCTGCATGTCCTCTCGTCTCTTTAACCCCCCTTCGCTCTCATCTGTCCTGTCCAATAACGCCAGAGGGACAAAAAATCTAAAAAAACAAAAAAAGACTATTGTGATTTTTTTTTTGTTGGCATATTGCCCAACACTAACGAGCTGTGCACGAGGAAACCTGACCCAATTGTAATTATTCACACCCAATTGCAAGAATGAAACCCTCATAATGCCTTTGCAGACGGCGCCCTAGTAGCTCTCTGGAATGGAGCTACTATTTTATACCTGTCTCATTCCCAGACACAAAGCGCTCAATCCAATGTCTGATTTACATTGAGGGCATCGTGTTCATGTTCATGTCACTGAAACACCACTGTTCACTGCAGTTTGTGCAGTTGGACATTACACAGACTCAATCCTCTCATTTCTGCTCACTTGTCATGGTGGATTAACACACTGACACACATCGTAAGCACAGCAACATGTCAACAAAAGCTCTTTGGGGGTCACTCTCTCAGACAAGGATTCATTTTTTCAATTTATCTTTGAACCAAAAAGGATGAAAAAAAAGTCTAGTATTTCCTTTAAGGTTCGATTTCCGGGGAGTTGGAAACAGGAGAGCTTTATGATGCTCCCCTTTTGTCCAGGATTGGTTTTATACAAGTTCACGGCGTTAAGGCATCGAGTTTATATTCAAAGTTGATGTGGACACAGGTCCAGGGCGTCCAGCACGTCCAGGGCGTCCAGCACGTCCAGCGTTTTTACGGTATGTCCAGCGCAGAAGTTCCACAAAGCTGAACTTGTGGCAGCTGATGCGATGCAGCGACCAGATTACATATTTAATTTTCACGAGAAGGACAAAAACAAACAGTGGTTAGAATAAGGCAGACGCAGCAAAGTTTGAGTCATTTTGAAAATATGTTAACTGTATATTTGAATAACCCAAAGGATACACAAAGGCATTGTGACCTTTCCCTTTACACCTAGCAAGCAAAAAAGTGATAGACACAAATTATATTGACCCAAAAAAGGGAAGTACTAAGTCTCTCTTTTGTTCTTGTGGTAAACCGTCACATTTTTAAACATGAACACAATCCGATCATCATCAGATTATGTTTGGCTGTAACAAACCTGACTATACTGACTTGACTGATCATTTATTTCTCTACTGAGCATTTAAAACAGAAAGCACAGCCCTGTCTTCAGCTAAAATGGCTAACCGTGTCAGAAAAGGCTTTTATTAAACCAGGCCACTGTGTCACCGTGACACAAAGACCGCCTTGTCCTGTCCATGGCCGTCTGATAAAACAGTCATTCATGTGTGACAAGCGACAAACAGTCCGGCCTTAAAACTGGATAATAACATCTTCTATAATCCTTTGTGCAGAAAGGATCAAACGTGGTGATTCAAACTTGCTTGCCGTCTTCAGCCACTTGCAAATGGCTTTGGTTGAACAGGCGTTTGTGAGTAATAGCTGCCGGTCAGTAGAGGGGGACAGAGGCTTCAAAGTGCTCCCAAAATGTTCATGAAGTCCAGTTTCTGTGAGACACGGGCACAGTATTCTCTACAGTTTAAGTATGCTGCAGTGATTTTCTGCTCTGCTGCACAGGAGTTTTTAATGTAATTAGACGGACAGAGGCGAGGGGAGGATTATAACACTTTTAGATAGAAAAGTATTGTCTAAAGAGCAAAAGTGTTGAAACTATTAACTTTTGAATAATACCGGTACATAAAAACACGTTTTTAAAAAAATGCTGTGATTTTATATTCAAATTGGTTAAAATGACACTTCTAGACTCACGTTGGGCGTGTCCTATTGCAGTACAAGTCATTCAACACCTTTACGTATTCACTGAGTGAGTTATCATTTTAAAGGCCTAACGTCTGCAAGAACATTGGTCTTTGCAAAGCTTCAAATGCATATCTCACAAGTATCATTTAGTTTGGTTTGTTTCTTTTTCTTTTTTGTTGCTAATGCTAAGCGCTGTTATTATATTTGTTGTTTCATGTTTTTACTTGGCGAGGCAGCGGTTCTATTGAAACAGATCCTGCACTTTATGAAGGAGAGACAGTTTCAGATAAAGTCAGCCCATGTTTGCATATGCATGTGACATTAGCATGTGCAAATGAGAAGGAAGTGACTGTCTGCACCATTTAATCTGCCATCTGCTCACTGCTGGACTCTTGTCGTAAACACATCTTTCACACAAAATTCACACCAAGTCCACCTCATATTGGGCAGGCACAATATGGCATTTTACATTTTAATTTTAGTCTTTATACCATTGTCAATATCAGCTCCTGCTCCATAATGTATGGCTATGTATTTGATTTGGCATCAAGTAAACTTAAGATAAATATTTATGCATAAATAGCTATTTTTAATGATTTAAAATACCAGGCTGGATCTGTACATTAGACTGGTTTCCCTGGTGTTGAGGTTAGGGACAGAATTATGGGAGTTGAAGTGGCTTTAAAATAACTTATATAGACTATTATATAGACAAGTATAATAGCCCTCTTATTCAATCACACATATGTAATACAGTGTAAAAATACTACAAAAACAATGTTGATGCACACGATCAAATCAATGGTGATTACGGTATGTAAAATACCTTTGTGTTGACCACAGTTTTATATTGCTATTTAACTTGTCAGAAAATGACTAGAAGGAATTAGTTGAATTGTTTCACGGATGTTGTGAAAATGTCTTCCCATTTGGGACCTACATATTTGTCCTACATGAGACACTCGACCCCTCGGGAGAATCCTGTGGCAGGTGAGGGTGGTTACCTTACTTTCTAATATCTATCCTCATTAATGGATTGCTAAGCAACAGCAGCTGGTTGCCTAGCAATGGCATCAGTACGTGTTGGGTGTGCACAAAAGTCATGCTGTAGTAATGAAGGCGAGGGGGGGCGAGGGGGGGGATGAGGGGGATGGGGCTCTTATCTGTGAGAGGAGCCATAATTCCACACAGGGACAAATTGTGCCAAGTCAGCTCATAAACGTGTGTGTGTGTGTGTGTGTGTGCGCGCGTGCGTGCGTGCGTGTGTGCGTGCGTGCGCCTCAGCTTGGACCAAGGAGACGCCGTGCTCGGATCTGACACGTCTTGTACTAATGGTCAAAGTGCGTGTGTGTGTGGCTACGTGAATGTTTCAGCACATGGTTTTGAGCTCTAAGTCAGTGGTTCTCAAGCTTTTCCAGTTGCCACCCCCATATTATTAACAATTGGCTTTTACGACCCCAAACAAAAAGAAAACGTCTACCCACAAAATGATAAAGTTGCCTGATATTAAAATGTTTAATTGTATAGAATAAGTCTATTTAGAATTATTTTATAGGCCAATAACTAGAACTCTACATAGTTCTGCCATTGAAATTGTGCGGGGGTCGCGACCTCCAGGTTGAGAATCACTGCTCTTAACCACAAACCACAATAGTTGTTTTGTGTTTGGCAAAATTGCAAATGCTGACATCATTTTGACTCTGGTGTCAGTTTTATTGCAGACTCACGTCTTCTTGCTTTAGTTTCAACTTGTCTTTGCAGGACCGACTTTATTTAGACATTTATCACATTTGAATTGAAAATATGTGTCAGTTATTACTGGTGAAGAACGCAAGGTTGATAAATGTATATAACATGTCACATTTTCTGGGACCCAACACTATTTTTCAGAATGGTTTTGCATTTCACTTAATATCAGGGTTCAAATGTTCCACACTTTGAGACCTCGCAGCAGCTGTGGCCTGGAGCTGCTGAAGACGACTCAACTCTTAGACAAACAGGACTTAAGTTCTTCCGCTCTCGTAAAACGCCTGCAGCCCTTGAGTTTACACTGTGTAATCATTGTATTTAATATGGTGCTGTTTTTGTTGACAAGAAGAGTCTGTCCTCTTCTCTAAAGATAAAGAATGTAAGTGAAATAATAACCAAATAACTCTAGTTCTGTCATTTTACTTATTCATTCAAAAGAATTGTTTTTGGTCTGGCTGTTCAAGCGTGAGAGTCGAAGGGTAAATGAAGTCTGATGAACCAATGAGTTTGTGCTTTGGCCCTGACGGGAAGAGTTCACTCCTTCAAAGGACGACGAGTCTGAAGGATTCGTTTTTGGAAAGATCTAGTGTTTGTGAAGAGAAGACGGATGTGTTCTTTGCCATATTTTAGTGGTATTTTGGAGCACGACTGCAGACCCCCAGTATAAGGCTGATTTACCAACGTGAATGTACACATAAAAATACCAAACAACCTGGGCAATATATTCTATCCTCCCCATAGTGTTTGGCTGAATTACAGGGCGTCATAAATAGTCCCCCAAACACAATTGAACTATTTTTTTAAATGTCTCTTTATTGCCATTTATTCTAGTTCGCTCCATATTTAAATACTAATTCATAAAATATTGAAATTTTCCTAAACTCTGCCTCTTCATTTTTCCATTAAATAAACAAGTGATATTATTTTTAAGTATTATGCATCTGGTGTAAATATAGATCTCTGGTTACAAACATTTGAGAGCAATCGTTCGATGTCAGACTAGTACAAACTGCACTTAAGACGAGCAGCAGCAGGAGCGGGTCAAACTTGTGAATTAAATCCCTTCTATAATAAACTGTAGTCATTCAATTGTATTGGATCAATACATCCTTATCCTTATCCCAGCCTTCATATATTTGGTTTAATCGATCATTATCATTAGATTATTTGGTGTTTATACATTTTTCCCCTTTTTATCTTGTTCTAAAATTATCTTAATATTTGCTGTAATGGCATGTTCAATGTCACTTTAATCCAATGCTTAAAACTACATATTTCAGGGCCACAAACTCATTCACGAGCTGGTTTTGGAATGAAATGGTAGAAAAATGCATGTTATCTTGAGCTTCTGTTGACTTTTAAATGAATGAAGCACCTCCATGAAGTGAGGCCTAATGTTTGACCAAAATGTTGCACAAAACTCAATGAGAAGGTCGGATTAAATTACTACAGTATTTATAATAACTACACATCACTTATGCCATAACTCTTTGGGTGTCACACGGGGGAAGAAATGTGACTACAATAGTTGCTTTGTGCACATTGTGTGATTGCATTTGATTGATGTCTTCACTGCTTCATGATGGCAGACTTCTGAGCCTCTGGATAAGAGTCAGATTCAGGCAAAGCCCCTGTCCATCACTTGTTCACATCCATGTGTGCAGCTAATCAGGAGGCTCTGTTTGTTGTTTTGTTCTGCAGAAGTGTCCAGTCATGTTCCGGAACAGTCTGAAGATGCTCCTCGGAGGCAAAGGTCGCAAGAACACAACCAGTGGTGAGTTCATGTAGTGCAGCGGCTTTACTGCCTGTTCTGGGCTGTCGTGTGTGGTGCATAAATGTATCATATTTCATGCTTTTTTATTGCTAATGTTTCTAATGCACTTTTTTGTACATCATAAATTTAAAGTTGCATTTTGGGAAAATCTTGTCCGACACAATTCACACACATGTAGATACAGCACAGTTGTCTTTTGTTGCATTTTCCCTTTGACATGATGTAATTTATATACAATTTGTGTAAATAGAGTGTTTATTTGACCGTTATTATTAGTATTATTTTGTCTTGCGCTAGCGGTTTTTATTTTATTTTTATCTTTATTTTTCCCCTCCATTCCTAATTAAGAAATGAGAGATTTTGTCTATAGGAGTTTTTGTTTATAAGAGTTCTTCTATTAAGAGTGTTTTAAACTTCCTATAAGTTATCTGTCCTTTTCCTCTGTATCTACCTGCGTTGCAACAATGAAATTTCCCCAATGTGTGGACAATAAAGGAATATTTTATCTTATTTTGGGAAAATCTTGTCTGACACAATTCACACACTTGTAGATACAGCGTTGTTGTTGTTGTTGTTGTTGTTGCTGCTGTTGTTGTTGTTGTTGTTGTTGCTGCTGCTGCTGCTGCTGCTGCTGCTGCTGCTGCTGCTGCTGCTGCTGCATTTCCCTTTGACATGATGTGATCCTCAGGCGGCAGCAGCATCGAGTCTGACGGCTCAGACGCCAGAATAATGGAGGGATTCACTCAGTCACTGCCGTCTTCTCCTCTCCTTAATCTTCGGCTGACCAAGAGACCAGGTAAGAGCACTGCCCGTGTAACACGAGACACAAACAAACACGACGCAGCAGCACGTGAAGGAAATGTGAACTACATGCGTATTCTTTTTGCCATCATGTGTTTTGGCTTTGTTTTTATACCTTGTAAACATATATATAGTACATAATGTATATTGTACAGCTGGCAATCTTATCAGTGTACATATTTACTAACTTTAAAAAGAGTTTGAAAAGAGAACATCATTGTTTTTTGGTTTTTAACTTAATCATGATTCTCACTTACTAATACTGACTGTTACCAAGGTCCTGTGTTTTGTTTGTTTGAAGCTGGTTTGGGCCATAAGTGAGACAGAAGGAGATGCACAAGTGTAACCTAAGCCCATGGTTACACTGCAGCTCCTCCCCTTCCTCCTCCCCAGGGCTGAGCTGACACACTTCTCCTAAACATTAACATGTGTAGTCTCTCCCTGGGTCTCCCCTGTAGTTTCCTCTGTCAAAACACATGCTGCAATGTGGGACGCGGACCATCTCCACAGCTCCACTAACTCCACTAACTCCACCACTGCTCCTCCACCTAAAGGAACGAGCCGCTTTGCCCTTCTGCCTTCAGCCACGCATGAACAACCATTGAAAGATTTGTCACAATCAGATTATTTTATCTTGGGCTTGGAGACAACCCAAACAAGTAAAGATATGCCGGTCATTTAGCTCTTTCTATGCACAGTACACCAAACTAAGTCGAGGGAAGTATTACAACTACGGCACTAGTATTCTTCCCCCGCTGACCTCTTTAGATTTCAGTTTCTAGGTGAACTTTTCCTCGAATGCCTGGTTGTTACAGAGGACACAGCGTAGCTCCTCCCGTGGCTCATCCCGTCCCGTCCCTCTCGCTGCATGTCCCGTCCCTCTCGCTGCATGTGTGCGTGTGCAGTCGGGTTGGAGGAGGGGACTTTGTGATTTGCAGTGCAGTCAGACGAGGGAGGTCGCCTTTCAGCCTCGATATGGAAGTCCTGCTGTTGAGACCATAACTTTCTGAAGCCTTTGGACAGCGTTTTCTTGTGCTTTTGACCCACGTCATCTTTGGCAGAAATAGCTATACTTTTAAAACGTGCACGTCAGTGTTTTTTTTGTTCTGCAAGTTTTAAACTTCCTTGTGAGTGAAGAAGGATTTTTGGCTACATCATCTCTGTGCCGTGAGTTTAATACGGTTTTGCCCGTCAGTTCAAAGCTGTTTCAAACGCAGCAGTCGCCAATCTTTGTAACGTTGCTTTGCTGTACTTTCCGCTGTATCTAATAACGGCTTTTTTTGCTTTTTTTTCTGGTGGATTTTCCTTGTCCTATCACATTCTTGGCTCCCTAATCTACTCCCCCAATCCTTTGTACCTTTCAAAAAGGAGGAGCTCTGGACCAAAAGAAGAAAACACAGTTTGAACTAGTATTTGGAGGAAAACAATCAAAAAGTGATCAAAAAACTCTTGTGTACAATGAGTTCTCTTTAACTCCGCCGCTTCTTCAAAAACAACTTATCACACATTGGCTGCTAATTAGCCAAAATGGACTGCACAGCAACGATTTTAAAGGCTTGCACTCGCTCTAGAATTAAACTGTGCCGTCCTGACTGTTCCACACGCCGTCAGCGGAGACCGGAGGATGACTGCGGATGCTGCGGGGATGTGATGGCGACACACGTATTCGGTCAAGTTTGTTCGCTTCTGCAGTGCCTGCTGTTCTACGTGTGCTGCTGCCTGTCACATGACGAGAGCCCAGATCTGCACCGGGATTGGCTTGAATGCAGTAGCAATATAGCGGTGAATGGAGGAAGAACTGAACTGGAAGGTGGGCTTGACAATAAATTATTAATTATTACAGGTATGTAAAAAATGTACAACCGAGGAAGTCCTTTTTCACCTTGTTAGTCACTTGAAGTAGCTTTAAATTGTGAAACCTGCAATACCAGCGCCAGTCATAAGGGGGAACATATTCACCTTATTCCCCTCCGCGCACTGTTGTCATCTTTCTGCTACGCATCGGCACTTCTGCGGAAATTCCATTCATTTAATTGCAGAACGAGAAGTCTCACAAGTAAAATATCAAAGTGGATTCATTTTTGTAAAATGGTACATTTCCCTGTGCAACAGGTCAACGCTGCACTATTTCTCTGGGCGTCCTGAAAAGAGCTTTGTAATCCACCTGCCAAAAAATGCATAATTGAGAAGAAAAAAACATATAAGTTGCTCTGGAGGGTGAAATGCGGTTGCAAGTGTGAAAATAACAAATAATATCACATATAAGTCGCTCCAGAGTATAAGTATATGAGTATAAGTATAAGTCGCACCCCGGCCAAAACTATGAAAAAAGGTGCGACTTATAGTCCGGATAATACTGTAGAATGTATTTTCGAGACCGGCAGCTCTATATGAACTAATACTAGCACAATTCACGGCGTCAATAAGGTGCATTAGTTGAGGTCTCGGATTACTGAGAGCTTCTCAATATCCTCCATAAAAGTAAAAATGAGGTAAATTCCAGTTGAATGTGAGACAACTCCACTGACTTCGCCTGCTCTGCTCCGGCCGTGAGATCCAATAATATGGGTGCCTTTGTTTTATGGTCGGACTTACGCAGTCGTCAGGTCATCAAATCAATTTTAGACTTGCCAATGAAAAAGTCATTTGTCTTGCCAGTTGCCCACTGGTGGCCTCATTGCTTATTTATTGGTCCATCATCGTAATAAGTTTGGCCTTCCAATTGACAATGATATAGACTATAGGACTTCGCCTTTGGTGGAATGACCACATGAATCTTTGCTGGCCACACACAATCCTGCTGACAAATGAAACGCTGTTGGAGAATAACATACACCGATTTACACAATGTGCAGAGAAATATACAGATTTTATTCCTATTGGTCGCCAGGTCAAGTTTGGCTATTTTTCTATTAAAACAATAAACAAGAAATCTACTACGTTCCTAACTACAGAATGTCTTTATTTGATTTAGATGAAATTAAGGTGACTATAAATGCAGCTCTCAGCCTGTACAGTAACTAAAATAACTGAAAGAAAGAGACCAACATACCGTATTTTCCGGACTATAAGGGGCACCTTTTTTTTATAGTTTTGGCCGGGGTGCGACTTATACTTATATTTATACTTATATACTCCGGAGCGACTTATATGTGATATTATTTGTTATTTTCACACTTGCAACCGCATTTCATACTCCAGAGTGACTTATATGTTTTTTTTCTTCTCTATTATGCATTTTTTGGCTGGTACGACTTATTGTCCGGAAAATACGGTACATGTTTTCTCACGTTTTGTACATTCTTTCACTTTAGACAATTACGGCAGACGATTCTTCTGTGACCTTAACATAATATAGATCCCACTCACATAGACGTTGCCTGCAGATCAATCTAAATATTGTTTGTTCAGCACACAACCACAAACGTGACCTTTTGAAAACCGCTAAGCACAAAAAATACATCTGTACCAAAGTTTCACATAAAAACGAACAAAGAATATACGCAGTTTATGTTGTGTAGTCAGAAATCACAAAATGGAAGAAGTCGCTGTCTGTCTCTGATCCTTTCCACTTGATATTTGTCCGACTAAAAATGGCCAACGCACCCCGTCATTGGCTGACCACATGCATGTTTCTGCCTCTCTTTTTGTTTGCCTGGTTTTGCTCTGGGATGTTCCTGCCTCTGCTCCGCTCCGTCCAGAAGCCAGCCGTCCATAGCTGTAATTACAGAGACCGAGAATATGAGCTTTCATGCTGTGGCTGTGGCTTCTGTGTGCGTCGGAGCGCGCCAGCGTACGTCTATACTTGGCATATTTAGGTCATGATAGTGAATATATGAATGTGGAGATCAATCAGAGCGCCGTTCCACTGGGCGGTAGTTAGCCAGGATTTGTATGTATGCAAGTTCCTCCTTCACTTTGTTCTACATACTCGACTGAACTGATTCACTGATTTAACTTTATTTACCCATAATAGAAAGAGAGGCTTTTGAGTAACCATGGCAACAGAGTACATGGGTGGGGTTTTAAGATTACGAAGACTGAGGCAGAAATAGTTCAATCAAAGTTTGTGTTCAAAGTGTCCTCATGACACATTGTAGCTCCAACAATCTTTCATAATGATTGATTATAACTCAGATCTGTGAAGAGTTAGTGGAAAATAATGTGCAAAACAAATCAGTTCTACAACAACTAAAGGGAGGTTTTTAATGAATGAAGCTGGAGTGACGGTGGTGGATCTGTCTCCACCTCGTCCCTCTCAGGCTGTCACACATCACACACTCTCACACATTCTCAACTCATTTGTCATGTTAAAAAATATTATGAATGATATACTAGTACGTCTATAGTGCTAGTTTTAGATATTTTTAACAATTAAAATTGTTTTTTTCTTAGGAAATACTGCAGTACATCAAACTAGTTCATGTTTAAAGTTTTTTAAAATACTGCCAGTTGGATTTCTCAAAAGTAAGACTATGATCATATTTTCTTTTGACCAGTAGCTTAAAGCCTTAACCCCACAGCTCCTGGAACATGAAGGACAGACCAGCTCCCATCACACCACAGGACGCCCTTTGGATTGCTGCATCAAATATACATAACATTTTATAGATTTATAAAGTAGAGAGAAACTTGTACATTTATTAATAAAGAATACATATATACTTTTGCCAACACCTTTTATTAACTGTTATTTAGTCTCTGACACAATTTGTCCTTGACATCATCACATTACGAGGAGGCTCAAAAACATTTATTATTTTCTAACTTCTCCCCCCCCCCTTCCCCTCAAGGGTCCTTTTAATTGTGTCTCTGACACAATTAACTCATTCTTGAAAAGTTTGAAGTCACATCAGGACAATTTAGTGTTTTTTGTAACAAAATAAATATATATTTATGAAATGAAACCCAATTTCAGTCTAAAACTATGTTCACTTTATAGAAGACATTTTGTGCTGAGTTTAGGAGGAAGAAAGTCATTTGAAAGTGACAACACAAAAAATTCACATCTATGCTGGACCATGAGTGTCGCCCCCTGCAGGACACTCTGTCCCTAACCCAGTGACAGACTGGTCCACCCTCGCTGTGTGAAGGAGACGTTTCACAGACGTCTTTCCTTCTGCTGCTGTCAGACTCTACAACAAACACTGTGTTGGCCCTGAACACGTCACTCAGCTTCATAATCATGTGCAATACTGTGACATAATGTCAATCAATATTTTCTGTCCATATAATAGCTGTAAATAAGACTGGATTTTAAAAGTTATTTATAAGTTATGTTTTTGTTATAATACTTAAACTTTATTCGTCCCAACACAGATTATCTAATCTTATGACAAAATCTTGGTCAGGCCAAAACCCACAGACATTCATACAACTCAAATCAATCCGCAATTTGAGGATGTGCAACTGTCCAATCGCCAACTCTGCAATCATTAGGTGGAATAATGCTGTATTTGTATTCAAAATAAAAGCAATAAAAAAGTAACTCTCTAAAATGCATGGCTGTTTTTTTGGTAAGTCTTAGTTCAGTCTTCTCTCATGTTTATGCTCCAGGACGGGTTTGAAAGGAGAACTCTGAACAGAATACTACTTTTATATCATAAAGCTCAAATCTTATCACAATATTGTCACTAATCCTAACCCTTCGATTGTATTCCAAAATTGTGCAGCTCTAAAATTCACAAGCTTTCCGAAATATATTGAACATTGTAAGAAGGAATATATAATGAGAAAGCAGCTTATTCAATGGGCCACTAAAGCTTTTAACACGGGTGTGATGTGGTTTCCAGGTGAGGAGCAGGAGCTGGGGCCCCCGCCCTCGGTCGATGAAGCTGCAGACGCGTTGATGACGAGGCTGGGCTTCTTATTGGGGGACAAAGTCGTTGCACCAGACTCAGAGCCGTCTTCTCACTCCCAGGAGGACGAGCAGGTACAACAGCGCTCAGAAACACATTATGGCACTTAAACATATCACAAGTAGATCTACTGTTTACACGCTTTAACTCTCATTATTAACACCCAAATGACATTTCTTCTTGGCTCATACTACGCACTGTTGTAATTAAAGCGATTGAATGAGCCGTGCTGCTGCTCCTTGTCCCTCATTGTAATTCTCTATTGATTTATCACTTCCACTGTCTGCTTTTCTTCTCCCCAGAGGATCTCGCCATCGTCCAGCCTGGCCAGCAGCAGCACCTCCCCCTGCGCCACACTGCAGCCCCCTGCTGGAGGAGAGAGTAACAACAACAACAAGCATGCCCCCTCCAACTACCCCTCCGTCACCTCCCCCTCCTCCACACTGGACAGCAGGGACAGTGGCATTATAGGTGACATCCTGAATTATAATGGACAAAGTCATATTACATCTGTTATAAATTAATAGTTATTTATTTCAAATGTAGTGTTAGCTTGAAGAGGATTGGAAAATATGCATATTTATCAAGGGTTATTTATGTGTGTTTTTCTACAGTAAAAAAGTATTTATTGTTGAAAATTGTGATTTATTGGATGTATTTTTTAAAAAGATCGGGTCATTATTCTTTAGTATTGAATTTGAGTTTGACTTTGTGGTGTCGTGACAACATGACCTATAATTAAAACTTTTCTGCTGTAGCCACATTGACCAGTTACTCTGCCGAGTCAGCCGTGGAGAGACATGACAGTTGCAAGTACCACGGCAACGGTTTCCACGGCAGCAGTCTCAACCTCTGGCAACAGGGCGGCGGACGACATGTGGTGGCCTCTTCGTCCTCGTCCAGCATGGTGGCACCCAGAGGCGGGAATAACGGCTTCCTGTACAGAAACGACGACAACATGTCCGCCTCCACCTACAGCCTCAACAAGCTCCACCCAGACCGCTCCTCAGGCTCCACCCACTCCATCCCGCTCTACCTCATGCCCCGCCCCAACTCTGTGGCCGGTAAGAAGTGGTTGTTTGCGTGTGTGTGCACCTCTGTCCCATCAGAATGCTCCGTTTCCTGTTAGGAAGGAAATATATCACTCACTGTCACTCCATATGAGCAGAGTCCGAGTTTATGCTGCAGGATTTACTGCTATAAACTGTGGCCAACTCAGTCATCAAACTGGACCTGATTAATTAAAGTTCTGACTCGTCATATTGATGCTGGAGTTTAACATTAGTCAAATGGAAAAAAGGAGCCACACGGGCCTCTCTCGCTCGGCCCAGTAACTGCTGAAAGACTGAGCTAAACTCTGCATCTTTAAATATGTAAGTGGAAAAGACTAGTACACTACACTACACACTACACTACACTACACACTACACTACACTACACACTACACTACACACACTACACACTACACTACACACACTACACACTACACTACACACACTACACTACACTACACTACACACACTACACAACACACTACACTACACTACACTACACTACACTACACTACACACTACTACACTCTACTCTACACTACACTACACTACACTACACTACACTACACACTACTACACTACACTCTACTCTACACTACACTACACTACACACTACTACACTACACTCTACACTACACTACACTACACTACACACTACTACGCTACACTACACGCTACACTCACTACACTACACTACACTACACTACACTACACACACTACACTACACTACACTACACTACACACTACACTACACTACACACACTACACTACACTACACACTACACTACACTACACACACTACACTACACTACACTACACTACACTACACACTACACTACACACACTACACTACACACACACACTACACTACACACACACTACACACACTACACTACACACACTACACTACACTACACTACACACACTACACTACACTACACACACTACACTACACTACACACACTACACTACACTACACACACTACACTACACTACACTACACTACACTACACTACACACACTACACACACTACACTACACTACACTACACTACACTACACTACACACACTACACACACTACACTACACTACACTACACTACTCACTACACTAGACTACACACACTACACTACACACACTACACTACACACACTACACTACACTACACTACACACACTACACTACACACACTACACTACACTACACTACACTACACTACACTACACTACACTACACACACTACACTACACACACTACACTACACTACACTACACACACTACACTACACACACTACACTACACTACACTACACTACACTACACTACACTACACACACTACACTACACTACACTACACTACACTACACACACTACACTACACTACACTACACTACACTACACACACTACACTACACTACACTACACTACACTACACACACTACACTACACACACTACACTACACTACACTACACTACACTACACTACACACACTACACTACACACACTACACTACACTACACTACACACACTACACTACACACACTACACTACACTACACTACACTACACTACACACACTACACTACACTACACTACACTACACTACACTACACTACACTACTCACACTACACTACACTACACACACACTACACTACACTACACTACACTACACTACACTACACTACACTACACTACACTACACTACACTACACACTACACTACACTACACACTCTTCTTTAGTCGCAGCAGCTTCTCATTTCTTGTTCTTTGTATTTTGCTGCCAGTGAACTCAAACTTTATGACTCTATTACAACCGTATCAACTGCATCTCAAAACTATTTACTATCACTTACTACACAATTATATTGTGCAATATGGTTGCACAATGTATCACAAAATTATAGACATTGCGATATTGGTTATTGCAATAATGCATGTAATGCATGCTTTAATGCAGTAATGTTGAGACATATTTTAAAATTATGTTCAAGCAGATTCTTACCATATTTCATATGAGATTTGAAATGTTTGAGATGTTATAGTGACATCTGTTTCTTTAAAGACGCCATAAAACTTGTTGTAGTGCGGCTGCCTCATGTGTCAGGAGTAAAACCAGACAATTTTGCATATGGGACGTAAGAGTGTAATATTAAAAAAGGTCTGTAATATTAAATACCTTAACTCATTCATTAGCTATAAAATGTTATACAATGTAAATCTAGCATTACATCACATTTAGTAGATTTTTCATCCCTTCCCTCTTTTGTTGGCGCTTATAAAAAGTAGAACCCATGAGCGTTCCAGAGGAAGGAAGTGACATGTGCAGCGTTACAGTTCACACACACACACACACACACACACACACACACACCACACACAGGATACAGGGCACTTCACTCACTCAGAATGGATCTGGAGTTTGCATGTTTTCATTGGTGAGTTTTGGGAAATCTACCACTTCATTTTCTTCCACTTTCTTTTCTTTTTTCGGATTGTGGATGTTTGTGTGAATGGAAAGTGTTTCCATTTGAATGAGAATGCAAAGTTAGCTAATCTTGTTGTTAAATGCTCGGATCCTTCATTGAGCTTCAAAATCCTACTCTAAACTGAAAGTCTGGATACTCTGTATTGGATACTCGGGTACTCTGTATTGGATACTCGGGTACTCTGTATTGGATACTCGGGTACTCTGTATTGGATACTCAGGTACTCTGTATTGGATACTCAGGTACTCTGTATTGGATACTCAGGTACTCTGTATTGGATACTCAGGTACTCTGTATTGTGGAATGATTAACCAATTAACTTGCTATTCAATACTACATAATGTGTGTGTATTAAGTGCTGCTTTAAGAGTTCTGATCACTTATTGTCTAACTCAACTCATCATCTGTAACACGGTCCTCACACCAGGGATGTTGTGAACATAGACTCAGGGGTATGTAGGGTATGTAGGGTAGTGCTGTGGTTAATTTATTAATATCGTGATATATTGTGGCAAACTTTTGGACAATACATGTATCGATACAGATATGGGCATCGTGATACTTTTACAAAATAAAACAGAATAAAGTCCACGTTCTACACTTCTGAACCTACAGACTGCTGCATGTTAGGGTTGAATCTTAGGAGTTAAAAGTGTGACTTAATCATAAGACAGTTGGATTCCGATATTGAGGACAGTGTGAACATGAAATTCAAATGCAATTAGTTATTCTACTTAATCAAAACATAATTTTAACTTAAACGTACATTCCTCCTCCTGTGGTTTTTAACACCAGTTTTAACAGATATGAATCAGGACGTGTACCGTATCATCCCATTTTTTAATTGCCATATTGCCCAGTCCTTACTCTTTATTTATTTATATGTATTTATTTATTTATTTTGATCTTTACTTCCCCATCAGCATCGACAGTGCTGCGTCAGATACTTTTCCTGGGGTCTTTTTAAATTTCAACTACCAGTATAAGAATTCATGATTGTAAGCAAATATCTACAACTTACAATCCATTCAAATTATTTTTCACCGAAATACACCAAAACTTGCTGCTTAGATACTGTTCAAAACAAATGTAATACATTGATTACAGGTCAATGTGAGTTCATCATGCGTTTTCACATCGCTTTGTTCCTTTATATTGTGTGTCTGCACGGCTCCAACCATCACTGTACGTTGGCTCTGACTCTTTTTACATTTTGAGTAAAGCGCTGCCCTTCTGAATGCCTTGTAGAACGTAGATTGTGTTGTTGCGACGCTATAAAAACAACAAGTTGGTCAGTTGAGTTGACGTCCAGGAAGTGCTTCTGTGTCCCACTACTCGCAAGCCCTGGCATTTAAAACCTCTGTCATTGTCCTTTTACAGATTGTTAAATTTGTAAAGCGTTCAGCCGGAAAAAGCCTGTGTTGGCTCTTTGTTTACGTACTTCAAGGTCAATGCTAATAAAATCGGTCAAACAGACTCTACGGATGCGTGTAAAAGATCAACCCTTAAATCTGTTCTAACATTTGCATTCATTTTATCATTTTATGGTCTGGTTCACATTAGACACCCAAGCGCTTTATGCTTAAATGGGTTTGAGGAGAATGATACTGAACAATTTTAATTTCATTGAATCCAGCCACCAGCACTGCCCACCTTGAAGATCTGGCTTATCTGGACGAACAACAGAGACACGCCCCGTCCAGGACCTCCCTCAGAATGCCCCGACAGAATTCTGGGAGTCGTAGTCAACAGGAGCATAGAGGTAATCACATACATGGACCTGTTTTAAAAAGATTCACTACAACGATGTAATATTGATGTTGTTTTTCCTCTTTAGTGCGTTTTACTCCATCCCTCAACCTCAAGCCCTTTCACTTTGAGATCCCCGGGCTGGCCGGTGATTGGTTGTTCACGGGGAGGGAGTGGCTTTTCCAGGAAGTCGACGCCTGTCTGCGCAGCACGGATCCCGCTCAGAGCCGCGGCGTGGTCATCGTCGGCAATATGGGCTTCGGCAAAACGGCCATCATCGCGCGCCTCGTGGCTCTAAGCGCCGTTAATAACCAGAGCGCACCAAAATGTGGGAGAAAAGGACACCTGCACTTTGAGTAAACGTGTTTTATTAATGTATTTTGACATTTTATTTCCTCTAATGAATTTACTTTAGATGCTGAAAATGCACAGTTCTCCCACAATTCAATGGGACGAGGTGAAGGAGTGGATGAAGGACGGGAGGGAAGCTGCCCGGGCACTCCAGAGCTGAAAAGAAGACAAGAGGAAGCTCTGAGGAGGCTCGCGGGACAGGTACAATCGAAACTCCTCCAATGTCAATACTGTCGAGCGTATTAAGCATTAGATTAATATTTACTCATGAAGGGCAGATCATATCAGGGCTAGTCATTGTTATGATAGTAAAGTTGTTGTGTTGATACTAGACTCAAAACAAGGACAAAATTTCATACAGTATACAATAATAAGAAGTTGATAAATGTTCTCAAAAAACTTTCGAAAAATGTTCAATACTTCAGCCGGGAGTCAAAGCTTCCACGTCCTTGTCTGTGTGCAGGTGGTGTCCTATCACTTCTGTCAGGCGGACAACTGCCACACCTGTCTGGTCCCCGAGTTTGTCCACAACATGGCCGCCATGCTCAGCTCCAGTCCTCAGCTGTCCTCATACCGAGAGCTGCTCCACCAGTCGCCCCAGCTGCAGAGCATGCTCAACCTGCGCTCCTGCATCCAGGACCCGCACGCCGCGCTAGTCAAGGGAATACTGGAGCCACTGGACCTGCTCCACAGAGGTGCGTTCAGTGCCATTAGATGCATGTTTGACAAAGACCGTGCGGTGGCATTCGGTGTGTTTTTCTCCAGAGAGGAAGATCCAGGCTGAGCGGACGGGCCTCATCGTCCTGATTGATGGGTTGAACGAAGCAGAGTTCCACCGTCCAGACTACGGCGACACCCTGGCTTCCTTCCTCAGTCGGAACATTCATAGATTTCCTCCCTGGTTGAAGATCGTCACTACTGTCCGCACTGGCCAACAGGTACAAACCAAGACTATTCAATAATAAGTGTCTATTAATACGTTTACAGTGACAAAGTTAGTTAATTATACGGAAGTAAGTGAGTTGGCTAGCAAGGCAAGTTTTAGTTGTTGAGCGTAATTCATACACAAGGCAATTCAAAGTGCTTCACACAATAGAGAAAAAAAAAACATTAAAATCACAAAGACGCGACAGAAATCACAAAACAGTTTTAGTCATAAAAGAGAAGAGTGCAAAAAACATCTTTTCAATCATATGCCTAGCTAAACAAAACTTAGATTTGAACATTGCTAGAAGGTGATGTACTGTACTCAGGCTTTAGTATTTTAAAATGTGGACGGCCATTTTATTAAAAAATCTTAGAAAAAAAGGGAATATTATCATTCAAATTAGCATGCTGCGCGCTGATTGGTCGACAAAATTGGTGTGCTTTGCTCTGATTGGCTGCCAAACCGTGGTCTGGAGAATGCCGAAGCTACTCGTTTTTCGCCTAGTCGTCCCCCGCACTGGACGGAATGTTTTCAAATCTAAAAGCCTGACTGTACTTCATGTAACTACAGTTCCAGTTACGGTAGAAGTTTTGTTCTTTTCAATATAATGTAATTCTGTGCGACGCCTTCTTATTCAGGACATCACACAGTCTTTGCCTTTCCACCGCGTCTCACTGGACCAGATGGAGGAGAACAGCGCCATCGAGCAGGACCTGCAGGTGACACGGCCACTTCCTGTCTTCTCTCCACGTGTGCTTTACCCGCTGCTGACGTGTGCTTTACCCGCCGCTGACGTGTGCTTTACCCGCTGCTGACGTGTGCTTTACCCGCTGCTGACGTGTGCTTTACCCGCCGCTGACGTGTGCTTTACCCGCCGCTGACGTGTGCTTTACCTGCTGCTGACGTGTGCTTTACCCCCAGGGCTACCTGATGCTGCGGATCCACAGCAGCGCAGAGATACGGAGCAACGTGTCCCTGGGTAACGGTCGCCTGGACAACGCGGCCCTGGGCAAGCTCATCAGCCACCTCAAGAGTCTAAGCCGGGGCTCCTACCTGTACCTCAAGCTCACACTGGACCTGATCGAGGGCGGCTACCTGGTTCTCAAAAGCTCCAGCTTCAAGGTGCGGAATGGCTCTGGGAGAAAGGAATTACAATATATGTATAAATGGAAATGCGATACATTTGAATATCAACAGTTTATGTTGAGTTGAACTCAATCACTTTCGGTGGCAAACATGACTGACACTTTTGAAAGTATCCAATGACGGGGCCCTTTCTATTCTGTCAGAAGACATTAGGACTAACCAAGTGTTTCTTATTATTTAATCCTAATGCTATCAGTTTAATTACAATTGTAGCTACTCCGATTTGACTTGTCACTCTGGTCTTGAAGGTGGTTCCTGTGAGCCTAGCCGAGGTTTACCTGCTGCAGTTGAACATCAGATTCCCCACACAGTCGTCCTTCCAGAGAGTCCTGCCTCTGCTGAACATCACGGCGGCCTCTCTCCACCCGCTCACAGACCAGCAGGTACAGCACAGACGTCCTCACGGTCTTTCGCACACGTGACACGCTTGTATTTTACGATCAGCGCTTTTACCGCTCGCGTTTATTATAGCTGTTCGAGGCGGTAAATGCGAGCGCTGTGGCCGGGGGGACCTTGAACTGGGCGGAGTTTGCGCAGAGGCTGGACCAGCTCTCCCCGTTCCTGGTGTGGAGGAGCGACGGGGGCCGGATGCTGAAGCACGCCTCCTTCAGAGAGTGGCTGGTGTGGAGAGAAGAGGGGCAGGACGACCGCTTCCTCTGCGACCCCAGGTACACACGGGAACACTGGGGTACACACGGGAACACTGGGGTACACACAGGAACACACACGGGAACACCGGGGTACACACGGGAACACTGGGGTACACACAGGAACACCGGGGTACACACGGGAACACTGGGGTACACACAGGAACACACACGGGAACACCGGGGTACACACGGGAACACTGGGGTACACACAGGAACCCCGGGGTACACACGGGAACACTGGGGTACACACAGGAACACACATAGGAACCCCGGGGTAAACACGGGAACACCGGGATACACACGGGAACACCGGGGTGCACACGGGAACACCGGGGCACACACGGGAACACCGGGCACACACGGGAACACCGGGCACACACGGGAACACCGGGGTACACACGGGAACACTGGGGTACACACGGGAACACTGGGGTACACACGGGAACACTCAAAGGAACACCGGGGTACACACGGGAACACTGGGGGACACACTGGGGTACACACGGGAACACTGGGGTACACACGGGAACACCGGGTGACACACTGGAACACCGGGGTACACACTGGAACACTGGGGGACACACTGGGGTACACACGGGAACACCGGGGTACACACTGGAACACTGGGGTACACACTGGAACACTGGGGGACACACTGGGGTACACACGGGAACACCGGGGTACACACTGGAACACTGGGGTACACACTGGAACACTGGGGGACACACAAGAACACTGGGGTACACACAGGAACACTGGTTGGGGTACACATGGGAACACTGGGGGACACACGGGAACACTGGGGGACACACAGGAACACTGGGGTACACATGGGAACACTGGGGGACACACGGGAACACTGGGGGACACACGGGAACACTGGGGGACACACGGGAACACTGGGGGACACACGGGAACACTGGGGGACACACAAGAACACTGGGGTACACACAGGAACACTGGTTGGGGTACACATGGGAACACTGGGGGACACACGGGAACACTGGGGGACACACGGGAACACTGGGGTACACACGGGAACACTGGGGGACACACAGGAACACTGGGAGCGAATGAAGCAAACTGTGGCTACGTTTTGACCTGACAGTGTTGGGACAGGATGGATGCATGTTCTTTATTTAGTTCATGTTGAAGTTTTTATTTAATTTGTATATGATTTATCCAACAGAAAAAAGCTAAAACTAAATTCGACCGTAGTCTATTTTTTATTTTTTTTTTAAAGATTGAATTAAGTTGTATTTATCTTGATTTAAGTATATTTTGACTTTCTTGCCAATAGAAATAGTTACGGTAAGCTATATATTTTTGCTCATTTAAATATGAGCAAGGTTGTCAAAATATACCAAATACAAAATAAATACTACTTATTTCAAGTACTTTTTAACATATTCTCTATAGATGGACATTTTTCCAGTGTAAAATGTATGACATAGGCCTTCAGTGTTTTAGTTCCTATATTGTTCATCCATTTATAATCTGTGTCTTAAGTTATGTTCATTAATTTTTGGGTTATTGTTTTGCTGTAATTGTTGTAAATGTGTGTGTTCAGGAGCGGTCACACTCTGCTGGCCTTCTGGCTCTGCAGGCTGGAGGGCAAACTGACCCGGCAGCAGACTCTGGAGCTGGGACACCACATCCTCAAGGCGCACATCTATAAGGTGCACGAACCGCCCCGCACAGCTATACATCCAAACATCACAGCCGCAATAACCGTTCATCATCGTGCCTCCCCAGGGCCTCAGCAAGAAACTCGGGGTCTCCTCCTCCGTGCTCCAGGGGCTGTGGCTCTCCTACAGCACGGGCAGTCTGAGCCCGGCGCTGTCCTGTCTGCGAAACCTCTACACGCCCAACATCAAGGTAACGTTTTGACTGTGAGGCTGGTCGTGACTGTGAGGCTGGTCGTGACTGGGAGGCCGGTCGTGACTGGGAGGCCGGTCGTGACTGGGAGGCCGGTCGTGACTGCTGTGAGGCTGGTCGTGACTGCGAGGCTGGTCGTGACTGCGAGGCCGGTCGTGACCGTGAGGCCGGTCGTGACCGTGAGGCCGGTCGTGACTGTGAGGCCGGTCGTGACTGTGAGGCTGGTCGTGACTGCGAGGCTGGTCGTGACTGCGAGGCTGGTCGTGACTGCGAGGCTGGTTGTGACTGACTGCGAGGCTGGTTGTGACTGTGAGGCCGGTCGTGACTGTGAGGCCGGTCGTGACTGTGAGGCCGGTCGTGACTGTGAGGCCGGTCGTGACTGTGAGGCCGGTCGTGACTGTGAGGCCGGTCGTGACTGTGAGGCTGGTCGTGACTGTGAGGCTGGTCGTGACTGTGAGGCTGGTCGTGACTGCTGTGAGGCCAGTCGTGACTGTGTGAGGCCGGTCAGTGACTGCGAGGCTGGTCGTGACTGCGAGGCTGGTTGTGACTGACTGTGAGGCCGGTCGTGACTGTGAGGCCGGTCGTGACTGTGAGGCTGGTTGTGACTGTGAGGCTGGTTGTGACTGTGAGGCTGGTTGTGACTGTGAGGCTGGTCGTGACTGTGAGGCCGGTCGTGACTGTGAGGCTGGTTGTGACTGTGAGGCTGGTTGTGACTGACTGTGAGGCCGGTCGTGACTGTGAGGCTGGTTGTGACTGTGAGGCTGGTTGTGACTGTGAGGCTGGTTGTGACTGTGAGGCTGGTCGTGACTGTGAGGCTGGTCGTGACTGTGAGGCCGGTCGTGACTGTGAGGCTGGTTGTGACTGTGAGGCTGGTTGTGACTGTGAGGCCGGTCGTGACTGCTGTGAGGCCGGTCGTGACCGTGAGGCCGGTCGTGACCGTGAGGCCGGTCGTGACTGTGAGGCCGGTCGTGACTGTGAGGCCGGTCGTGACTGCTGTGAGGCCGGTCGTGACTGTGAGGCTGGTCGTGACTGCGAGGCTGGTCGTGACTGCGAGGCTGGTCGTGACTGCGAGGCTGGTTGTGACTGACTGTGAGGCTGGTTGTGACTGTGAGGCCGGTCGTGACTGCGAGGCTGGTCGTGACTGTGAGGCTGGTCGTGACTGTGAGGCCGGTCGTGACTGTGAGGCCGGTCGTGACTGTGAGGCCGGTCGTGACTGTGAGGCCGGTCGTGACTGTGAGGCCGGTCGTGACTGTGAGGCTGGTCGTGACTGTGAGGCTGGTCGTGACTGTGAGGCTGGTCGTGACTGTGAGGCTGGTTGTGACTGTGAGGCCGGTCGTGACTGCTGTGAGGCCAGTCGTGACTGTGTGAGGCCGGTCAGTGACTGCGAGGCTGGTCGTGACTGCGAGGCTGGTTGTGACTGACTGTGAGGCCGGTCGTGACTGTGAGGCCGGTCGTGACTGTGAGGCTGGTTGTGACTGTGAGGCTGGTTGTGACTGTGAGGCTGGTTGTGACTGTGAGGCTGGTCGTGACTGTGAGGCCGGTCGTGACTGTGAGGCTGGTTGTGACTGTGAGGCTGGTTGTGACTGACTGTGAGGCCGGTCGTGACTGTGAGGCCGGTCGTGACTGTGAGGCTGGTTGTGACTGTGAGGCTGGTTGTGACTGTGAGGCTGGTCGTGACTGTGAGGCCGGTCGTGACTGTGAGGCTGGTTGTGACTGTGAGGCTGGTTGTGACTGTGAGGCTGGTCGTGACTGTGAGGCCGGTCGTGACTGCTGTGAGGCTGGTCGTGACTGTGAGGCTGGTTGTGACTGTGAGGCTGGTCGTGACTGTGAGGCTGGTCGTGACTGTGAGGCCGGTCGTGACTGTGAGGCCGGTTGTGACTGTGAGGCTGGTTGTGACTGTGAGGCTGGTTGTGACTGTGAGGCTGGTCGTGACTGTGAGGCCGGTCGTGACTGCGAGGCTGGTCGTGACTGCGAGGCTGGTTGTGACTGACCGTGAGGCCGGTCGTGACTGTGAGGCCGGTCGTGACTGTGAGGCCGGTCGTGACTGTGAGGCCGGTCGTGACTGTGAGGCCGGTCGTGACTGTGAGGCCGGTCGTGACTGTGAGGCCGGTTGTGACTGTGAGGCTGGTCGTGACTGTGAGGCTGGTCGTGACTGTGAGGCTGGTTGTGACTGTGAGGCTGGTTGTGACTGTGAGGCTGGTTGTGACTGTGAGGCTGGTCGTGACTGTGAGGCTGGTCGTGACTGTGAGGCTGGTTGTGACTGTGAGGCTGGTTGTGACTGTGAGGCTGGTTGTGACTGTGAGGCTGGTCGTGACTGTGAGGCTGGTCGTGACTGTGAGGCTGGTCGTGACTGTGAGGCTGGTCGTGACTGTGAGGCTGGTTGTGACTGTGAGGCTGGTCGTGACTGTGAGGCTGGTCGTGACTGTGAGGCTGGTTGTGACTGTGAGGCTGGTCGTGACTGTTAGGCTGGTTGTGACTGCAGGTGAGCCGGCTGCTGGTCATGGCCGGGGCGGACGTGGACCACCGCTCGGACGTCCTGAACAGCGCTCCTCTGCTGTGTGTTCACGCGCATCTGGGACACAGCGACGCCGTGACTCTGCTGCTGGACCACGGAGCTCAGGTCAATATGATAAACCAAGGACCCATGTTTATAGATATTTACTTACTGTTTATGAATGAATTTATTATTAAATTATTATTATTATTATGTACATCCTTTTATCGCTACATAAATGACACTACTTGTTCTGTGAGTTTGCATAGTTACTAGTAAGGCAAGGCAAGTTTATTTGTAGAGCACATTTCATACACAAGGCAATTCAAAGTGCTTCACAAAACAGGAAAAAAACATTAAAATCACAAAGAAATGACAGAAACAGAAATACAATAAAATTAACTAAATAAAAAATAAAAAAACGCCTAGCTAAATCCAAATTTATCGGACCACATTGGCAGGCATTCCAGACACTCCTTCCCATATTTCCTATCTAAATAGTAGTTTTAGAATTGTAGATGATTTCTCTAAAGAAAGACCTTTTAATTTGAATAAATTTAAAAGGTGCTTTTTTTAAGCTAAAATTTAAAGGTGTAGGGTACTACCTCAAAATAGTACCAGATACATCTTTTAGTGTTTAAAATGTCAAATAAATAATAAATTAAATAAAAAAGGGTAACGTAGTAATAGGGCAAATGATCAAACTGTGATTTTGCTATTTCATGGTAAACCCGCCCACACACTTAAACATCTAACATTATAAAACTGAAACCTGATCTGATAAACTAATCCAAGAATCCAATGTATTTCAGAACATCTTTGCACAGATTACAGTTATCACAGAGTTATCACAGAGTTATCACAGAGTTATCACAGAGTTATCACAGAGTTATCACAGTTATCACAGAGTGATCACAGAGTGATCACAGAGTGAGACAGAATATTTGAGTTGTAGCCCTGACCAGTGCTGAACACAGTATGACTTTGTACATAGTGTTTTGTGTGTTTTTAGCGGCTTTAAGCACTGAACCGTACATGACTCTGACGTCGTCTCTTCCGTTCTCTTTTGTCAGGCGGATGCTCAGTCTAATGATGGGCTGACCGCTCTGGGATTTGCTGCTGCTGCTGGACATTTGGATATTGTGACTACGCTGAGTCAGCACAGAGCCAAGGTAACGCTTCTGCTTAGCACGGATTTCACACAATCCAAACCTCAGTGACCACACCTTTTCTTAACAAGACTGGAGCAATTCAAGTGGGGGAGAATCATTATTATCACTATTTAACTATATGTTTTGTTGGATTCATTTATGATATCCACATATAGAAATAGCGAGGGCAAAAGGGCCCCGTGTTTACAACGTTTCAGGCGCCGTGTTGATGCATGGAGCGTATTATAGTGGACCAAAAACACAAGCTCCTCGTGTATAAATACAACGGACTATAATATTTCTTCTAGCTTGCCTTCTCTACACATGACATAGTATTAATTGGGGCTGAGAGGGTTGAATCAATAATCAATGAATCACTAGTTTCCACTGCTCATGCCCGACACCGGTTTTACAGATACAGTCTCTGTCCTTATGATATAATAATGATGCTACACAGTTGGCTGTGGTTGTTCTGGTGTGAAAGTGTGTCTGTCTCCTCAGGTGGGACATGTGGACGGCTCAGGCCGGTGTGTGCTCGTCCTCGCTGCTCAGCGCGGACGTCTGGAGGTGCTGCACTTCCTGCTCAAATCTGCGGACTGGAACTGCACTACCTGCTGCGGCCAGCGGGGAGCGAAGCGAGCCCAGGCTCTACAGCAGGCTCTGACAGCAGGAGCCAGCATGGGACACACGGAGGTACAGTCACAGCAGCTGTGGGGACAATGTGAAGGAGTCTGTGTGTTACAGCAGATGCTTCTGTGCAGACGGTGTCATTTCTGCTGGAGTTACCAGAGGAGGAGCCGGACCGGCCTGAGGTCAACACGTGGGATAGTTTGTGGGGAGAGACAGGTAAAGTGCTGATCAAGTCAAATTCTAATTCCCATTCTTACTTCATACTGTGGAGGAGTCAAGGAGGGACTTGAAATGTCATAAATTGTCTTGTTTTATTTTCGTCCTGATTTTTTATAGTTTGTTTCATTGTACTCAATACTTGCCAAATTACTCATGAAAATAATTTCATATTGAAAATAAATGGCATGAAAGATTTGCGTGCAGACGCCTCAGATCAAAATCTAAAGTGCACAGCGTTTTTCTCAGCACTGACCGCTGCAGCGGGCAATGGCCGACTGGCTGTGTGCAGACTCCTGCTGGATCGAGGAGCCGCTGTGGAGAAGACAAACCACAGAGGGGCCGCCCCACTCTTCAGCAGTGTGAGGCGGGGCCACTGGCAGGTGAGGCCTCTGACACATGAGACTGCACTCTAAATGAGAGTATATACTGTATATACTGTATGTACTGTATATACTGTATGTGTCGTGTGGTGCAGGTGGTGCAGCTGCTGCTGAACCGTGGAGCAGAGGTGAACATGGCTGACCCTCAGGGTCGCACTGCACTCATGACGGCCGCCTCTGAAGGACACATGTCCACGGCACAACTGCTGCTCGACCACGGTACAAGTATAACACACGTATAACATGCATACAACACGCATACAACACGTATACAACACACGTACAACACACAAACAACACATATACAACACGTATACAACACACGTAGAACACGCAAAAAACACACGTACAACACACATACAACACGCATACAACACACACAACACACGTACAACACGCAAAAAACACACGTACAACACACACAACACACGTACAACACGCATACAACACACACAACACACGTACAACACACACAACACACACAACACACGTACAACACACGTACAACACACGTACAACACACATACAACACGCATACAACACGCATACAACACGTATACAACACACGTACAACACACGTAGAACACACATACAACACACGTACAACACGCATACAACACACACAACACACGTAGAACACGCAAAAAACACACGTACAACACACATACAACACACACAACACACGTAGAACACGCAAAAAACACACGTACAACACACATACAACACGCATACAACACGCATACAACACACACAACACACGTACAACACGCGTACAACACGCAAAAAACACACACACAACATGCATACAACACGCATACAACACGCGTACAACACGCGTACAACACACGTACAACACACATACAACACGCATACAACACACGTACAACACACACACATAACACACGTACAACACGCATACAACACATGCATAACACACGCACAACACACACACACATACATAACACACCCATAACACACATACAACACACACAACACACGTACAACACACGTACAACACACGTACAACACACATACAACACGCATACAACACGCATACAACACGTATACAACACACGTACAACACACGTAGAACACACATACAACACACGTACAACACGCATACAACACACACAACACACGTAGAACACGCAAAAAACACACGTACAACACACATACAACACGCATACAACACACACAACACACGTACAACACGCGTACAACACGCAAAAAACACACACACAACATGCATACAACACGCATACAACACGCGTACAACACACGTACAACACACGTACAACACACGTACAACACACGTACAACACACATACAACACGCATACAACACACGTACAACACACACACATAACACACGTACAACACGCATACAACACATGCATAACACACGCACAACACACACACACATACATAACACACCCATAACACACATACAACACACACACAACACACATACAACACACGATGATAAAACAATGGGACAGTAGTAAATATGTGGATAGATATTGTTTTATCTCTACTTAAAGACATGATTAATATAGAACAAAACACTGTCTGTGTGGTGCAGGTGCGTCTCTGGACCTGTCTGACCGGGAGGGGCTCACACCCCTGAGCTGGGCGTGTCTGAAAGGTCAGCTGCCATTGGTCAGAGAGCTGGTGGACAGAGGAGCTGACACCACACACGCTGACCGCAGTGGACGCACACCCCTGGACCTGGCTGCGTTCTGTGGCGACCCTGAAGTGGTAAATATCATTACTTTTGTCACTCTTAAAAAGAAACAAACTGCCTGACATATTTAGCACCAAAAAAATATATTAAAATGCAGTATAAAAAAAATAAAAAAAAGTTATTAGACATAGCTTTAGCTGTACTGCCATCTGCTGACCAAATGGAACACCTACATCTTCTATTTTATGCACTTATGGAAGTAACTTTATATTTCAGCACAACATTGAAAGCAGTAATCTGTGTGTTTTTTCTTGTTCATCATAATAAAACTCTGTACTTTTACTGCTCTTCTTCAGGTGCAGTACTTGGTGGATCACGGAGCGTCAGTGGAACACGTGGACAGCAGTGGGATGCGTCCTCTGGATCGAGCCGTCGGCTGCAGGAACACGTCCGCCGTCATCGCTCTGCTCAAGAAGGGAGCTCAGATCGGTACGACTTATACACGGAGATGCAGCGTCGCCTCATTAGCTGTAGATTATTCCTATGTAATATTGTGTAACATTTCATTTAACAAACGGCACTAGTTCACATTTTGGTCACATAAACATAAAATGCATTGATCAGTCATACAAATAAATCTATACAATAAACAATATGATGTGATAAAATGCCAAACATTCATTACAGATGAAATACAATAGTGTTATGAATGTGTTTGTGTTTGTAGGACCTGCCACGTGGGCCATGGCCACGTCCAAGCCTGATATTCTGATGGTTCTGCTGAGCAAACTCATTCAAGAAGGAGACCGTTTGTACAAGGTAAGAGCCGCCAGTGTCACCAGTGTCACCAGTGTCACCAGTGTCACCGGTGTCACCAGTAGCACCAGTGTCACCAGTGTCACCAGTGTCACCAGTAGCACCAGTGTCACCAGTAGCACCAGTGTCACCAGTAGCACCAGTGTCACCAGTAGCACCAGTAGCACCAGTAGCACCAGTGTCACCAGTAGCACCAGTGTCACCAGTAGCACCAGTGTCACCAGTAGCACCAGTGTCACCAGTAGCACCAGTAGCACCAGTAGCACCAGTGTCACCAGTAGCACCAGTGTCACCAGTAGCACCAGTGTCACCCGTAGCACCAGTGTCACCAGTAGCACCAGTGTCACCAGTAGCACCAGTGTCACCAGTAGCACCAGTGTCACCCGTAGCACCAGTGTCACCAGTAGCACCCGTAGCACCAGTAGCACTCGTATCACCCGTATCACCCGTAGCACCAGTAGCACCAGTATCACCAGTGTCACCAGTAGCACCAGTGTCACCCGTAGCACCAGTAGCACCAGTGTCACCAGTAGCACCAGTGTCACCAGGAGCACCAGTGTCACCCGTAGCACCAGTGTCACCAGTAGCACCAGTGTCACCAGTAGCACCCGTAGCACCAGTAGCACTCGTATCACCCGTATCACCCGTATCACCAGTAGCACCAGTGTCACCAGTGTCACCAGTGTCACCAGTGTCACCAGTGTCACCAGTGTCACCAGTAGCACTAGTGTCACCAGTGTCACCAGTAGCACCAGTGTCACCAGTGTCACCAGTGTCACCAGTGTCACCAGTGTCACCAGTAGCACCAGTGTCACCAGTAGCACCAGTGTCACCAGTGTCACCAGTGTCACCAGTAGCACCAGTGTCACCAGTAGCACCAGTGTCACCAGTGTCACCAGTGTCACCAGTGTCACCAGTAGCACCAGTGTCACCAGTAGCACCAGTGTCACCAGTAGCACCAGTGTCACCAGTAGCACCAGTAGCACCAGTATCACCAGTGTCACCAGTGTCACCAGTGTCACCAGTGTCACCAGTAGCACCAGTGTCACCAGTGTCACCAGTAGCACTAGTGTCACCAGTGTCACCAGTGTCACCAGTAGCACCAGTGTCACCAGTAGCACCAGTGTCACCAGTAGCACCAGTGTCACCAGTAGCACCAGTAGCACCAGTAGCACCAGTAGCACCAGTGTCACCAGTAGCACCAGTGTCACCCGTAGCACCAGTAGCACCCGTAGCACCCGTAGCACCAGTAGCACTCGTATCACCCGTAGCACCCGTAGCACCAGTAGCACTCGTATCACCAGTAGCACCAGTGTCACCAGTAGCACCAGTGTCACCAGTAGCACCAGTGTCACCAGTAGCACCAGTAGCACCAGTAGCACCAGTGTCACCAGTAGCACCAGTGTCACCCGTAGCACCAGTAGCACCCGTAGCACCCGTAGCACCAGTAGCACTCGTATCACCCGTAGCACCCGTAGCACCAGTAGCACTCGTATCACCCGTAGCACCCGTAGCACCAGTAGCACTCGTATCACCCGTAGCACCAGTAGCACCAGTATCACCAGTGTCACCAGTAGAGTAGCACCCGTATCACATAACTCAGCATCACAATGAGCTGAACAAACCCGTATGTTCAGCTGGGGAAGGTGCGCGAGGCGGCCGTGTCGTACCAGTCGGCGCTCCAGAAGTTTCCGAGCGACGAGATGAAGACGTTTCGACAGCTGCGAGTGTCCGTGCTGCTCAACCTATCACGATGTCGCCGCAAGATGAACGTAAGGCTGTTTTTTTGTTTGATTTGAAAAGAGGACGCATAAAACATTTTGATGTGACATGTTTTTTTTACAATATGATTATTACATGATCAGTTTGGAGGAAACAAAAGACTCACAGAATAACATGTGTTTGTTTCAGGATTTCACTTTGGCTGAGGAGTTTGCCTCCAGAGCTCTGGAGCTCAAAGCCAAATCATATGAAGCCTTTTACGCCAGAGCCCGGGCCAAGCGCAGCCGAAGGTAACTATGGCAACATGAAGCTTCACATTCTGAAAACTAAACATAAATAGATTTTGTGTATTTATCCACTAACAGTTGAAATGATCTAATATAAAAATATGCTAAATAAAACAACTTCTTTCAATGTAAAATTACATATTATGTAACATAAGTGACGCAAAATCAACTTTAATGAGCTTTAATAGTAAACTATGTTCCCTTATCATTAGTTTTACTCAAAGTTAAATTTGTATTTTATTCCATATGTTAGTAGTAATTCTGTTTTGTCCTGCAACCGACTCCGAGTGACACATTTAGTTCTACAATATTACACAGTCACATTTGACATACTGTGAAATGTCACTATGAAGAGAGAAGTTTATGAACCTGTTTCTTTGACTTATTTTTAGATCAATGTCACTGTTTAACATGAACAAATGTAAAATCATGATCTTAAAGTTAATGTGCTTGAAAAACAGAGGGATAGAAACCATAAAGCAATTGACTTCTAATAATACTTATATTTAAATATGTCCTGTTATGTAGCCATGGTACATTCTACAGATTTAGATAAATATGTTACACACAACATCCTCACTAATATTTCAATATTGTCTAATGATGTCTCTCCTGTCTCGTCAGGCAGTACCACTCTGCCCTGGAGGACCTGTTAGAGGCCAGCCGCCTCTGTCCATCAAACCGCGAGATCCAGAGACTGCTGTCCCGAGTCAAAGAGGAGTGTCGCCAGGCGGCGCAGCAGCCGCAGCAGCCGCAGGACCCCTCTGCTGTCCCCCCCCCACAGCTTTACCAGCACAAGGTCTTCAGAGACGAGGACCAAGAAGAAGACACCGTCCCCGTGGACGCTGTCATCCAAAGTCTGGACTGCCACAGCGTCCCTCATGGTCCTTCTCCAAACTCTCTCTCTCCAACTCACATGTACCACCACGTTTCTAGCCCCGCCCACTCACCGTCCTCGTCCTCCTCCCCAAGCCACGCTCGCCATTTCAGCCCCGCCTCCTCGCCAGTCCACCAGCAAAGACTTAGCCCAATGTCAGAAAGTCTGCCTCAGTCCATGATCGGGATGCACCACCCGGAACTCCTCCAGAATCAGAGGTCTTTTCAGAAGCAAAGCACCGTGCAAGGCCAATGGCTCCAACCGGCCGCGGCTCAACTCGTCCGGTCGAGCCAGCCCACCGCCGCCGCCCACTCCAACATGGTGTTCGGGGGCTCCGCCTACTCGCAGTTTGCCCATTTGCCCAAAGAACTGGCTGAACTCGGTGAAGGTTTTCAACTCCAGCCTGGTTTGTCTTACCAGGATGAGATGGATTGCCAGCCCAGAGCTGCAGCGGCGTTCGGACGAGGGATGAACCGCTACAGCCAAGGCGCCCAGTTCGGTCGGAACCAGTCCAAAGCGGCGTATTACCCGATGGAAGTGACTGAAACCTCTAATGCAGGTCCACTCGAGTCGTACAACGATTACCAGTACCAATCGCAAGGAGGGCTGCGACGACCGCTCAGCGCACACCCGACCACTTCCTCTGCGGCCGCCTCGAACAGGCCGTTAATCCATTCTCAGAGCGTCAACGTGCGCAGCCTCGCAGGGCAACTTCCTCCGCCAAATGTATCCACGTTCCGGACTTCCGCCTCGGCTCAGCACGTGGACGTCCCACCGGACCCGCCGTTCACCGAAACTTACCACGATGATCCGTTTTTAGGCTCGAACGCTCAATCTGATCTGGGAATGATTGGGGGCGGTACTTATCCCGGGGAGGCGGGGCGTACCTCACGGAACACTCCATTTATGGGCATTATAGATAAGACGGCGAGGGTACAACCCCAATACCAGCCACAGTCCCCGCCCGCTTCATCGTCCTGTCTGAGTCCTTCTCGCTCCTGGGCCGTCTCCTCCGTAGACTCTGTCCTGACGTCTCCAAGCAAAGCTCCGCCCACTCAGCCATTTCCTCCTTCCATCGCGTACCATAACCGCAGCAACAACAATGCGCACAACGGCCATTATTACAACAACCAAAACGAGTACTTTGAAGTTACGCCGGTGACGGTGGAAAGCTCAGTCCAAATAGTCAGTCAGAACCCGTCGTATGTGGATGTCCGGCTCGCCCGCACGATGCCGGTGACGCACAGCTGCTCGGACCGGCCCTCTGAGCGCAAAACGGGCCCTACCTCTCCTGTCAAACCAAAAAGACCCTTTGTGGAGTCCAATGTATAGAAAACTACAGCTATAATGTGACTTTGGAAGGAATAGTACATGCAACGCTTTGAACAAACGAAGCTGAAGGAACGATGCAATAATTGTACAGACGTTTGGTTTGAATCGAGGGACAAACGGAGGACGAATCTGAAAATATGGTTCATTACGTTGAAAGTCGGATTCCAGTTCCAGGCGTTTTTGTAACGACTCCGCGGGAAAGGCGTGGCTGCTGAGCGCCAAAGTGCAGCCGTTTGGTTTGGGGCGTCTTGAACCAGACGGCGGCAGCACGTCATATCAGAAAGCACAACGAGTGACCCAGGAGTGAGATGAAAACACAGATCTGTGAAACTTCTTAGAGTTTCCACAAGCGAATAAAAGATGGCTGCGCGGCGCTGACGCCAGAGCCACGCCCCGCGCCATAACGTCTGAGGACGATGGAGTTATCGAGTAAAGCACTGACTTACAACAAGAAGAGTACGTGTTATTTATCTTTTTAAGTTATGTATGTGACTTTTGCAATGTAATGTATATTATTTTTAATTTCTTTGTGTTTTTTACATGTTTTTATTTCCGTGATTCCTAAAAGTGGCAATATTCAAACATCGTTCGTTACTCGCTTCAGTCCAAACGACTTTCCCAAATGCTGCTCTTTTCTTTCTTCTTATACTTCACAGTGCTAATTTTATGCAATGGCTAGCTAAACCATGCCTTTTACACGCGTTGCCATAGAGACGGTGCTGACGCGCTTCATTCCCCGGAGGCTTGACTGACAGATGGTGTTCAAAAGGACGTTGACTTAAAGATACTCATGCTGCTCACAGATGCCTGCTTTTGTATCGGTTCTGCTTTTTCCAGTCAATATTAATGCAAATGTTCCTTTGTCACGGTACAAACGCCAGCTGACCTCTGACCTCTGACGTTGAAGCGTTGAGTTGTGGCCGGGTTTGGTTTTTGTTGGACTGTTGCAAAGGCCCATTGCTAAAACACATTATTAGCATGTTGGATGTTCAAAGACTTGCTGAAAAAAAGATTAAAATGACCTCAGCTGATGAAAATGTATGTATTTGATTTAATATTTCAGACATGGGAGAATTAAGAGCCACAAATGCAGTCGACTACACAAAGGCCCGTTATCCATGATCTGTTCAGAGTGAGTCTAGTCCCATTGCCATAGCAATTAACAATTTGTAACTAAATAATAATATAGCTTAGTAATGGGCTAAAGTCCTCAAAATATCAGCTGTAAACGGAACTGAAACTCATGAATGGCCTGATCTGTAGAATCCATCATTTATTCTTTTCACTGACGTTTGAAATTGGTTTAATCAAAGATCAATAACATAATTAAATTTTCCAGAGGAACTAAAGTAAATGGCTTTTCATCCAGACATTTTTCTTACATTTTGACTTGTATTTTGTACAAATGTTGCTAAATAGCAAACACACTAATGACAAAATTTATTGAATATAAAGTCATTGTTTCTGCTAAACTTTCCCTGACAGTTCTTACAGAACATTCACAAGCCCGTGTCCTCTGACAGTGAAGTGTGACCAAATCTAAAAAGATGAGACAGTTTTAACATAATGCAGCTTTATTGGGATGTATTCAGATGCAAGCGACCAACAATATATTATACTATACTATACTACTGCCAGTAATCCACCGGAATGTTCTTGCACAAATAACATTTCCTTTATTGTTACATAAATAAAATGAATCCAAAGACATGAAACTACTCTGATGCAGAGGCATAATACAGTCAATCACATGAACGTCACTCAAATGAACAGCACATCACTGCAGTTCTGACAGGGGCTGCACAGGGGCCCGCTCTGTTGTATTAATGGGGCCCCACGTGACGTCTTCTGTGGGAGGACAATGACACAGGCACAAACAAGTTCAGGTTCTGAGTTCTTTGTATGTGCTTTGTCCTTAAAAAAGACAAGATTTAAGCCAATGTATTCAAAGTTTAGATGATGTCATTGGAAAGAGGCACTCGGGTTTCATCTTCAACAATCATAAACCGGAATAAATCATATTGTTATAGGAAATGAACCAAAAGTCTGACATTTAAAATGACAAACACTGTGTGGAACATCTAATACTTCAAAATAATATCACTCTAGTACAAATACAATGCAGTAAGAGTAAGTGTGGCTGTAAAACCTGATTTATAATAAAGAAAAATGAAATCTTTTGTCACAGTGGGAAGAAAACTTTTAACACAGGTAAGAGTACTGTTACTTCAATGAATACATGACCTCCCAGAAGGTCAAAGTGCAGTATAGGACCTGAAAGCTACTCCCCACCTCTGGATCTGAGGCAGGTGGAAGGTGCTACAGCCGCAGTCTTATTATGGCAACACCAAACATCAAAAATCACATGAATATTCACCAAACATTCAGCAGTTTCCGCTTTGATTCTGAAAATGCTTTGCGATATTCACCTTTGGATTTGGATTTGAAGCTTACACCTCCATTCTGACTCAACCCCAGTCAGTGACATGAAACATCTTTTAAAAGTGGAACTACAGCGGGTTTCATTGACCTCCCTGCACTGTTGGTTCAGGGCGTGGCGGTTCAGGGCGTGGCGGTTCTGGGCGTGGCGGTTCAGGGCGTGGGCGAGGCCGCGCCCTCTGTCAGGGTCTTGAAGTGCACAGACAGAGCCAGCTCCTCTGGGTTGGGGGGGCGTCTGTACTCTTCGTTGGTGATGATAAACGTGAGCAGGATGCCAAAGCACACCAGCACCACCCCCAGACTGTTGGCGAGCACGCCCTCTGGTGGCAGCGTGGAGTACGTCGTCCTGTCAGGAGAAGGACGGAGACTCAAAACATCATTGATTCATCTCTGACATGCTCATTCACTCATTTTCCATTGTTATTGGCCACTTACTTGTCTCCATGGAGATATTATTGCTTGGAATGTTTCTCTCACATTATGGCATTACACTTAATTATCATGATCAATTAACTCAGTTGACTGATTTCAAGAGCCAATCATATTTAATACAATTATTACTATTAGTATTGAACTATTGCCTGGGTCACGGGTTTATTGTCAATTATAGAAATGATCCGGTTCAGCATTTGTGAAATATGTTTTTTTTGTTTCATATTTCATTGCAATTAGAATGTAATAAATAGGCAAAACTGTCAGGGAGAAAGATGCATTGTGGGTGTTCGGATTCACATTCTGGAATCTGAACACCAACAATGGAATGAACTACAAACAAACAAGTAATTCAATCATGAAATCATCGTGAATGCTCTGATTGCAATTAGAGCCCTCACTATTGTTCCCTGCACGTGTCACACATCATCAGCCATTTACTGGTGGGTTTCAGGAGGAACCGGCCAAATGATAAAAGGTTCAACAAGTTCAACATTTCTTTTTTGCCATAAAGTTCAGTCTCAAATCTAAAACGGCAGAAGCTCCAAACGTACCTGATGCTGAACAGCAGCTTCTCCGTCATCCCCAGCAGGCAGCTCCCGATGGCCATCACCAGCAACACCACTCCGCAGAAGACGTGCAGCGGGAGGTACACGGCCCGTAACCATGCCGACGCCACAGGGAACAGGAAAAACATCAGGCCGAGCACCCACTGCGGTCATAAAGAGGACATTATGGCAGCGCTGAAGCAGAGGAAGCGTGTGTTCTGTGCGAGCCGCTCACCTGTGCGCAGAAGAGCACGAGGGTGGCCAGGCCGCACCAGCTGTGGAGCGAGTACATGTCCGGGATCTGAGACGCTCTGTGGAAGTCGAACACGGCCGCGATGCCTGGACAAGACACAAAAGAACTGATTACAGAGGGTGAACAGGGGAAGTGTGTCGTTTATTCATGACGCGTTGGGGTCTTACCAACGATGCTGACGATGAGGGCGAGCAGGTGGATGGTCCCGTGCAGCAGCTTGACACTTTTCTTGGACTCGTTGCGGAATACTCGATACACCAGGATGGCTGAAGGAACAGAAAGCACACACACAGGATTTGTTGGCAGACTTTTTGATAGATTGCTGAGCTTTTCTGTCCATCAGCCAATCACTAAGTCAGATGTGTTGGTGTCTGTGCGGCTGAAGTGGATTTTAAACCATTAGAATGAGTTTTGAAACTATTAGAATGAGTTTTGAAACTATTAGAATGAATTAAAGACCACTTTTGGACTAACTAATACATAACAATCACTAGATAAAGGAAGTTATGGATTCAGTCAAATCCGTTGAGCAAAAATCAGCCCAGTTCTTTTTTAAGAACTCTTTCATTTTAATCATGCTCAAAATCTGTGTGAAATATTAAAAAAATAATTCAACTGGTAATTCAATACTTCAGTAGATCTTTTTATGTGATACATTTGTATTTGTACTGCCTGTAGCTGTACTTTTACTTTAGTGACTAACTTCTATCCATTCACTAAACTATTGAGTGCACATCACTCATTTGTGCCTGTTTACGTTTCTTAAAAATACAAGGATTTCTTTGACTAAAAGTATTTGCATAGTGTGGGGAAGATAAGAATCGACACATATTGACTGCCTGTGTGTACTTTGCACGGCTCGTGAAGCGTAAAACTGGTTCAGGTACAAACCCAGGCAGTTCAAGCGTTTGTGTGATGGATGTTTGTGTGAGCCATGACCAGATGAAACCAGCTTTAGAGCGCTTCTGGCTCCCTCGGGTGCTTCTGTCTCTGCCTCAAACCACCTGATGACCTTTAGCTTTTATTGGAGTAATTCAATGTAATCGTGTAAAAGAACAGCTGCAGCAGGACAAACTGTGGAGAGAATTGTGTTAATGTTGTTTGCACAAGCACCAGGCGCTGTAGGTGTCAAAGCTCTGACAAAGACATGATTAGTACAAGTTTAATACTGTTTAATACAAATATTAGACATATGAGGAGGTATACTGTTTGGATATTTGTACAACTATTATTCAACAAACTGTAACTGAACTGAATGGTAAAGGAACGCCCAACACTCTCTGGTAAGTGGTGTTCTAAAAAGCAATAACCTCATGTTTCTCATCACATTATAGCTAAATAATCATTTTGGTTATTTTATATATTTATATATATCTCTATCTATATATATCTGCAGTCCCTGGTTTACCAGAATAAATTATACAATCATTTACACCCAGTTAACAATAAAAACAATTCTCCAAGTGCACTTTCTGCCCCAAACACACAACCACGTGATTAATACAACATGATCAACACAACCACATGATCAACACAACCACATGTTTAATACAACCACAGCATCAGAATTAAGTATTAACACTTTTATCCTTTGTCTTTTCTGTATTTCCCTTTTGCTTCACTCATAGATTACATGATCACAATTTTATATCTATATATTATTATATATTATCCTTTATATATATTTTCTTACTAATGTGTCATATTTACAGTGACAAATCTATTGACGAGGAAGAGCATTCTAAGAAGTGAAGTCTCCTGTAAGATAAAGATAAATGGGATTTGAGCTCAAACACAGTGTGTTCAGGGCAGACAGAGCAGTGTTAGGACGATCTGGACAATGTTCTCTTAATGCATTAAGTCAGGGGCCCGCGGCGAGGGCCCAGTCATGTCAATCACTCCACTTAAACCCTCCAACAGGAAACAACAGGAAACAACAGGAAACAACAGCCATGACATTGTCCTGAAGCCGCAGATCTATTGCAGCCGCAGTCATATTTGGTATTTTCATGCGCATTATAAAAATTGGACTTCATCAAATATGATTTTTAGGTGGTGAGAATTTTTCTGACGTCTTTTAATTCAATCCAATACATTAATTCATAGTCATAGCCACTTATTGCACATAGTAGTTTTGTGGCCTTATTTTTACTCTAGTGCTTTTTTATCATCATTAAGCCGAGCTACTTATCGACACTTTTGTTATATTAATTTAAAACATTTCAACATTCATCTCTCACCTTTCAATACGTTTTGTGCACTGATGTTTGCAGATGCTATTTGTATTTTTTTTTAACCTTTTTTGAGTTGCAGCTTATTTTATGTTTGAAAAGATTCCACTGTACATCACCTATTAAAATATGACCAAATCAACCCTTTTGGGGAAAAGATTTGTTCATGGAAAATATTGTCTGTGTCTGTGTCTGGTTCTTTAAATTAATGCTGATTAGATTTTCTTTCATTTTGGTGCAGAAACAGGCTCAGAACACGTTTTTCAATCTCAGGAACTGGACCCGACCCAGAGCCTCCCAAACACGCTCCATGAGTGACCGGTCCGAGTCTGCTGGACATGCAAGAACTGGGATGTTTTCAATGTCAAGGAAATGTGTCCAGATTCTTGCTAAACGGGGCTGTGCCATTATCATGCTGCAGCATGAGGTGATGTGGATGAATGGCACTAAATGGACATGTCCCCCATTGAGCATGTTTGGGGTGCTCTGGATAAGACCTCCTGCCAATATCCAGCAACTACAGAGGCCTTTTTGGTGGTAACACAGGATACGGAACTTTTCAGACCCCCACAACAAAACAAAAGTGAACATTTCAGAGTGGCCATTTATTGTGGCCAGCCTAAGGCACACCGGTGCAATATTCATGTCGTCTCATCAGTATTTTTAATGGATCGTCACAGGCCACAGGCCACTGTCGCCCGGGCCTCCCTGCTCAGACTGCTCTTCCTGAAGTGCAGTAAACTGACTCACCATCGCCCTGGAGGAAGACCAGCCCTAGCACCATGCAGAGGGGGTGAAGGTTGAACTCCTGGGCTGAACCGTCCCAGGCAAAGCCGCCCCTGTAGCGCCCCATCCACACCCCGGTCAGCACCACCGCCACCAGGCCTAGGACCTGGGACCCCCCGACCAACCACGTCAGCATGGAGCGGCGAGGGTTCGGGCCGCACTCGTCCATGGTCTGAAACACAGGACTGACCACAGGACTGACCACAGGACTGACCACAGCAGGGTCTCAGAATCTGGAACACACATTCAATGATCTACTTTTAGAATAGTTTCATCAATGTTTATATCTCTTCTTTGGGTTTTTAGGTTAAATCAGATGAATGTATTTGACAAAACAGAAGAATAAACATGAGTAAAAAAGACAGAATTGGACTAAATGCTACTTTACATGTCTAGTCCCCAGGCCATGATGTTAAATGGTAAATATAATACTGCCAGAGGGTCTCCACCTGTATTTGAGGATAAACTTAACCCCAACAGTATCATGTTTATTATGTTAATGAGAACTACAGCCTGATCACATAATGATGCCATCAACCAAAAAACATGATTTTAACCTGTTCATTTAGGATTTAGAAAATAACTCATTTGTGAAAAGACTGTAAACATGTTAATAAAGTTTAGACATAGCCTATCTAATCAGTGACGTGCAATAAATCGATAATATCATTTAATGCAGAAAAGTATAAGAGGAAAATAGCTGTGTCAAAGAAGAAGAAAAGCAGAAATAATCCAATAACACACGGGTTTCAGAATGATGAGACACTGTGGCCGAGCAAAACAAAATGCTGTATCTTTGGAATTGGGCACAAAGTCCTCAGAATGTTTCATATATAAGACGCATAAACACCAGGACGCGCACGAGCCCAATGAGCCATAATGAGCCATTCACGATCTTTAATTCCCCCGCGCGCATTTACTATTAGAGACTTTCCCCCGTTACGGCTGAATGAAGCATCTCCAAACGAATATTACTGGTTATTTTTAGTATATTTTGAAGAGAGTAATTGAGTACTCACCGGGAGTCAGATCCGCCTGTGTCCGTGTGTGTTTTGGAGCCTCCTTTATGGTCCTGCCCATGTGACACTGAGCAAACAACAAGAGGAAGAAGAAATGAAGCGTTTTCCACGTTTGTGCTGGAGTTCTGGAGAGACCAAAGCGTCAGCGCCGCGGGGTCTGTCGGGTGGGGTCGGGTGAAGTGATGACTAACATCTCTGGAGGTAAAGGTGGGTTGCCATGACAACCCCCGGAGAGCGTGCGAGAGGGGGGATGGAGGAGAGGAGAGGAGGAAGGGTGAGGATGACTGGGGACATTGAAAAGAGCATTATATTAGGAACGAGTGAGACTGAATGCAAAGTGCAGATTAAAGAGGACAGAAGCTGATTAGAAAGATGCTTCACAATGAGACATATGAATATGAAACAGATGTCTGCATGTCTGACAGGTGCAGGGCGACCTGACAGGTGCAGGGCGACCTGACAGGTGCAGGGGGCATTTGTCCCTAACCTGAATACTTTTGAGATCAATATTGTGGCTTATAATTAACAAAATGTAAATTGTATGTTATCGTTTAATGCTAAAAACCCCAAAAGCATCATGTCATCTAAAAACACATTAATACAGGGGGATAATTGCATCATTGCATCTACTCATTTGACCAAAGATAGAGTATTGTGCTTTAAAAGTGCTGATGGTTTGTATGTATACATTATATATATTATATAATGTATATATATGTATATACATTTGAAATATAGCTCTCTGTTTTGACACTAGTCACTGAGACACGTTTATAATGGAGGACATTTGAGCATTCCAAAAAGTATTTTTATATAATCATTACAGGAGAAAGATGCTTGTTCCCGTTAGGGGTCGCTATGGTGACTATGCGGGTTAGCCTAACACAGTGACTTTGGGCCTTTGGCGGGGCACACCCTGGACGGGGACCAGAGACATAGACTCACTGACAAACATACAACATCCACTCTCACATTCAATCACTGGGGCCAATTTAGAGGTGCCAATTGTGCCTCACACATGCATGTGTTTGGACTGTGGGGGGAACCCAGAGAGAACCCAGAGAGAACCCAGAGAGAACCCAGAGAGAACCCAGAGAGAACCCAGAGGGAACCCAGAGAGAACCCAGAAAGAACCCAGAGAGAACCCAGAGAGAACCCAGAGAGAACCCAGAGAGAACCCAGAGAGAACCCAGAAAGAACCCAGAGAGAACCCAGAGAGAACCCAGAGAGAACCCAGAGAGAACCCAGAAAGAACCCAGAGAGAACCCAGAGGGAACCCAGAGAGAACCCAGATAGAACCCAAAGAGAACCCATAAAGAACCCAGAGAGAACCCAGAGAGAACACAGAGAGAACCCAGAGAGAACCCAGAGAGAACACAGAGAGAACCCAGAGAGAACACAGAGAGAACCCAGAGAGAACCCAGAGAGAACCCAGAAAGAACCCAGAGAGAACCCAGAGAGAACCCAGAGAGAACCCAGAGGGAACCCAGAGAGAACCCAGAAAGAACCCAGAGAGAACCCAGAGAGAACCCAGAAAGAACCCAGAGAGAACCCAGAGAGAACCCAGAGGGAACCCAGAGAGAACCCAGAAAGAACCCAGAGAGAACCCAGAGAGAACCCAGAGAGAACCCAGAAAGAACCCAGAGAGAACCCAGAGGGAACCCAGAGAGAACCCAGATAGAACCCAAAGAGAACCCAGAAAGAACCCAGAGAGAACCCAGAGAGAACACAGAGAGAACCCAGAGAGAACCCAGAGAGAACACAGAGAGAACCCAGAGAGAACACAGAGAGAACCCAGAGAAAACCCAGAGAGAACCCAGAGAGAACCCAGAGAGAACCCAGAAAGAACCCAGAGAGAACCCAGAGAGAACCCAGAGAGAACCCAGAGGGAACCCAGAGAGAACCCAGAAAGAACCCAGAGAGAACCCAGAGAGAACCCAGAGAGAACCCAGAGAGAACCCAGAGGGAACCCAGAGAGAACCCAGAAAGAACCCAGAGAGAACCCAGAAAGAACCCAGAGAGAACCCAGAGAGAACACAGAGAGAACCCAGAGAGAACCCAGAGAGAACCCAGAGAGAACGTGCAGGGCCAGGTTGCGTGGATTATGTGTCTATACTTCTCTGATTGTTATGTTGATTTATATTGTAATATTGTTATATTGTTATATTGTTATATTGTTATATTGTTATCTTGTTATCTTGAATATTGTTATATTGTTATGTTGTTATATTGTTATATTGTTATGTTGTTATCTTGAATATTGTTATATTGTTATGTTGATTTATGTTGTTATATTGTTATGTTGTTATGTTGTTATATTGTTATGTTGTTATGTTGTTATATTGTTATATTGTTATGTTGTTATATTGTTATGTTGTTATATTGTTATGTTGTTATATTGTTATATTGTTATGTTGTTATATTGTTATATTGTTATGTTGTTATATTGTTATGTTGTTTTATTGTTATGTTGTTATATTGTTATGTTGTTATATTGATAATTATGTTGTTATATTGTTATATTGTTATGTTGTTATGTTGTTATATTGTTATATTGTTATGTTGTTGTATTGTTATGTTGTTATATTGTTATATTGTTATGTTGTTTTATTGTTATGTTGTTATATTGTTATGTTGTTATATTGGTATGTTGTTATGTTGTTATATTGTTATATTGTTATATTGTTATATTGTTATCTTGAATATTGTTATATTGTTATGTTGTTATATTGTTATGTTGTTATGTTGTTATATTGTTATCTTGAATATTGTTATGTTGTTATGTTGTTATATTGTTATATTGTTATGTTGTTATATTGTTATGTTGTTATATTGATAATTATGTTGTTATATTGTTATATTGTTATGTTGTTATATTGTTATGTTGTTATATTGTTATGTTGTTATGTTGTTATATTGTTATGTTGAATATTGTTATATTGTTTTGTTGTTATATTGTTATGTTGTTATATTGTTATGTTGTTATGTTGTTATATTGTTATGTTGTTATATTGTTATATTGTTATGTTGTTATATTGTTATGTTGTTATGTTGTTATATTGTTATGTTGTTATATTGTTATGTTGTTATGTTGTTATATTGTTATGTTGAATATTGTTATATTGTTATGTTGTTATATTGTTATGTTGTTATATTGTTATGTTGTTATATTGTTATGTTGAATATTGTTATATTGTTATGTTGTTATATTGTTATGTTGTTATATTGTTATGTTGTTATATTGTTATGTTGTTATATTGTTATGTTGAATATTGTTATATTGTTATGTTGTTATATTGTTATATTGTTATGTTGTTATATTGTTATGTTGTTATATTGTTACGTTGTTATATTGTTATGTTGTTATATTGTTATGTTGTTATATTGTTATGTTGTTATATTGTTATGTTGAATATTGTTATATTGTTATGTTGTTATATTGTTATGTTGTTATATTGTTATGTTGTTATATTGTTATGTTGTTATATTGTTATGTTGTTATATTGTTATATTGTTATGTTGTTATATTGTTATATTGTTATGTTGTTATGTTGTTATATTGTTATGTTGTTATATTGTTATGTTGTTATATTGTTATGTTGAATATTGTTATATTGTTTTGTTGTTATATTGTTATATTGTTATGTTGTTATATTGTTATGTTGTTATATTGTTATGTTGAATATTGTCATGTTGTTATATTGTTATGTTGTTATATTGTTATGTTGAATATTGTTATATTGTTATGTTGTTATATTGTTATATTGTTATGTTGTTATATTGTTATGTTGTTATATTGTTATGTTGAATATTGTCATGTTGTTATATTGTTATGTTGTTATATTGTTATATTGTTATGTTGTTATATTGTTATGTTGTTATATTGTTATGTTGAATATTGTTAGATTGTTATGTTGTTATATTGTTATGTTGTTATATTGTTATGTTATGTTGTTATATTGTTATGTTGTTATGTTGTTATGTTGTTATATTGTTATGTTGAATATTGTTATATTGTTATGTTGTTATATTGTTATATTGTTATGTTGTTATATTGTTATGTTGTTATATTGTTATGTTGAATATTGTTATATTGTTATGTTGTTATATTGTTATGTTGTTATATTGTTATATTGTTATGTTGTTATATTGTTATGTTGAATATTGTTATATTGTTACGTTGTTATATTGTTATGTTGTTATATTGTTATATTGTTATGTTGTTATGTTGTTATATTGTTATGTTGTTATATTGTTACGTTGTTATATTGTTATTTTGTTATATTGTTACGTTGTTATATTGTTATGTTGTTATGTTGTTATGTTGTTATGTTGTTATATTGTTATGTTGTTATATTGTTATATTGTTATGTTGTTATATTGTTATGTTGAATATTGTTATATTGTTATGTTGTTATATTGTTATGTTGTTATGTTGTTATATTGTTATATTGTTATATTGTTATGTTGTTATATTGTTACGTTGTTATATTGTTATGTTGTTATGTTGTTATGTTGTTATATTGTTATGTTGTTATATTGTTATGTTGTTATATTGTTATGTTGAATATTGTTATATTGTTATGTTGTTATATTGTTATGTTGTTATATTGTTATGTTGAATATTGTTATATTGTTATGTTGTTATATTGTTATGTTGTTATATTGTTATGTTGAATATTGTTATATTGTTATGTTATGTGCAGATCTCTGATGTGAAGCCCATGTCAGATCATCTGTTGTGTCGTGTTTTCTGTGAAGGGTTTTGGATTGTATTCATTGTAAGTTGGCATTTTTGGACATAAGATCAATATTTTTTACAGATTTGGATCCAGAAGTTGGCATGAGGAGAAGTTGAAAGCTCATGTTCTGGTCTGAAATGACTTTGATATTATTGTTATAGCTTAGAAGAAACATTAATAAAGTCTGATTTTGAGAGTTCTACATTTGTGGCTCTGATGATTATTTGTTCCATAACTGATGATTGGATTTGTAGGTATTAAAAAAAACAAAGATTGCTCCTGACGCCAAACTCCTGGACCAAGTGTGGATCAATCGGATCAATGCTGAATTGTACAGCCGTCTCTCAGCATTCAACAGCTGGTTATCCAGATGGTGCCCTCAAAACAACGTTGTCTTTATTGATAACTGGAGTGCGTTTTGGGGAAAGCCCGGGCTCATACGCAGGGATGGCATCCATCCGACTTCGGAGGGTACATCCCTATTAGTTCGGAATTTGACCGATAGTCTTAGTCGTGTTAAGTGACCATCTAGGGATGAGCCCCAGGTGCAGAGCAGCAGTTCAAGACGCTCCTCTGTCGCTGAACTCTCGCCCGTTCTGTTACATGTGAAGTGTTCAGATTCAAGACAGATAGAGACTGTGTGTGTCCCTCGTGTCCCTCGTGTCCCTCGTACAAATAATGCCAAAAAGTCACATCTCAGAAAAAATATTTCAGGCGTCAGACCAAATAACTTAAGGAAAATAACAATCACAAATGACACAAATACACAAATGAATAAACACGTAAAATGTGGACTGCTAAACATTAGAGCAATTTCCTCCAAATCGCTCTTAGTTAATGAATTAATTAGTGACTATAACATAGATCTTCTAGCTCTAACTGAAACGTGGCTTCAACAAGACGACTACGTCAGACTAAATGAGTCCACCCCACCCACCCATGTAAACCCCACCCACCCATGTTAACTTTCAGACCGCCAGGAGCACAGGCCGAGGTGGTGGTGTGGCAGTGATCTCCCACTCAAGCCTCCTTATGAGCCCTAAAACTAGCAATGCATTTCACTCATTTGAAAGCCTTATGCTGTCGATCACATGTCCAAATATGAAAAACCAAAAAGGAGTTTTGTTCATAGTTATCTACCGACCCCCTGGTCCCTACTCAGAGTTTTTAACAGAGTTTTCTGACTTTATATCAAACTTAGTGTTAGCCTGGGATAAAATAGTTATAGTTGGAGACTTTAATATCCACGTGAACATGAGTGATGACTCTCTCAGTAATGCCTTCAGCGCCTTGTTAGACAGCATTGGTTTCACTCAGAATGTAAATAAACCGACTCACACTCACAAGAACACTCTGGATCTTGTCCTAACGTATGGAACAGAGATTAGTGACCTCATTGTCCTCCCTCAAAACCCTATATTGTCAGATCATTTCCTAATTACCTTTCAGTTTATTCTTAAAGATCATCCAGTCCCACAAAATAAAGTTATAATGAAAAGGACAATATCTGAAAAATCTATCTCAAAATTCAAAGAAATAATAGAGCCAATATTCAGTGACATGTCATGTGATCATGTCATGTGATCGTGTCATGTGATCGTGTCATGTGATCATGTCATGTGATCATGTCATGTGATCCTGCTGAGAACAGCTTTAGTCCCAGTTTAAGTGATCAATGTGTCGACTTGACCATGAATTCTCTGAAGTCTGCTCTTGACGTTGTAGCGCCGTTAAAACAGAAGGTCATTAGGCCAAAGCGCGCCTCCCCATGGTACAACCAAGAACTGCGTTCACATAAACAAAGAGTTAGAAAGTTAGAGGGATTATTTCGTCGCTCTCACACCGAAGAATCCCTAAAAGCATGGAAAAGCTGCCTGCTGTCCTATAAGCAGGCTCTGCGTAAGGCCCAAACCAGATATTATTCAAATCTAATAGAAGTCAACAAAAGTAACACTAAATTCCTTTTCAGCACTGTAGCTAGGCTAACAAACTGTCACAGCGCAGTAGAGCCCTCAATCCCAGCTACACTTAGCTCTGATGATTTCCTCCTATTTTTTAACAATAAAATAAAAACAATCAGAGATAAATTAGATGAAATTACCCCCGCTATTAGCCCTGAACTAGCCCAAGCTGTAAATCTAACGTCTCATATAAATCCACCTGTAAACTTAGAAGTTCACAGCTGTTGATCAAGCAGAGATAACTTCAGCCATTATGTCCTCTAAAAGCTCAACTTGTGTCCTAGAGCCCATTCCAAGCAGACTCCTCAAAGACATTCTCCCCCTAATTATAGACCCTATTCTTAATATAATAAATACTTCACTCCAAAGTGGCTATGTTCCACAGTCCTTCAAACATGCAGTCATTAAACCTCTTCTGAAAAAGCCTAATCTAGATCCCGACCTATTGGTAAACTACAGACCTATTTCAAATATTCCCTTCGTCTCTAAAATCCTTGAAAAAGTTGTAGTAAAACAGCTTTGTCGCCACCTGCAGGACAATAACTTATTTGAAGTTTTCCAGTCAGGGTTCAGAGCCCACCACAGCACTGAAACTGCACTAGTTAAAGTCACAAATGATTTGTTATTAGCCGCTGACGATGGACTGGTCTCAATCCTGGTTCTGTTGGACCTCAGCGCAGCGTTTGACACCATTGACCACAACATTCTACTGCAGAGGTTAGAATGTGATGTAGGTGTTGGAGGAACAGCCCTCAGCTGGTTTAAATCCTATCTATCTGATAGGTTCCAATTTGTTAATGTAAACCAGAGCTCCTCACCAAGCTCTAAAGTAATTTACGGTGTGCCACAGGGTTCGGTACTCGGTCCAGTTCTGTTTCTCTTTATATGCTGCCGTTAGGCAACATTATCAGAAAGCATGGCATTAACTTCCACTGCTCTGCAGACGACACTCAGCTGTATTTATCAATGAAACCTGATCAGAGCGATCAAGTAGACAGACTTAGTACTTGTGTGAAGGAGATAAAAACCTGGATGACACTAAACTACCTGCTTCTTAACCCTGAAAAAACCGAGGTCATTGTGCTTGGCCCTAAGCATCTACGAGACGCTCTATCTGAGCAGATAGTCACACTGGACAATGTCAGTGAAGCCTCCAGTTCTACTGTAAGAAACCTTGGAGTCTTATTTGACCAGGAGCTCTCATTTAAAGCTCATATAAATCAAGCTTGTAAAACAGCCTATTTCCATTTGCGCAACAAGAGCCAAAATCAGAAGAATCCTGCCTAAAAGTGATGCCGAAAAACTTATCCATGCATTTGTAACGACTAGATTAGACTACTGTAACTCCCTGCTCACAGCGTGTCCTAAAAGCTCCATAAAAAGCTTTCAACTGGTTCAAAATGCAGCAGCAAGATTACTAACAGGAACAAAAAGAAGAGAGCACATTACGCCGGTGCTGAAGTCTCTTCACTGGCTCCCCGTCGAGTTTAGAATCAAATTCAAAATTCCACTCTTGACCTACAAAGCCATAAATGACATGGCCCCATCCTACCTCAAAGATGCTATAGAACCATATCATCCAAACAGAGCTCTTCGCTCTCAGAATGCCGGCCTTCTGGTGGTGCCAAGAGTCTCTAAAAGTACTGTAGGAGGTAGAGCGTTTAGCTATCAAGCTCCTGTGTTATGGAATCAGCTCCCGACCCATGTTAAATATGCTGACACAGTCTCTTCATTTAAGTCCAGGCTTAAAACGTTCCTCTTCGAAATCGCTTATGGTCAGACTAGTTAGGAACATAAAGATAAACCCACAGCTTTAGCTACGCTGCCCTAGGAGCAACTATGCTGGGGGAAGTATGACAGCTTGAGCACTATCCTCTTCTTCTTCTGACTACTTATGCTATCAAACAATATTTATTCTTTGATTCCACTTGCAAACTGTTCACCGCCTTCTTTTCTTTCTCTCACTCCTGAGGACCTGTGGACCCAGATGCCCCTCCCCTGGTGAAGTGGTCCCTGCCCTGTGTGGACGGTCCCTCATCTGCCTGAGGAGTGGGTCCAGTTCGCCTCAGTCGGTCCCTCATCTGCCTGAAGAGTGGGTCCAGCTCGACTCAGACGGTCCCTCATCTGCCTGAAGAGTGGGTCCAGTTCGCCTCAGTCGGTCCCTCATCTGCCTGAAGAGTGGGTCCAGCTCGACTCAGACGGTCCCTCTTCTGCCTGAAGAGTGGGTCCAGCTCGCCTCAGTCGGTCCCTCATCTGCCTGAAGAGTGGGTCCAGCTCCAGTCTCCTCGTGTCCGTCTGTCCGTCTGTGAGAGTCGGATCTCTCCTTCACTGGAACTCCTCCAGGTTTCTACGCTTTTTTCCCAAAGAGGTTTTTTTTGTAGTTTTTCCTGGCCGAGAAGGAGAGTCTAAGGACAGAGGACCCTGGGACATCGTCCCTCGCCACCACAGACATTGTTGATTCATTTCTCCCTGTGGCCCTCAGAGGCAACTGTTGTTGTGATTTTGGGCCTTACAAAAATAAATAGATTTGATTTGATTTTATGTTGTTAATATGTTGTTTTTATAAATATGTTTAATGTGTAAGACTCTTTTCAGCCCATGTGGGGAAACTGAGTGTTTTTTTGTGATTTGGTGAAATTATAGCATTAAAACATGTGTCGTTTTATTGTGTTGGTGAGAAATGGAAAAACAAAATGGAAAGAAAATGTTTAAAAAAACGGAAAACAAAGTGGAAAAAGCATCAAACGTTGAAATAAGTTGAAGAAAGTTACAATTCTAATAAAGATTTTGTTAAAAAATTGTTTCGGTTTATAATTTTACTTCCCGACTGTAAATCATGACATCACAAGAAATCCCGTAACTGTTACCTAGCAACCATGTTACACTGGGCTAAAACTCCTCATGTACGCAGACATTATTATTTAATACTGTGGCTACTTGACTTATATATATAATATGTACAACAGGTATTATCCCACCAAATAATGTTTAAAACTAGAAAAGCATAAAAACCTCAAACGCCTGAGCTCTTTGTTGAAATATCATCATCATAAAGAAGTTTTAACACACAACGTGACATGGCTGCCTTTGTGTGAATCGTGAACCTCGCTCCACATTGTAATAATTGCAGAGATGATGGGAGTCATGCTTCTTCTGCTTCTGACTTAACCATGTGCAATACCGTCATATTCATGTGCAATACTGACTTAACCATGTGCAATACCGTCATATTCATGTGCAATACTGACTTAACCATGTGCAATACCGTCATATTCATGTGCAATACTGACTTAACCATGTGCAATACCGTCATATTCATGTGCAATACTGACTTAACCATGTGCAATACCGTCATATTCATGTGCAATACTGACTTAACCATCTTAACCATGTGCAATACCGTCATATTCATGTGCAATTCTGACTTAACCATGTGCAATACCGTCATATTCATGTGCAATTCTGACTTAACCATGTGCAATACCGTCATATTCATGTGCAATACTGACTTAACCATGTGCAATACCGTCATATTCATGTGCATACAACTGATGTGAATAAGAGTGTTTACTTACCATTAGTATTAGTATTATTTAGTCTTATGCCAGCTATTTTCACTTTACTTTATTTTATTATTATTTACTTTATTTTATTATTATTGTTATTATTTTATTTTTATCTTTGTTATTATTTTATTTTTATCTTTGTCTTTATCTTTATCTTTTTATTTTATTTTATTATTATTATTATTTTTCCTCCATTCCCTATTAAGATAAGAGAGGGGTTTTGTTAATAAGAGTTTTTTGTTTTGTTGATAAGAGTTCTTCTATTAAGAGTGTTTTTTTCAAACTTCCTATAAGTTATCTGTCCTTTTCCTCTGTATCTACTGCGTTGCAACACCGAAATGTCCCCATGTGTGGACAATAAAGGAATATTTTATCTTATCTCATCTTCTTATACCTGTCTTGAGATCATTGCTGCTGCACCGTGTGGTACCTCCGTTGGCCACTAGAGGACGCTATAATCCTGGCTAATACTTGGCTCTCTGTCTGAACCTATAATAGATCCATGGTCCGATCCATGGTCCGATCCATGGTCCGATCCATGGTCCGATCCATGGTCCGATCCATGGTCCGATCCTTGGTCCGATCCATGGTCCGATCCATGGTCCGATCCATTGTCCGATCCTTGGTCCGATCCTTGGTCCGATCCATGGTCCGATCCTTGGTCCGATCCTCCTTGGTCCGATCCATGGTCCGATCCATGGTCCGATCCATGGTCCGATCCTTGGTCCGATCCTTGGTCCGATCCATGGTCCGATCCATGGTCCGATCCATGGTCCGATCCATGGTCCGATCCATGGTCCGATCCATGGTCCGATCCTTGGTCCGATCCTTGGTCCGATCCATGGTCCGATCCTTGGTCCGATCCATGGTCCGATCCATGGTCCGATCCTTGGTCCGATCCATGGTCCGATCCATGGTCCGATCCATGGTCCGATCCATGGTCCGATCCTTGGTCCGATCCTTGGTCCGATCCATGGTCCGATCCATGGTCCGATCCATGGTCCGATCCATGGTCTGAACATCTTCTGCTCATTTTATAATGACTAAAATATCCTACTTCAGAGAGTTTTGTCTCCACGTCTGTGTCAGCGTTTCCTCTGCGCAAACTCGGCCCCAGAAGTCAAGAAACACGGTAAAAAGTGTAGAATTTCAGACTTTACATTTTCACTGGGCAGCACAGTGGCAGTGATAAATTGTTTGGGCCTGGCGTTCCTTATTGAACTTGGAACTCGGTGAGAGAAAGCGCGACTGTCTTCGTCTGTGTCAGATTCTCTTCTGTATGTGTGAATGTGTTGGAGAGACAGAGCTCTCTTTTTGGGCCTGACATTTGTGATTTGTGCAGTGACTCAGAAGCTGACGCACCACTGCTCAGGCCTTGATTATGAGTCTCTATAGACCCATGTTATTTTTTTATTTCGCCTGGCTGTCATTCACTCACACAGGCTCTGCTTCTCCATTAGAAAAGTTAGTGAAACTGGGTGACAGCGGCGCAGTCAGAGTTCTCAGAGTGTTTTGTGGATCTGACACTTACATTAAAATGAGTGGGATGCACAGGAAAGACACACACGCTTTAGGCTACATTGTTATTTCGGGTTCAAATATGAACAATAGACTGAAATACTGACCCGTGTCTTCGCAGATAAACACCTCACTGGAGTCATGCCATTTCCCGGTCTGCTTCAAGGCGTCCACCATCATCGTCCCTGTCCCCAAGAATCCCCGGATCACTGGACTTAATGACTACAGACCTGTCATTTGAGCGCCTGGTCCTGCCACACCTCAAGTCCTTCACCTGCCCCCTGCTGGACCCCCTGCAGTTCACCTACAGAACCAACAGGTTCGCCGTCAACCTGGCTCTCCACTTCACCCTGCAGCCCCTGGACTCCTCGGGAACCTACGCCAGGATCTTGTTTGTGGACTTGTGGACAAACTCTCCCAGCAGAGCAGCGTTTACAGTCCTGGTGCTGATTCTGTGCTCGAGTCCTAGTCCAAGATGTCGTTTAAGCCTGATGTGACCTACAATGTGTTTGGTCTTGGTTCAGGACCAGGTCTGGTTCTAGATCTGCTCCAGCTCAAGTCCGATTCCTATTGAATTGTACCATTACGAGTTGTTTGTGGATATTGCATATGGATAATACAGTTGTGGTGCAGTCTCATAGTCCAGCCCCCAGACAATAGACCGTCGATAAATCTGGCACCATGGAAAATACAATTGATCCCCTGATGTATTTAATTTAGCAAATACAGGTATAACGTGCTATTTAGCCATCTCTTTGCTTATATGGCTGTTAAGACTTGCTTTTCTCTTCTTTTTGGCCTTAACAAACAGCTGTAGCATCCAACACATCTGACATCTGACAATCTTTGCTTCAAGTTGGATCATTTTGGAAAACTTCACAATGGAGCATGTGCAAAGCCTGCAAACCCTGTATTTATTGACGATAGTCCAATGTGATGCAGAAACCTCTCTGAAGCTCCTTTGTCCGAGCAGCTCAGATATTTTAATGAGCGCCCGTAGCTGCCGTCTCGTCTATGCCTCCGTTTACTGCTGGTGGCTGACGCGGCGCATGTGTTCATGTATGGCTCCTATTGACCCACACATCACCACTATTGTCACACATGAAGAGACAGCGGGCTGGTCATTACAGCCATTAATATCCCGCTGACAGATGGACCATGCTTTGTTCATTTACTAGTAATTGTGTGAAAGTTAAGGCTTTTACTGTTCATGAAGAGGAAGCATAGAAACATAAAACTATTGCCATTAAGATGGATGGACAGGAGCTGACATGTGACCAGACGTGAGAGAATGCAGCTTCTCCTCTGCTGGAGCCCCACACATTTAAACTGCAGGCTGACACGAGCACCTTTATTAGGGGTTTGAAACTGTGGCTGAAATCAGGGCAGAACTGTGCACACGGTGATGTATAAACTGAAATGTATTGTATAGAGTCTGTACATGTTGTATTGTTTTAATTCTAAAAGCCTCCTATGGACAGGTGTTGAAAATGAGCGTTTTTTGCTATAGCACTTAAAACATTGCATCTGGTTCGTCCAATGTAAATGCTGTGTCCGTATTGAATAAATAAATCAAAATAGCTGCGGTGGTAAGATAAGATAAGATAATCCTTTATTGTCCCACATGGGGAAATTTCATTGTTGCAACGCAGGTAGATGCAGAGGTAGATACAGAAGAACAGATCACTTATAGGAAGTCTGAAAAACACTTTCAGTAGAAGATCTCCTATAAATAAAAACTCCCTTAGACAAATAAATAAATAAATAAATAAATAAATAAATACATAAATAAATAAACAAATAAATACTATTGCATGTGATCACGACAGTAATTGCACATAAATATGTGTCACGACAGCACATGGATTGCACATGAATTGCACAGTAATTGCACATATGACGGAATTGCACATCAGTATTAGGTTGGGTCAGTATTGCGAGTGTTCAGGACTAACAGTGTTTGTTATAAAAAATGATGAGCAGAAGAGACACGAAGGTTAGGACTTTAGAGTTCAACCCTCAATCGTTGTTTTGTTTAAAGGATTTCGAGGCTTTCTCAGACGGGACAGGTTGACAGGAGGATGAGGGAGAAAGGAGGATGAGGGAGAAAGGAGGATGTGCAGGACTCAAACTCACATCACTGCCTCAGCTCTTTAGATAAGATGGATGAGGAGGATGTTACAAGCTCAAGTACATTGTGGACAAAAGCTCCAACAGTGGCAGGAAGGAGGGCGACTGCAGGTCCTTCATCCTTCATCCCTTCATCCTTCATCCCTTCATCCTTCATCCCTTCATCCTTCATCCCTTCATCCTTCATCCCTTCATCCTTCATCCCTTCATCCTTCATCCCTTCATCTTTCATCCTTCATCCTTCATCCCTTCATCCTTCATCCCTTCATCCTTCATCCCTTCATCTTTCATCCTTCATCCTTCATCCCTTCATCCTTCATCCCTTCATCCTTCATCCCTTCATCCTTCATCCCTTCATCTTTCATCCTTCATCCTTCATCCCTTCATCCTTCATCCCTTCATCCTTCATCCCTTCATCCTTCATCCCTTCATCTTTCATCCTTCATCCTTCATCCCTTCATCCTTCATCCCTTCATCCTTCATCCCTTCATCTTTCATCCTTCATCCTTCATCCCTTCATCCTTCATCCTTCATCCCTTCATCCCTTCATCCCTTCATCTTTCATCCTTCATCCCTTCATCCTTCATCCTTCATCCTTCATCCCTTCATCCTTCATCCCTTCATCCTTCATGCCTTCATCCTTCATCCCTTCATCCTTCATCCTTCACCCTTCATCCCTTCATCCTTCATCCTTCATCCTTCATCCCTTCATCCTTCATCCTTCATCCCTTCATCCGTCATCCTTCATCCCTTCATCCTTCATCCCTTCATCCCTTCATCCTTCATCCTTCATCCCTTCATCCTTCATCCTTCATCCCTTCATCCTTCATCCTTCATCCTTCATCCCTTCATCCTTCATCCCTTCATCCTTCATCCTTCATCCCTTCATCCCTTCATCCTTCATCCTTCATCCTTCATCCCTTCATCCCTTCATCCTTCATCCTTCATCCCTTCATGCCTTCATCCTTCATGCCTTCATCCGTCATCCTTCACCCTTCATCCCTTCATCCTTCATCCTTCATCCCTTCATCCTTCATCCTTCATCCTTCATCCCTTCATCCGTCATCCTTCATCCCTTCATCCTTCATCCCTTCATCCTTCATCCCTTCATCCTTCATCCTTCATCCCTTCATCCGTCATCCTTCATCCTTCATCCTTCATCCCTTCATCCTTCATCCTTCATCCTTCATCCCTTCATCCTTCATCCCTTCATCCTTTCATCCTTCATCCCTTCATCCCTTCATCCCTCATCCCTCATCCTTCATCCCTTCATCCTTCATCCTTCATCCCTTCATCCCTTCATCCTTCATCCCTCATCCCTTCATCCTTCATCCTTCATCCCTTCATCCCTTCATCCTTCATCCCTTCATCCTTCATCCTTCATCCCTTCATCCCTTCATCCCTTCATCCTTCATCCCTTCATCCTTCATCCCTTCATCCTTCATCCTTCATCCCTTCATCCTTCATCCTTCATCCCTTCATCCTTCATCCCTTCATCCTTCATCCCTTCATCCCTTCATCCCTTCATCCCTTCATCCTTCATCCCTTCATCCCTTCATCCTTCATCCTTCATCCCTCATCCCTTCATCCTTTCATCCTTCATCCCTTCATCCTTCATCCTTCATCCCTTCATCCTTCATCCCTTCATC
>NW_027315757.1:33396469-33531469 GCF_026437365.1 Eucyclogobius newberryi | reverse complement strand
GTGCAAAGAGGACAAACACATCCACGATAAACCGGGTCCATCTTGCACTGGTCCCGCGCTGAGTGAGCGTCCTCTCCGCACGCGCCCCGTGCACGCGCCTCCATTGGTTTCTACCGAGTCTATTTTTAGCTCGCGCAGACTGGTCACGTGGTGTGGAAGGACGTCAATAATGTTGTTGTTGGTGGAGGGCGCGCGCGAGGGAGGGAGACGGGGCCCCGCACTGTAAATATGGAGGCGGCCCAGCGGTGAGACGCGACACGGAGACCCGCGCGTTCATCCCGCGACACGTTCTTTCACGCGCTTTTCATTCGGGAACATTTCCTATGGCGACTTTGGAGAGAAGGAGTCACGGCGCAGCGGCGCTTTGAGCGGACAGACCGCCGCGGAGAGAGCGACCTCCGCACGGGGCACGCGTCCGGGGGAAGAGCCGCTGACGTCCACGGTAAGAGCGACACTTCACGACACCGGGGACGGTCACGAGGACGCGAGATGAACACTTAAAGACCGTCCACAAGAAATATGTGCCAAGTGTTTGTGACGCGAGCGAGTCGGAGTGGAACTGGACTGGCTAACTTGCGGCTAGCGCGTTGAGCTAACTTGGGAATAGTTGTGCTATTTGTGCTATTGCTAACCGGAGTTCACCTGGCGCGATGCTCAGAGTGGAACGTTTGAGGAGAACTTGTGATCGTGCCGTGTGCGTCTGGAGGGACGTGTAATAACGTGTTTATAATTGAGGAAGAAGGAGCAAGTGACAGCTCAAAGTTGAACACTGACTGCACCTCCTCCTGACTGCACCTCCTCCTCCTCCATCAGCAGCAGGAGCAGGAGCAGGAGCTAACTAAGGGGTAATTCATGCACTTGTGCTCCAGCTGAAGGAGTGCGCTGCCATGGTTACAACAACCGGGAGCGTCCAAACAAACAAACAAATAAACAAACTGCTACTAAAGTCACCTTTCACCTCTATGGTTAATAGGCCATATTCATTTGCATATAACTGACCATTAGTATTAGTATTATTTAGTCTTAATGCTAGCTATTTTTACTTAATTTTATTTTATTATTATTTTATTATTATTATTATTTTTAATTTAATTTTAATTTATTTTTATCATTTTATTTTTTTATTTTTCCTCTATTCCCTATTAAGATATGAGAGGAGTTTTGTTAATAAGAGTTTTTTGTTTTGTTTATAAGAGTTCTATTAATAGTGTTTTGTTCAAACTAACTAAGTTATCTGTTCTTTTATCTGTATCTACTGCGCTGTGGACAATAAAGGAATATCTTATCTTAACTTTTATGGGGGGAATTGTCAAAGTTATTCCCTCAACTGACACTGGCTTTGTCCACGCCCAAATCAGATGATTATTTAATGACACACAAACAGCCAGATCTGGTTTGAGTTATCAGACGTATCAAGATGAGAAAGAAATCAGATGATGTTGCATTACATTTAGTTTGAATAAGCTTTTATCTCTAAACATCTGATAATAATCCTATGTTTGAGTGTAACCACGGCCACTGGGAACACTTACATGGCCAGTCAAAGTCACATAACTGGTATAATCTGACCTAAAACATGATCATGGATTTTTCATCATTTCTGTCTTTGCCTGATTAGTTTGGCCTTTTTTTGTGTGCGTAATGTATCATTGTCATAAGCACAGTTTGCATTGTTTTGATGATCAGATAACTCCAGAAACCAGATAATGATCAGATTTTTGTGTAAACATTGTCACTGTTTGGTTGATTGATTGGTTTAGGAACCAACTGAGTAAAGATACATACATGTATTTTACAAGTTTATATGCAAACATTATATGCTTGATAAAAATAAAAGGAGTTTTAGGTTTTCGTGTGAAGTCGTCAAAGTGAGATTGTAGTATCCTGTTCTTTTACATTTTATGTCGTTAGTTAGCGATAGAATAACAAGCTATATTTGTACAACTCCTAAGCACATGCTGTTATGTCATCGATTACATGTCCATTACATGTCCATTACATGTCCATTACATGTCCATTACGTGTCCATTACATGTCAATTACATGTGTACAATTGTGTTGTTTGACCAAAGGGTTCTTGGACATGTGGTCAGTAAACAATTGAAGACGTAGGACGCGATCACCAGCTGGTTTGTGTACTTTCTGCAGTATGTTATATATTGTGTACTTTCTGCAGTATATTGTCCGCTCTGATGCAAGCTGAAGTCGTTCCCTGTGTGTTCGATCTTACGTCTTATTATTCTTCTCTTCATATTTATCCTCTGCCTCTTTTCAAGTTTGCATTGAGGATGCAACAATATCCAAATCTCCTGGCATGATAATGATATGCGCCTCATGGTATTTATTGTTATATTTTTTATAGAATTTACAGAAATAATTGTTGATACTCATTTTTTCCCCTTTAATGCTTTGACGTGCTTTAGTGCAAATCATTACATATTCCATAGACTTAAAAACATCTTTTGACTCTACGATATCACAATATTTTGGTTATTGTCACATGGCTATATTGCATAGCTTGTTTTATTTAGTTGGTTGCCATCCATATCCAAAGTTGCTATTTTATTAGACCAATTTTAACTCTAAAGTCATTTGATTCTGAAAACTTGAGTATTGAATAAATCACACTGTTTTGAGGTTTGGTTGAACAATGCCTCTAGTTTTCTAGAATGCAGGTTCTTCCCAGGACCCTTTGTCATGGGAGCCACTCTTTCTAGCCTGGCATGTGCAGATAATTACAGAGCAGAGCAATGATGCATTTTGAAGCCGGGTCACACCTTATGTAATCACTCGATATAAGCTTGTTCAACTCTTCTGGATATTGGCTCTGTAATTAAGACTGACGTAAGACGCTGTGAGTATTGAACAAACCAAACCTGGGGCTTGACTTGTCTGTTCTCACAAGCACCAGCTCGCCCTCTTCAAGCCCTCTGGTCTCTAGGTAAACCACACAACACGTCAGCTCCGTCATTTACCACGGTCACAAGCAACAGTCACAAGTTTAAGTGTAGTCCTGACAACGCTGTGGCTTGTCAATTCTGCAAGGCTTTCAGTGATGGTGGTTATAATGATGCTTGTAAGTGGTGAGTCATAAGTCACGGTATTTGACTAGTGACCAATCAAATGTGAGACTAGTGCTACAATTAACAAAGGTTTTTGCAGATTATTTAATCTGTAAATTAGATTGCGAAAGGCCCATATGACTGAGAAGACGAGAGTTCTAGAGCTGGTACCTCATGATACAAAATATATATATATTTATATAAATATAACCTGATTCAGGGTCCATGATACCATGGTCCCGATACTCCAGAGCAGTCCTGATATAGATATCCTCTTCAAACTCATACAAGTTTACTAGTTAACTACTACTTCACTAAATTTATGTTTTCATTATGTATGGAGCTATATTGCTACAACACACTCATTTTTCAGTTACATCAACAATTCTGGGAAGAATCAAGGTCAGTTTGTACTCCAAATCCACAAATTAAAAAACAAGGCCTTATATGGGCATTCTGCCTAAACATTTGACTTTATGACAAGTCCCTAATTATTTTTTTGTGTGTGAAATTAGCTTCAGTTTTGAAAAAGGAAATGTCAATCCACAGTGCGTCAGTCAGTCTCCCAACAGCTGCTTTACTCTTTAAATTGACCAAATAAACCAATCTAGTTTGGATTTGAAGTTGGATTTCCTCTGTGCAGAGAGCAAAAGCATTTGCACTAAAACAAGTGTAAAACAAGTGTGTGAGAAACCTGAGCATAAAGAGTGTGTAGTTAAGATTTCCATCTCTCTTGTGCCGCAGCACAATTTTAGCTCATGGACCTAATGCATATGCAAAACAGGCTAATTTTGTCCAAAATTTGAGTTGGAGAAAATGCAAACGATAACGTGCCCACGGTCTGATTTATCAAGGCTGTGAGGGTTAAACTGGAGAAAGGAGTCATCTGAAAAGCTGATGCTGTTTACACAGAAATGTGGCCAAAGGATTTCAAATGATTGTGTTTGGCCCTTTTGCATTTATGAAAAAATAATGTGTGGAGTTTATGATAATAATAATAATTAAAGCCGCAAGCGGCAATGATCGGCCCTCGCTACGCCGCCGCCACGCCGCACGAGGAGGGGGCGCTAACGTGCCCCAATTGTCCTTTTATTACATCTACTGCTGAATCTGTGAAGCTGTCATATCTTCTCCCCTTTGTTTTACCATCAAAAAGCAATTATATTTTGAATTCTTGGCAAAATGTGCGGCTTTACCTCACAGAGACCGTGACTTTTTGAATAAAAATGTGGATAACTTTTGATGGTCCACCCCTGAAGATGAGTCTCACCAAATTTCAGGTTAATAGGGCTAACGCCCTGGGAGGAGTTTGTGAAAGTCTAAAGTGTAAACATGTTCTGGCGATTTCCCCATTGGAATAACATGGAAGGTTTCTGTCATCGTTACGGCAAAACCATAACAATTATGACATGGCTCTCATTGACTTTTTTGATGGGGCCAAAATTGAGTTGTGTGTCAAATTTCATATAATTTCGCAAAACTAAACATTTAACCTCCATATAAAATCTGTAGGGGGCGCTGTGGCGCCAAATTAATTTATTTCACTTCAAATAGGTTTAGGGCAAAGAGTTTAACAACTGATTCTAATTTGACGCAATTCGGACTTTATCTGCGCAAACGGCAGAAATGTTAAATTTGGGAGATTTCTGAAATTCTAGCTAAAGTTTGCGGCTTCGCCGCTCAGAGACCGTGAGAGGTATCAATGTAATTTGAATAACTTTTGATGTCCCACTCCTCAGTAGCATTTTCACCAAATTTCAGCTTGTTAGGGCCAACGCCCTGGGAGGAGTTCGTAAAAGTACGACATTTGGAAAAACTCCCGAGTCATGCTTAGCCATTTTTGAACCAATATGGCCGACATTTGGTTGGGCGGACGGCGTTGCCGTAATAATATTTTTTACTTCTCTTGTCACCATCTACCTCTGCGCCAAATTTCATGATTCTACGATCAGATTTTTTTGGGGTCATTTCCCATCTCTCAATGCATTTTTGGTACATTTGGGGGCGCTGACGCGCCAATTTTTTTTATTTTAGAAAAGGGAAATAGCCAGAATGTAGAGAGGCACGATTTTTAGAGGTGTGCAAATTTTTGTGACTTTTCGTCAATGTTCACTGGGTGAAAAATAGGGGGGTTGGTCCAGAGTAGTAGTAGAAGAAGAAGAAGAAGAAGAAGAAGAAGAAGAAGAAGAAGAAGAAGAAGAAGAAGAAGAAGAAGAAGAAGAAGAAGAAGAAGAAGAAGAAGAAGAAGAAGAAGAAGAAGAAGAAGAAGAAGAAGAAGAAGAAGAAGAAGAAGAAGAAGAAGAAGAAGAAGAAGAAGAAGAAGAATATTCCGATGCGAAAACAATGTTTCCCATTTTTCAAATATCATAAACTATACAATGTTTCCGATGTATATACTATACATCGGAAAGCGCTCGCGCTTTCCTACCTCATTCGTGAGCTACTTAGCGCAAATGAGTGCTTTATATGGGGATGACGACCGCTTCAATGTAAAGTGCTCGTTTAGTGCGCACTTTTGTACGGGCTTCGCCCGTTTACAACGGTAAAGTTCCATCTTCCTACTACTAATTAGTATGCACGGGCCGTGCGTGAGTGAAGGAGTGCGTTAGTGAGTGTTTGGAAGTGGGCGAGCGCTTCGCGCTCGATTTCTTTCGCAGCCGTGCTTCGCACAGCCTTACGAGATTAATAGGCCTCTCGCCAGCTTGTGGCGCTCGGGCCTAATAATATAAACTCTACTTGAGACACTGGATTCTCATATAAATGGCATTGAACTGGAACAGTGGATAGAAGCTGTCCCTCGAACAGGTCTCAGGAGTCTGTCCCATGTCCTTTATAGTCCCATGTCCTTTATAGTGCAAAGACTTGAAAAGGTCTGCTCATGGTTATGTCATAAGAGGAGGCGCCATTCGTTCCTCAACTTCTTCTCATCCCGAGCGTCTCCAAAGAAGTCTGTGCTGTCCTGTTTTCCCCTTTCAAACTTTTCTTTTGAGAAGACTGTAACATAATCCTTGCGATCCTTCGTCCTAGATTCATCTTTACGGCTGCGCTGGTTTTCCAACACGTCCTTCTGTCCGTTCACATCAGCTGAACTCTGGACATTTACAATCAGGTTCAAATGTTTGAAGACGAAACTAATCACAGTCTTTCCCTATAGCCGAAGATTTAAATCTCATTTAAAACACTGATATAGCTCAAATAATCTGTATATAAGCCTATTTATTGTTTTAATAATGTTGCTGGCATAACTGGTGAACATCTTCATTGTCATTAATCTTATATATTTGTCTGTTCTCCCAAAGGAGCAGCAACAGAGTTACACATCCCCAGATATGCACCACTAAAAATACACACACTTTCTGAAGGTAAAGAAGGTGCAACACGCCCACAAAACAGCATGTGCAAATTCTAAGTAGTACTCACAGTTTAGCACCTGCCTTAGTAAATCTGGCCCTTTGAGTAAGTCAGACATCAGAGGCCAAAACCACAGCCTCGGTCTCCACCGCTTCAAGTGGAAACACTGTTCTCTTAAATGTAGCACGAGGGAAAAGTCTCACCGCTCAGATATGCTGTAAAGAAGATGGATTTGTAAAAAAGACCAATGTGCATGTAAAGTCAACGATGCAACGATTCCCTGGGGCTGATAACGTCTTTTTAGTCTGTGTAGAAGTGATTTTCTCTGGAGGTCAGCAGCCGTATGTTAATGAATACAACCTGAAGGAGGAATACAGTGAATGGCGGTTCCCAGACAAACTTCTGGAATAAGGTGAATAGAACAAACAAAAATGAAATACAGTGATATATTATTATATATTATTAATATTTATGAATACAATACTCCAGTTTTCTTTTGTAGTCTCTGTCTACATCACACTGCGTACTATATACGGCTCAAGTTTTTATTTATGCTATAGTCTAATGTGGGGTGCAGGTGGCTCTCGCCTCCCAATGAGGAGATCATGTGTTCGATTCCCTGGCCAGACCAAAATCACATGATCTGGGTGGAGTCTGCATGTCCTTAGTTGTCTGCGTCTCTGTGTCTCTGTGTTAACCCTGCGACAATCTGGCCCCTGTCCAGGGTCTAAGGCCTAAAGTCCCTGGGAAAGGCTCCAGTCCCCCGTGGTCTCATGTGCAATAGCATTTATTGATCAAGTGATGCAACAGAGAATCTTTACAATAGTCATGGGACGTCTGCTTCCAGGGACCACAAAGACACGACTGTATTGTATGGAGCAGAAATAATCCTGTGCAGGCCTGAGTTAGTCTGGCTCTATTGTGGAAGCTGAATGAATGAAAGGGCTGTGCAGCAGCAGCAGCAGCAGCAGCAGCATCAGCTGCAGCAGCAGCAATAGCAGCAATAAATAGCAGCAATAGCAATAGCATTAGCATTAGCAGCAGCATTAGCAGCAGCATTAGCAGCAGCATTAGCAGCAGCAGCAGCAGCAGCATCAGCTGCAGCAGCAGCAATAGCAGCAATAAATAGCAGCAATAGCAATAGCATTAGCATTAGCAGCAGCATTAGCAGCAGCATTAGCAGCAGCATTAGCAGCAGCATTAGCAGCAGCAGCAGGCCCAGTGTTTCATAGGTGAGCTGCTGGTCTGTGTGCTAAGGACACTGTGGACCAGAGCGTCAGAGAATGTGTCATAGGTGAGCAGTTTTAAGCAGTTTAGAGCAGTTTTAAGCAGTTTAGAGCAGTTTAGAGCAGTTTAGAGCAGTTTAGAGCAGTTTTAAGCAGTTTGTGGAAGGGGTGAAGTAACTAAATGTAGGACTCTATTTAAAACTGTAGACCAGCTCCTAAAAGCTTTATATCATGGTTGTGCTCTGCTTTGATGTAACATAATTGATAGTAATCCCTTTGGGCATTGGCGGGTTCATGATGTCAGTTCTCTGCACATGTGGCATTTTTCCATCACCAGTTCTTTAGTTTTCATGGTGAAATTAGGCACTTTTTCACAATGGTAATGCTTTTCATACATCGCTTTTCCAGGCGCTCAAAGTCGCTACTATTCCCTTTCATTCAGTTGCAGCACTCTGATAGTAAACGTCTGTAGCCACAGCTGCCCTGGGGTGAACTGACAGAAGCACAGCTGCCAATCTGCACCATCAACCTCCACCAGTCACTCTAGAGCTGCAACTATCCATTCATTTATCAATTATTTAGTTCAATTCATCTATTGGTTGGATCTCAAAAAGCCCATGTACTAAATTGACCAAGATGAAGCTAAAGAGATTCCGCTTGTCTTCATAGAGTATATAAAAAAAATATAATTCCAAACACTAATTTGACTAATGAAACCTCCGTAAGTTAACCTGGAAGACCTAACTCCATCTGCGTCGGCCTCCATGGCAGGACACCATCATCGCACTCAAGCGGGCGTGGCCTGTCTGTCTGTGAGAGTCAGATCCCTCCTTCACCATGGACTCCTCCAGGTTTCTACTTTTTCCCAAGGAGGTTTTGTAGTTTTTCCTGGTCAAGAAAGGAGGGTGGGACGCCTGCGTCATCGCCCCTCCCACCTGCTCCCCATCCGCAATCAACGCACCCAAGTCACTCCTCCCCGCTCCCAATCAGCGCTCAGGCGGTCGCATTTAAGCCCTCAGGCAGATGGCTCGGCCGCTTCAGACCGTACTGCGACCCACCACCTCCCCTGCTCCTCCTCTGCATCCCGCTCATCCTAACCCTCTCTCCATATCTACCACCACCAGTCTCCAGGCCCCGGGGGGAGACATCTAATTCAATTAGATTATGGCGTGCCCATGATGGCAGTGTCTTCCGCTGGGGTCTGAGCGTCAAATAACCTTCGTAATAAAGCTTGCTAAACAATCTTTTCTGTGTTCTGTGTCTGAGTCTCTCCAGGGTGAAATTTCTTTCTCTCATTTTGTGGTCGTTACGGCTTCATCAGACTTATTTTTGTCAGGTAAAAAAACCTTGTCCTTCTCTTCAACACTCTGAGGATTTGCTGGTGCGGTGGATTCTAAAGGGTCTCCATCCTCACGTGCTCTTGAGACCACCAGTGTCTGCTGAGCTGAGCTGAGCGTGGCTATTCTTGGTCATATAGTTCCTAAACAGCCAGTCCTCTGCGGGGGGCTTCATTACCAGGGCAACAACAATCATTCTTTTCATAACTGATTCAGCTGACAATTGTTGCTCCGTTAAGTGCTTGAGCTATTACGGTTAAACAGGGCCGGCTCGTGTCATCTCTGCATTTACCTTGAGTTAAGAATGGACCATCACAAAGTACACAAATGGCTCAGGGCTAACCTTGGGTCTCCTTTCTCTGTCTCCCGTTTGATCACACCTGGTGTTTGTTTTGGGAAGAATTGTTCAGGTGAGCTGTTTCCACGGCAGCCAGCTCCCCCGGTTGCCAGGCAGCGCTTCCGGCTCAGGTGGTACAGTTAGATTGGGGCGAGCAATATGGATCTATTTCTAACCATCAGTGGTGCACGTGAGCGACTCTCTCTCGGGCGCCGCACCTGAGTCATGTGACTGCAGCTGACCGTGCAGGACTGCGTGCACGGTCAGCGGTTAGTCTGTCACAGAGAGTTAGGCCTGGCCACACTCAGGCTCAGCACACAGATGCTAACTTCTATCCCATATTCCAGGCTGAGGCCTCGCTGACCTCTGTGACCTGCCCTGAGCTAATGCAGAGTGGATGTGCCTCCTCAGTGTCCCCCTGTGTGCTGCACTGAGCGGGACGTGCCTCCTCAGTGTCCCCCTGTGTGCTGCACTGAGCGGGACGTGCCTCCTCAGTGTCCCCCTGTGTGCTGCACTGAGCCGGACGTGCCTCCTCAGTGTCCCCCTGTGTGCTGCACTGAGCGGGACGTGCCTGCTCAGTGTCCACTGAGCGGGACGTGCCTCCTCAGTGTCCCCCTGTGTGCTGCACTGAGCGGGACGTGCCTCCTCAGTGTCCCCCTGTGTGCTGCACTGAGCGGGACGTGCCTGCTCAGTGTCCCCCTGTGTGCTGCACTGAGCGGGACGTGCCTCCTCAGTGTCCCCCTGTGTGCTGCACTGAGCGGGACGTGCCTGCTCAGTGTCCCCCTGTGTGCTGCACTGAGCGGGACGTGCCTCCTCAGTGTCCCCCTGTGTGCTGCACTGAGCGGGACGTGCCTCCTCAGTGTCCCCCTGTGTGCTGCACTGAGCGGGACGTGCCTCCTCAGTGTCCCCCTGTGTGCTGCACTGAGCCGGACGTGCCTGCTCAGTGTCCCCCTGTGTGCTGCACTGAGCGGGACGTGCCTCCTCAGTGTCCCCCTGTGTGCTGCACTGAGCGGGACGTGCCTCCTCAGTGTCCCCCTGTGTGCTGCACTGAGCGGGACGTGCCTCCTCAGTGTCCCCCTGTGTGCTGCACTGAGCGGGACGTGCCTGCTCAGTGTCCCCCTGTGTGCTGCACTGAGCGGGACGTGCCTCCTCAGTGTCCCCCTGTGTGCTGCACTGAGCGGGACGTGCCTCCTCAGTGTCCCCCTGTGTGCTGCACTGAGCGGGACGTGCCTCCTCAGTGTCCCCCTGTGTGCTGCACTGAGCGGGACGTGCCTGCTCAAGTGTCCACTGAGCGGGACGTGCCTCCTCAGTGTCCCCCTGTGTGCTGCACTGAGCCGGACGTGCCTCCTCAGTGTCCCCCTGTGTGCTGCACTGAGCGGGACGTGCCTCCTCAGTGTCCCCCTGTGTGCTGCACTGAGCGGGACGTGCCTCCTCAGTGTCCCCCTGTGTGCTGCACTGAGCGGGACGTGCCTCCTCAGTGTCCCCCTGTGTGCTGCACTGAGCCGGACGTGCCTGCTCAGTGTCCCCCTGTGTGCTGCACTGAGCGGGACGTGCCTCCTCAGTGTCCCCCTGTGTGCTGCACTGAGCGGGACGTGCCTCCTCAGTGTCCCCCTGTGTGCTGCACTGAGCGGGACGTGCCTCCTCAGTGTCCCCCTGTGTGCTGCACTGAGCGGGACGTGCCAGCTCAGTGTCCCCCTGTGTGCTGCACTGAGCGGGACGTGCCTCCTCAGTGTCCCCCTGTGTGCTGCACTGAGCGGGACGTGCCTCCTCAGTGTCCCCCTGTGTGCTGCACTGAGCGGGACGTGCCTCCTCAGTGTCCCCCTGTGTGCTGCACTGAGCGGGACGTGCCTCCTCAGTGTCCCCCTGTGTGCTGCACTGAGCGGGACGTGCCTCCTCAGTGTCCCCCTGTGTGCTGCACTGAGCGGGACGTGCCTCCTCAGTGTCCCCCTGTGTGCTGCACTGAGCGGGACGTGCCTCCTCAGTGTCCCCCTGTGTGCTGCACTGAGCGGGACGTGCCTCCTCAGTGTCCCCCTGTGTGCTGCACTGAGCGGGACGTGCCTCCTCAGTGTCCCCCTGTGTGCTGCACTGAGCGGGACGTGCCTCCTCAGTGTCCCCCTGTGTGCTGCACTGAGCGGGACGTGCCTCCTCAGTGTCCCCCTGTGTGCTGCACTGAGCGGGACGTGCCTCCTCAGTGTCCCCCTGTGTGCTGCACTGAGCGGGACGTGCCTCCTCAGTGTCCCCCTGTGTGCTGCACTGAGCGGGACGTGCCTCCTCAGTGTCCCCCTGTGTGCTGCACTGAGCGGGACGTGCCTCCTCAGTGTCCCCCTGTGTGCTGCACTGATGCTTGTTGTGTGTTCTCATTCTGATTGTGAATAGTGTGTTTAGTCGACCCACAAGAACCGCTTTACATTTGTGTGTGAATTATGAGCTTTACAATTGGATGTCTCATTTTTGCTGTGTTAAAATCTGTTTTAGGTAATGCTTTACATGGAAGTATCTGGGACCTATGCTGTGTTGCTACGGAGATGATGATGATTCAATGATGGACTATTACACGCTGTTTGTTAATGCGATATACACAGAACACAGCAGATTAGACATTTGACCTGCTCTTGGGAAAGTGAAGTGAAAAGAATGCATTGAAATCAAACTGAACTCCACTGAAGCCTCGCCCACAGGCCCCTCCCCCTCATCCACCCCCACAGGCCCCTCCCCCTCATCCACCCCAGAAACAGCGCCCCCGGTGGCAGAGGCTGGCCCAGTGTAAGCTTTTATATATATTTATAGTAATTCAATTCAAATGCCCAAGGTATTCAGTCACCTGGAAACAGAAGGGTTTTAGGATCAAGAGTGAAGCGGATGAGGTTTTATTATTATGCAAAATTATATTTGTCTGAATTGATTGTTTCTGGAGTCACAGACGGGACCACGTCCTCTGGTGCTGCTGTTCATAAAGTGCACTTTTCAGGCTGTATCTCTGTTGAAGAACTTGTCAGTAATTAGCATCTTTTCCAGTCGTATAAATAATGTGTTATTTGTTGACTAGGGAGCTGCAGTCAACAATGTGCAATAGTTTGTTAACAATGTTCTCTTTGAAGTACTGACTTCAATACAATATTTGAATCTCTGTCATGTAAATTCTGTTGGCAAATGCCAATTGAGACTACTTTAATTTGTGTTTATTCAAGGTCGATTGACAAATTCTTCTCATTCCTCACTTCATTGTTGGTAAAATTGCAGTGAAGGACATTTTCTAACATGGACACGGTCAGACTAAACATTACAACAAATAAAGTAATAGATTTGCAACAATTTGTTAATTGTCTTTATACTTTCAGTGTGATGTTTGAGCAGAAACGGTCTGGACCAGTAGGTGGCGCCAGACTACAGCTTCACTGTGACTGGAGGAGATGCTCTTTCTGTCTCCAATGAACCACAGACATTTTATTATAAGCTAGATGCAAATACAAACACATTCTTAATAATAGGACTATTTTATAAAATACTGAGTTTGATTTCATCTTTCAATTATATATTCTGAACTTTGGAAAATCCAAAATCAGGTTTTCCGATTGGATGTTTGAGTTCATGCACATATACTTTTCAGATTTGTTGAAGTTCGACCTGTAGTCGACTTTTAGAAACTCTTGTTGTCTAACAACATTCCCTGCCTAAAGCTAAAAAGCTCTAAACTAGTATCATTCTGATCTGACCATGTTTCTGACCCAAACTGCACTCACAACACTACAACACTACAGCACTACAGCATTACAGCACTACAGCATTACAGCACTACAGCACTACAGCACTACAGCACTACAGCAGTACAGCACTACACACTACAGCACTACAGCACTACAGCATTACAGCACTACAGCACTACAGCACTACAGCACTACAGCACTACAGCACTACAGCACTACACACTACAGCACTACAGCACTACAGCACTACAGCACTACACACTACAGCACTACAGCACTACACACTACAGCACTACAGCACTACAGCACTACAGCACTACAGCACTACAGCACTACAGCATTACAGCACTACAACACTACAACACTACAGCACTACAGCACTACAACACTACAGCATTACAGCACTACAGCACTACAGCACTACAGCATTACAGAATTACAGCACTACAACACTACAGCATTACAGCACCACAACACTACAACACTACAGTATTACAACACTACAACACTACAACACTACAACACTACAGCACTACAACACGACAGCACTACAGCATTACAGCACTACAACACTACAGCATTACAGCACTACAGCACTACAGCATTACAGCACTACAACACTACAGCATTACCGCACTACAACACTACAACACTACAACACTACAGCACTACAACACTACAGCATTACAGCACTACAGCACTACAGCATTACAGAATTACAGCACTACAACACTACAGCATTACAGCACTACAACACTACAGTATTACAACACTACAACACTACAGCACTACAACACTACAGCACTACAGCATTACAGCACTACAACACTACAGCATTACAGTACTACAGCACTACAGCACTACAGCATTACAGCATTACAGCACTACAACACTACAACACTACAGCACTACAACACTACAGCACTACAGCATTACAGCACTACAACACTACAACACTACAACACTACAGCACTACAACACTACAGCATTACAGCATTACAGCACTACAACACTACAGCATTACAGCACTACAACACTACAGTATTACAACACTACAACACTACAACACTACAGCACTACAACACTACAGCATTACAGCATTACAGCATTACAGCACTACAACACTACAGCATTACAGCACTACAACACTACAGTATTACAACACTACAACACTACAACACTACAGCACTACAACACTACAGCACTACAGCATTACAGCACTACAGCATTACAGCACTACAGCACTACAGCACTACAGCATTACAGCATTACAGCACTACAACACTACAGCATTACAGCATTACAGCACTACAACACTACAGCATTACAGCACTACAGCATTACAGCACTACAGCACTACAGCACTACACACTACAGCACTACAGCACTACAGCATTACAGCATTACAGCACTACAACACTACAGCATTACAGCACTACAACACTACAACACTACAGTATTACAACACTACAACACTACAACACTACAGCACTACAGCACTACAGCACTACAGCATTACAACCCTACAACACTACAGCATTAAAGCACTACAACACTACAACACTACAACACTACAACACTACAGCACTACAGCATTACAACACTACAACACTACAGCGTTACAACACTACAACACTACAGCATTACAACACTACAACACTACACACTACAGCACTACACACTACAGCACTACAGCACTACAGCACTACAACACTACAGCATTACAGCACTACAACACTACAACACTACAACACTACAGCATTACAGCACTACAACACTACAACACTACAGCACTACAGCACTACAGCATTACACACTACAGCACTACATCACTACAGCACTACAGCACTACAACACTACAACACTGCAGCATTGCAGCATTACAGCACTACAACACTACAGCACTACAGCACTACACACTACATCACTACATCACTACAGCACTACAGCACTACAGCATTACAACACTATGTAACCCATGTCTCAAATCCGGTTCTAAATGATTGATATTGCCCCCTCATACACTTTCATTGGCCCAACCACAAGGGGCGCTAGTATAAAAATGGCCGAACCACCAAGCCATTTCCGCTTCCTGCTCCGGCTGTGGACTGAAAACGTATGGTTATGAACTGTTAAACGTCTCGAAACTAACTGAAGCGGTTACAGATCATTCCAAGACTCAATGACCTCTGTTTTATAGGTCAGGTTTTTTTTTCCCCCCTGACACCCCCTGATTCTTATCCTCTGCAAGAGGTGGCGAGCGACCCATGTGACCTAAGAATCTGGTAGGATCACTCTTTGTTTTTTCCCCGGATACGGACACCCTAAGTTGGAATATTTTTTTCGTTTCACTCGGAATATATTCACCTTTTTTTGAGATCCTACAAACTGAACTTAAGCACCCAAAGGAACAGAACTTTGCTGGGAACCTTTTTTGTTGTTTTGAATATTTGTTTATATTTATTTATATTAATACAATTTATACTACAACGTCCTCCTGTGTTACTTTTTTTTCCCCACAAGCTCCTGTGGCCGAACTTAGTCATTTCTGACAGTCAAATGCGTATTATTTTAAGTTAGTGTTACACGTGGCGAGCTAGCCAGGAGCCTGTGTTGGTGAATGAAAGTGTTAATACACAGTGAATCAGTATAAATATATTTTGTTTTGTCCGATTTATATTATGGATTTGTTTGAAAAATCAGGGTTGAACATGATGAATTGTGTTACTGTTTCTGGTGTTACTCACACAGCTAAAGACGATGAAATATTAGATGTACTGAAACAGTATGGTCAATTCAAAGTAGTATTGGTTGACGATGCAGATTCTCTGTTTTATAAAAACCTGATCATTGAGTATAAAGATGACTTAGCTTTGTTAGAGCTAAAGAAAATATTGCCGTATACGCACGTTTCTGAGACCGAACCTAATCTCAAATTTTGCGTTACGTTAATTGAAGACACAGTCCCAGTCGGAGCAGAGGCTTTTCCCCCTAATTACATAAATGAACTAAGACATCTTGCAAGACGGAGCGGACACAGATTTGAAAGAGTGCTTCAAACTGTGATGTCGCAAATAAGTGAACATTTGGAGGCATCAGGCGGAGGAGATGACTCAGTGCAAATTGTGGAAACAGTTTCTCTCATGCCTGGCCAGCAGGGAGCGCCAACTGCAATAACATCGCAACCACAAGTACCGTCACAACATTCAAGCCGTTCCTTACCTGAGCACCAAATTCCGCACCGAATACTCTCCCCATCTGAACTAAATCCACCCCAAATTCAAAAAATGGTTGTGGAGCACATCGTGAGAGCCGAAGAGATCACATCACACTCGATACCCACCTTAAGACTTCGTCCCTTTTCCGGCAGGGTGCCTAAACCATCAAATGAAACGGATTATGAAAGCTGGCGATCTCACATTGAACTGTTGTTAGCTGATGTGAATTTACCGCCGCTACATGTGACCAGAAAAATGTGCGAAAGCCTCTTGTCACCCGCTGCTGATGTAATAAAGGGCCTGAAACCTGACACATTGCCATCCATCTATCTACAAGTGTTGGACTCTGCTTACTCCACTGTGCAGGATGGAGAAGAATTATTTGCACAATTTCTAAACACATTTCAAGATCACGGTGAAAAACCTTCAAGTTATCTTCAACGCCTGCTGCTGACCCTGAACACGGTTGTCAAACAAGGTGGAGTTGCTGCAACTGACATCGACAAACAATTGCTGAAACAATTCTGCAGAGGGTGCTGGGACAATATAATTATTAGCAAGTTGCAACTTGAACAAAAGAGGGAGAATCCTCCATCTTTTGCGGAACTGCTCCTCCTTCTAAGAACTGAAGAGGACAGGCAACAAGTAAAGGAGAGCTTGATGAGGAAACACATAAGTTCCATCAAGCAGCGAGCAACTCTTCATGCTCAAAGCACATGTCCCTGTAACCATGCGGATACAGACTCTGCTTCAATCAATGAGTTAAAACAGCAAATGAAGAAACTGCAGCAACAAATGTCAGCACTCCTCGCTCAAACCACCCCGACTTCGAAAAACACCAATCGCAGCAAAGCACATTCTTTCCAATCACCAGGCGGAAGCCAAGGCCAGAATACACGACCAAGACCCGGATTCTGTTTCAAGTGTGGAGAAGATGGCCACATTGCTAGTACATGCAACCAACCAGCTAATCCTACACTGGTACAGCAGAATAAATTACGATTACAACAAAAACAGGCACAATGGGAGCAGAACAACAATCAAAGCCATTTAAACTAGGATCAGTCTCTCCTGCGGGACAAGCGGAGGCTGCCTCATCTTGGTGTCCCAAACATGAACTTCGACAACCTTTCAACACATTACCAAGGGGACTAATCGGTACCAAATGTACTACTCAAGTTATCATCCAAAATGCACCAATCAATTGTCTGCTGGATACTGGTTCACAAGTTACCACCATTCCTGAATCAGTTTACAACGCTCATCTATCAGACCATCAACTCAGACCTCTGGACGACCTTCTTGAAGTTGAAGGAGCAAACGGACAAGCAGTACCTTATCTGGGCTACATCAGTCTCAACATCACTTTTCCTCCCGACTTCCTGGGTACTCCAATAGACGTTGCCACGTTGGCTCTGGTAGTGCCTGACTTTAAAACCCATCAGCCATTTGTCCTTATTGGAACCAATACGCTGGACATTGTCTACACAGTCCACCATGAGCAAAGTCCTGACTTCAACCCAGTTCCGTATGGTTATCGTGCTGTCCTGAAAATACTTGAAAACAGACATAAATTAAAAAGAGAAGAGCATCATGGAATTGTGAAACTCTACAGCACAACTCAAAAAACTATTCCGGCTGGACAGACCATGCTTCTAGATGGCATCGTGATCTCACATTCGTTACAAGCAGAAGAATCCGTCATGATTGAACATCCTACCTCATTTCAATTGCCTGGCGGGTTGATGATCCAGTCCTGTCTTGTTGATTTCTCAAGCCAGAATCCAATTTTCCTGCCAGTCCCAGTCACTAACGAATCTGACCACGATGTAACTCTACCTCCTTGTGCCATGCTTGCAGAGATCAGTGCATTTCAATCAATTTCCTGTGCTGCACAGACCGGTTCAGAATCCATGTCTAACTCTTTGCCAAAGCCACAGTTTGACTACAACTTTGAAAACTCTCCTCTCACTCCTGAGTGGAAGAACAGAATAATCAAAAAACTTAATAGTATCCCGGATGTTTTTGCAAGACATGATTTAGACTTTGGTAGAACCAACAGAGTAAAACATCAAATAAAGCTGCTTGATTCAACGCCATTCAAACAGAGACCTCGACCCATACATCCTCAAGATATTGATGCTGTGAGAAAGCATCTTCAAGAATTGTCAGAATCAGGAGTAATAAGAGAATCGGAGTCACCTTTTGCCTCACCGATAGTAGTCGTGAGAAAGAAGAATGGCAGTGTCCGACTCTGCATTGACTACAGAAAACTTAACCTACAAACCATAAAGGATGCCTACGCTCTTCCCAAGCTTGAAGACACATTCACAGCACTCACAGGATCTCAATGGTTTTCTGTTTTGGACCTAAAGTCCGGATATTATCAAATCGAAATGGATGAAAAGGACAAGGATAAAACTGCTTTTGTCTGCCCACTAGGATTTTGGGAATTCAATCGGATGCCTCAAGGGGTCACCAATGCTCCATCTACATTTCAACGCTTAATGGAAAAATGCGTTGGGGAGATGAATCTCAAAGAGGTACTGGTGTTTATTGATGACCTCATTGTTTTTGCACCAACCTTGGAGCAACATGAGGAACGACTTATGAAAGTCCTAAACCGGCTGAAAGACTTTGGACTTAAACTCTCTGTCGAAAAATGCATCTTTTTCCAAACCTCTGTCCGTTACCTCGGCCATGTTGTGTCCCGAAACGGTGTTGAAACTGATCCGCAGAAAACTGAAGCCTTGAGATCATGGCCAATTCCTAAGAACTTAAAAGAACTCCGATCATTTTTGGGATTTTCTGGTTATTACAGAAGATTTGTGCAAGGCTACTCAAACATTGTGAAGCCACTTCATGAACTTACCTCTGGATATCCACCGTCCCAAAAGAAACTGAAGGCCTTGATCAAGCCAGATAACTACCTTAATCCGAAAGAGCCATTTGGAGGCCGTTGGACATCTGCCTGCCAAGAAGCATTTGAAAAAATTAAGGAAAAATTAACCTCTGCCCCAGTTCTTGCTTTCGCTGACCCAAGGAAGCCCTACCTGTTACACACTGACGCCAGTTCCATCGGGCTCGGTGCTGTACTGTACCAAGAGCAGAAAGGAGAAAAAAGGGTGATTGCCTACGCCAGTAGGGGGTTGTCCCGGAGTGAGTCAAGATACCCAGCCCACAAGCTGGAGTTTCTGGCTCTCAAATGGGCTGTCACTGAAAAATTCAGTGATTACCTGTATGGTACCTCTTTCACTGTTGTGACTGACAGCAATCCTTTAACTTATCTCCTCACTTCAGCAAAACTGGATGCCACAAGCTACCGCTGGTTATCTGCTCTATCAACATATTACTTCAAGATCACGTACGGGGCTGGAAAACAAAATGCTGATGCAGACGGACTTTCACGCAGACCCCATGGAAAACCCTCAAATGACCTAATGTCACAAAAAGAACAGGACAGAATTCTCAGATTTGCTGAGCAACATCTCGAATGCCCCAACGTCATAACAATTGATCAACATACTGTACAAGCTCTTTCTGACAGACAACTAATCTGTAGTGCTCCTGATTATGCTCTCGTTCATTCCTTGTCTATGTCCACTGACAGCCTTCCAGATAGTTTCACTGCTGACGAGCAGTTTACTTCCTCTTTGGATCCTCACTTGAGCACATCTGACATAGCTGACAAGCAACGCGCGGATCCTATTCTCAGACACGTGATAGCACAATTGGAGACTGGCGAATCACCACCACCTTCCTTGAGGGAACAACTGCCAGAGCTGCCGCTCCTATTACGGGACCTAAATCGTTTGGAGCTCCATAACAACGTCCTCGTACGGAGAAGGCAACTTGGCAACCAGCTCCAACATCAGCTTGTGCTTCCCCATGAATGTCGTGCGTATGTTTTGTTCAGCCTACATGATCAGATGGGCCACATGGGCATTGAACGTACCTTGGATCTGGTCCGGAACCGTTTTTATTGGCCACGGATGGCCAACGATGTACAGACCAAGGTGAAGACATGTGAGAGATGCATAAAACGCAAAACACTACCAGAAAAGGCTGCACCACTGGTGAATATCAGAACTTCCCAACCACTTGAACTTGTTTGTATTGATTTTCTGACATTGGAACCTGATAAAAGCAAAATCAAAGACATTCTGGTCATAACGGATCATTTTACTAAATACGCCCTTGCCATACCAACTCCGAATCAGAAGGCGAGAACTGTAGCCAAAAGTCTCTGGGAAAATTTCTTTGTGCACTATGGGATTCCACAGAAAATTCACAGCGACCAAGGACCAGATTTTGAATCACGAACAATAAAAGAACTCTGTTCACTGGCTGGCATTCACAAAATAAGAACTACACCATATCACCCAAGAGGAAACCCCGTCGAAAGATTCAATAGAACATTACTGGACATGCTTGGTACGCTGGCAGAACAGGAAAAAACTCATTGGAAAGACTTTGTAAAACCACTTGTTCATGCTTACAATTGCACTAAAAACGACACTACTGGATTCACCCCATATGAACTAATGTTTGGTCGCCAGCCACGACTCCCAATAGATCTAATATTTGGCCTGCCTGTGTCCAAATCCAGTCTGAATCACTCTGAATATGTTCAGAAGCTAAAATTACATCTGGATAAAAGTTACCAATTGGCTTCAGAGAATGCAAGTAAAAGTATGCTGAAGAATAAGAGACGCTTCGACCAAAAAGTCATTGCATCTGAACTTGAAGTGGGAGATCGAGTTCTTGTCCGGAACGTCAGACTTAGAGGAAAACACAAAATTGCAGACAAATGGGAATCGGAACCATATGTGGTGGTGAAGAAGGCTACAAATTTACCTGTATACACCGTACGTCTTGAACACGCCGACAAACCATTAAGAACACTCCATCGAGACCTACTTTTGCCTTGTGGATACCTACCTGTCACAGCTCAAGTCCAGCCATCACATGCCAAAAGAACAGTAAAACCGCCAGTACATCTAACGACAGACACTGAAATTGCTGAAGATGAACCACTATCCGATGAAGAAATACTGCCAACCAATTGGTACAACTTACCTTACTCAGAGCCTACACGATTTATAACTACCTTGAACATTCCTACCGAAAAAATTGTTCCTGAAATTCAAGATCCAATATCAGAACTGCCAGAACATTCATCAGACACTGAAACAGAAATTCTTGCCCAAGTTGAACACTGCACTGATATTCAGCAAGAACCAATAGATCCTGAAACAAACCCTCCAGACCCTGAAAGTGAGAACTCAATTGCTGACTCTGGCTCTGAACCTGACTCTGAACCTGACTCACCACATTCAGTGCAGACCCTACCTTCTGGTCCTGAGTCTGAAACATTCACCCCGGAACAACCAAAAAGAAGCTCAACAAGAGCAAGACGCCCACCAGACAGACTACACTACAGCCATCTGGGCCATCCAATTCTGAAAAGCATACAATCACTATTTGATGGACTTGGAAAAGTGTTTTCAATTGCCGTGCCTGAGGAGGATATTGGTTATCAACACTCTCCTGGCCATCCATCTGACAGCTGTCAGTCCAGTCCATGTACGGGGACGTACATGAGGTCAGGGGGGGACCCTGTAACCCATGTCTCAAATCCGGTTCTAAATGATTGATATTGCCCCCTCATACACTTTCATTGGCCCAACCACAAGGGGCGCTAGTATAAAAATGGCCGAACCACCAAGCCATTTCCGCTTCCTGCTCCGGCTGTGGACTGAAAACGTATGGTTATGAACTGTTAAACGTCTCGAAACTAACTGAAGCGGTTACAGATCATTCCAAGACTCAATGACCTCTGTTTTATAGGTCAGGTTTTTTTTTCCCCCCTGACACCCCCTGATTCTTATCCTCTGCAAGAGGTGGCGAGCGACCCATGTGACCTAAGAATCTGGTAGGATCACTCTTTGTTTTTTCCCCGGATACGGACACCCTAAGTTGGAATATTTTTTTCGTTTCACTCGGAATATATTCACCTTTTTTTGAGATCCTACAAACTGAACTTAAGCACCCAAAGGAACAGAACTTTGCTGGGAACCTTTTTTGTTGTTTTGAATATTTGTTTATATTTATTTATATTAATACAATTTATACTACAACGTCCTCCTGTGTTACTTTTTTTTCCCCACAAGCTCCTGTGGCCGAACTTAGTCATTTCTGACAGTCAAATGCGTATTATTTTAAGTTAGTGTTACAACTACAACACTACAGCATTACAGCACTACAACACTACAGCACTACAGCACTACACACTACATCACTACATCACTACAGCACTACATCACTACAGCACTACAACACTACAACACTACAGCACTACAGCACTACACACTACAGCACTACAGCACTACACACTACAGCACTACATCACTACAGCACTACATCACTACAGCACTACAACACTACAACACTACAGCACTACAGCACTACACACTACATCACTACATCACTACAGCACTACATCACTACAGCACTACAACACTACAACACTGCAGCATTGCAGCATTACAGCACTACAACACTACACACTACATCACTACATCACTACAGCACTACAGCACTACAGCACTACAGCACTACATCACTACAGCACTACAGCACTACAGCACTACAGCACTACAGCACTACAGCACTATAACACTACAGCACTACAGCACTACAGCACTACAGCACTACAGCACTACAACACTACAACACTACAACACTACAGCACTACAGCACTACAGCACTACAGCACTACAGCGTTTGAGCGCCTTTCTTAAAGCGTTTCTTGAAGCTGTGTTTTTATTGGATCTCAGCTGCTGCATGTCCTGTGTTATTACTGTTAAATCTGTCGACACATGGAAAGAGCTAGTAAAGGTGTATATACTGGTGTGAGCATGTTGTTTCTATTGTACTAGAGTTCACCTTTTAAAGAGCAGTGATGCAGCACATTTTATCCTCTGAGGAACTCAACTGCTGTTGTGATTTTGGGCGTTACAAAAATGAATTGAAATTTGGGCTCAGTCCGTCACGCCACAAATCAGCTGATTAACTCCTTGGACTTTTTCTTTATTTATTCCATTTTATCCACCATCTTATAAACGGGAACTCTCAAGCTGCTTGAACTGTTGTACATCAAACTAAAAACTGTTATTTCCCCCTTATTTCCAGTCAAATCCATCTTTCTGACCAGGGTCAGTTTGTGCTCCAAACCCACAAGTCAAAAATAACATGAGAAATGATTAGGACTTTGATATGGATTCCGCCTGCACATTTTTGCTTTAATACAAGTCCTTAAAACATTTTTTTAGTCAATTTACCTTCAGTTTTTAAAAGGAAATTGTCAGAACCCAATTAAAGCTAATTTTCATGTCAATCAGCCGATCCAGAAACCAGCTTCACTGGAGGGATTTAAAATCAGATTTTCTCTGTGCAGAGCTCGTATCTACTTATGATTAGAGTAAATCAGACACCAGAGTCCAAAACGACAGAGTCCCCGTTTCACAAAGACTCCAGAGGCTCCAGAGGCTCCAGAGGCTCCAGAGGCTCCAGAGGCTCCAGAGGGTTCAGAGGGTTCAGAGGCTCCAGAGGCTTCAGAGGGTCCAGAGGCTCCAGAGGCTCCAGAGGCTCCAGAGGCTCCAGAGGGTTCAGAGGCTCCAGAGGCTCCAGAGGCTCCAGAGGCTCCAGAGGGTTCAGAGGGTTCAGAGGCTCCAGAGGCTCCAGAGGCTCCAGAGGTTCCAGAGGCTCCAGAGGCTCCAGAGGGTTCAGAGGGTTCAGAGGCTCCAGAGGCTCCAGAGGCTCCAGAGGGTTCAGAGGCTCCAGAGGCTCCAGAGGCTCCAGAGGCTCCAGAGGCTCCAGAGGCTCCAGAGGCTCCAGAGGGTTCAGAGGTTCCAGAGGCTCCAGAGGCTCCAGAGGGTTCAGAGGGTTCAGAGGGTTCAGAGGTTCCAGAGGCTCCAGAGGCTCCAGAGGCTCCAGAGGCTCCAGAGTCTCCAGAGGCTCCAGAGGGTTCAGAGGCTCCAGAGGCTCCAGAGGGTTCAGAGGTTCCAGAGGCTCCAGAGGCTCCAGAGGGTTCAGAGGGTTCAGAGGCTCCAGAGGCTCCAGAGGCTCCAGAGGCTCCAGAGGCTCCAGAGGCTCCAGAGGCTCCAGAGGGTTCAGAGGTTCCAGAGGCTCCAGAGGGTTCAGAGGGTTCAGAGGTTCCAGAGGTTCCAGAGGTTCCAGAGGCTCCAGAGGCTCCAGAGGGTTCAGAGGCTCCAGAGGCTCCAGAGGCTCCAGAGGGTTCAGAGGGTTCAGAGGCTCCAGAGGCTCCAGAGGGTTCAGAGGTTCCAGAGGCTCCAGAGGGTTCAGAGGGTTCAGAGGCTCCAGAGGCTCCAGAGGCTCCAGAGGCTCCAGAGGGTTCAGAGGGTTCAGAGGTTCCAGAGGTTCCAGAGGCTCCAGAGGCTCCAGAGGGTTCAGAGGGTTCAGAGGCTCCAGAGGCTCCAGAGGTTCCAGAGGCTCCAGAGGCTCCAGAGGGTTCAGAGGGTCCAGAGGCTCCAGAGGCTCCAGAGGCTCCAGAGGGTTCAGAGGCTCCAGAGGCTCCAGAGGCTCCAGAGGGTTCAGAGGGTCCAGAGGCTCCAGAGGCTCCAGAGGGTTCAGAGGGTTCAGAGGCTCCAGAGGCTCCAGAGGGTTCAGAGGTTCCAGAGGCTCCAGAGGCTCCAGAGGCTCCAGAGGGTTCAGAGGGTTCAGAGGTTCCAGAGGCTCCAGAGGCTCCAGAGGGTTGTTGTTGTTGTTTTATGGAGGTTGGCATCCGAGTGTTGCATTACCGCCAGACTTTATTCCTTAGACTGTTATTGCTGTTGTTATTGTTTTATGGCGGTCGACAGCCGAGTGTCGCATTACCGCCAGACTTTATTCCCCAGACTTTGTCGTAGTCCTAAAAGTTGTTCTTCCAGTGCTCCAGAGGGTTCAGGAGCAGCTTGAGCTTTAAATGGCGTTTTTTGAAAAAATAGGCCCTAAGCTTTAAGTGTAAAGACAAAATAGACATTGTCGTAATAGAGCAGATTTCTTCTGAGAGTTTCACAATTTAGGGCGACACAAAATATTATAATATGGTGGTAAAAAAAAATTATATATATATATATATATATATATATAAATATAAATTATATAATTTTTGTACGTTAAAAAACCTTCTTAAGATGACTTTTCTTGTGTGTTTTGTTTCTTTCTGCTCGTAAGTTGGAGTAAATGCAGCTCATAAACGTAGTTAAGCACTAAGTCATTACAAGAATGGCTTTTGTTCTATTCATTCGTAGTGGTAGGTTAATTAAAAGCAGCTCTGAAAAGACGTGTACACAAAGATAAAGGAGAGCGGCTCTTTGATGTGAGGCTTTGGGTCAGGAAGGACAGAAAGCATCAGGTGGGACTGTTTTATCTCAGAGTGGTCAGATGTAATATCCAGACCATCAACAGGCTGGACTCGCGGGTGACACATGGCCTAAATAATGAACGAGGCTTTCTGAAAGTCGCCTTTTGTGCAAAGTTATAAGCCTTTTTTGCAGCAGCGCGCCGCACACCTGCCCACACATTAAGTAAATGTCAGTGTGCCTTTATCTGTAATTAATGACGTCTGACTGGTGCGTTTTGTCTTGTTTGCAGAGAAGGAGCGTGACTCACCTGTCTCTCTGCACCTCCGCCGCCTGCCATGGAGGACCCGCTCTAACACTCCAGCTCACAGTGGAAGGGACCAGGCCAGAGCAGGACGAGCACCAGCTTCATGAGTTCACCGCACAACTCAGGTAAGTGTCTGTGGTGATGCTGGGCATAACTGCTTCTGTTCAGTGTTAGGAACAACGCTCTTTAACTAGAACTTATCTTTTAAGGTATTTGCAATCTAATTATTATTAACGACTCTCCATTCTGTTGCACTCACTTGTTTTGACTTTGACTAATCATAGAAAATGGACACATTCATCACGAGTTTACGCAGATTAATCGCGCTCCTTTAGATTATGCAGCAAGACTCACCTGAAAGAAGAACATGAGCAGCGCTGTTAGCACATAGTTACATTTACCCACAGAATCCATCGGTCCTCAGATGGACGAGCACACGTCACTCGCCAGCTGACGTTTAGGAGGGCGGCGCGGTGGAGAGCGATACGGCAAAACAAAGCAGAGTTCTGGTGTTGGACGCCACGCGCACGTGACGAAAGTAAAGGTTGCGTGTGAGCCCTAAAATGAGAAACATTGGCCAAATCTTCCACCAGCCCAACTACAGAACACTGGTAAATGCCAGGCCAATCCCAACAGGCCAATCCCAACATCTTACATAAGAGCCAGTTACATTCACAATGAGGGGCCTTGAACCCCACCCAACCCTTCCATATTTACTTGAAACATGTGCTTTATTATGAAATACAAACACATAAATTATAATAGTAGTGTATTTAGATGTGTGAAATAATTAAAAATCTAAAATTGTGATTAATACGCCAAAAAAAGCTTGTGCTTTCAACCATATTAAACCATATTAAAGAATCCCCCTCATTAAAAAACATACATGGAGTTGTATTTTGCTTCATTCATGGTCAGTCAGTTCCAGTTGTCCCTGGATTGTGGCGTCACAGATAAATAATAATAATAAACCATAACAGGATTCAATCTGTGCATTTCTGCCGCGTGTTAGCGGTCTCAGTGCCTAATGGATTGTTTAATCCCACTGCTGACAGCAGAGGGCGTGCCAATGCTTAAATTACACACTGGAGACAGGTGTCGTTTGTAAGTGTTTTTAAAAAATGTATACATTATTTTAATTTAGAAAACGACTAAAAGCATATTTGTTTGGGAATTAAAGACATAATAATGAATGATATGTTCATTTTGAAGTAATCCAAGTTGAAATACCTCAAAGTCTTGATGGAAATCTGCCTCTGCTCCTGCTCTTCTGTTGCATTGAGCTAAAACAATGCACTGGTGTAAATTGTTGTCGTTTTCGACTGGCTACAATAAAAGTCATAAAATGTCTAATTTGTGACTGTTTAGTTTCAGTTTAGATTTATCATTATTAAGAAGGGTTGAAATGGCCAGATATGATAATAATCATATGAAAAGTTTTGACATGTTAAAATAATCCTTTGACTTGGAGGAACAGGACTTCAACAGGTATTTATGAATAAGGAGTTATTATAACCAAAAAAATAAACAAAGAAACAACTATTCTAACCTTCTTATTGACTTTTTATTAAGACCTATAAATTAGAACTTGCAAGAGGTTATTGCTATATCTAAACTATATCAATGCATCATTAACCTGGAGAACTACTCTACTGAATAAAAACAAATGGGAAAGTGAAGGTCATTTTGTTCTGACAGACGAGCAGTGGGAAGCTGAACCACAACATCACATGTCTGGAGGGAATTTAGTTGGAAAAATGTGTCACGTTATTTCATATCACGATGTCAAAGTGCCCATTACTCACAGGGAAATGACTGACTGTTGACAGACTGTTGGAGAAACTGTGGCGGGCCGAGGCAAACCACTACCACCTGTTTTGGGCCTGCCCTGTTGCTCCAAAATATTATTATTAACGTGGTAGAAAAAGCTTCAGTTGTAGTCATCTGGACTCAGTTTGAAAAAATAGACGTTTCGACTCTCATCCAAGAGTCATTGTCAATAAAAGAATTTAGATCGAGAACTCCGATATTAATACTGTTCTGTGGTAAGACCCGCCCATTGGGAGGAGCCTTCCTGAAGTAGAAAGAGTTGTTTGTTTCAACAGAAACTCCCCCCTTGTATCTACCGAGCTAGCCTATTCAGAATTTTAATGGCCTATTAGAATCCTCTTTGTCTTTGTGAGACCCTGGCTCAACCACCCTGAGTACCTGATTAGCATCTAAATGTCCTGGTACTGGTCCTCTACCTTTCCAGGGGTTCAGTATTCCATTATAAATAACAGGAAGATTAAACCTTAGCCCTCCATTTCTGTTTAAAGAAGGTCTTTCTTTTTTAACAAAAATAGCTTCCTTGACTCCTCTTTCAAACCATCTTTTCTCCCTGCTTAAAACCTTCACCTCACCGTCTTCAAACGAGTGATTAGAGGCTTCAAGATGGAGATGCACGGCACTCTGAGGTCCTGAACTAGTATTTCTTCTGTGCTGATAAAGCCTCTTGTGTAGAGGCTGTTTTGTCTCACCTATGTACCGTTCTTTACAGCTTTCTTCACTGCATTGGATCGAATAAACTACATTGCTCTGTTTTTGAGTCGGCAACTTGTCCTTAGGGTGAACCAGTTTTTGTCTTAAAGTGTTTCCTGGTTTAAAATAAACAGGGACTTCGTGTTGTCTAAAAATTCTCTGCAGTTTTTCCGACAGGCCAGAACGGTACATAGGTGAGACCAAACAGCCTCTACACAAGAGGCTTTATCAGCACAGAAGAAATACAAGTTCAGGACCGCAGAGTGCCGTGCATCTCCATCTTGAAGCCTCTAATCACTCGTTTGAAGACGGTGACGTTTGAAAAACTTGTCCGGGTGCGATGGGACGTTATATGCCTTTAATTATTTGTCATTATTTCATTACTTGTATTATTGTTACTTTCTTTTGCTCTTCGTTTGTGTCCCCAGCTGTTGTGTTTTGAGTGTCTTTAAATTAAAACATTTTAGGGAAAACAAAAAAAATAGCATAAAAATAGCAAAAATATGAAATCTACAGGTTTCAGTGTGTTCACGTGGAGCATTTCATCTGTTCATACCTCAGAACACGCAGAACAAGCTGGAGTGTTTTATGAGGCTTATGCAGTGATCTGTCAGGATTATAGCCAAAGACTGCTTACTAACTGTCAGATGGACTCATTGTGGCATCATGGGGGACATCACTAATTGGAAGTGGATTAAAATGTAAGTGATATGAGTCAGTGTGTGTAAGTATTTAGAATCCTGTATAATGCCTTATTGTCTTATTGTCATTTATTCAAAGGGGTATCATGTATTTTATTTATTACAAATTGTTCCATATTGGACAAAATATGCTTGAACCACCAACTTTAGGTCCATATGAAATGCTAAACATGAAAGAGGTTTAGATAAACCCAAACCTCATATTGTTGATCACAAATGAGCTGAAGGAGAGTGGATCGCATGAGCGTTGGCAGTCATAATGTTGCCATCTTAATGAAGCTGTTTTAAAGCTGTGAACTTCATATGATTCAGCCTTTAGTAAAGTGTTCTGTAACTCTCTGCTCTCTCACAGTAATAGTCCTGCTGATTTTTTAAAGATTGACGCATTCATGTCATTCCACACATAATCTGCAACACCTTCTCTAAATACTTGTATTTTAATAGTGTTATGTTCTGTTGCATATCATGTTTGACTTGACATTCAGGTGTAAATGTGTTTTCTCAACGTAAAACTCCGGCTCTCGTCAGCTCTTAAGAGTAAACGCTGGTGCAATCAGTCGACTTTAGCCTCGCGTTATCGTCTCACCTGTGGAGTGTTCCTGAACCACATCTCCGCCGAGTCCTGGGGTGACGGCTCGAGTGACTGGCTGTAACTCGGTCGTCATGGATACAAATATAGTACATACTGGCGGAGTACAGACAGCCACAGCGCAGACTCCTGGGGTTGATGCGCCTCAAATAGAAACGCAAAGATGAGTCATCGGCCGGGCTGCTGCAGTACTCACCTTTAACAGATGTGTTTAGTATGGACCTGGAGGAACACTGGTCACTCTCACCTCCTCTGTCCGCTCCGAACGCCGGACACCTCGGCCACAACGGCGGGAGCGATGTATAAGAGCAGACACAATGTATGCGTGTTGTGTACTTGTCTTGGTGCCCGTGCGTCCTTGTGTGTCACAGTGAGACATCCCTGAAGCTGCTGCAGGACACTGAGCTGTTTACACCGCGCTGAGGCAGAGGAGGAGGGAGGTGATGAAGAGGAGGTGGGATGAATGCACCAGGGAGTGATAGGAAAGCAAACAGGAGAAGATTTGTGTGGAAATATTCAGATTTACTATTAAACGTGTGTATTTATATGAACTTTGCAGTAGACATGTTTTACTGTTAAAGGTGCTGTTGGCTGATCTGTCCTGTGTAATACTGATTTGATTGATTTGTACTATAAAAGGCCATAAATCACAGTTTACCTCATCCCATTAACATGAGGAGTTAAGTACAATGATGTGGCACGGTTACTTATTTGGTGATATGGCCATTGTGCTCTGGTATCAGTTATAATCTTGTAAAGACACTGGTTTGGATATGTTTTATAACACTTTTACATTACCATACTTTTCACAATAAGCAGCATTTCCCCATGAACCATTTATTCATTTCTATCTAAAATTACCTCTGAACTCGCGCTGTATGAGTTCTGTTCTTTAAAAAACTCACCTTTATGTCCTTTTTTTTTGCTCAAGTGAATGGAACAAACAAAGCCTATAAATAGCAGCCAGCACTTTCAATTAATAATATGCGCACTGACGATGAAGCGAGTGCAACCTCGTCTTCTGCTTCTAAAAAAAGGCTTTTCCGTGGTTTTCCGTGGACGTTCCCCAGCGGCAGTACACCATCTGATGAAGGACGAGATGACTGTTTTAGATTGACTTAAATATTAATGGAGACTTATTTTAGGTTTATTTTAAGTGCCAGGCTTCCAAAATTCCCCTTGCTATTTGTAGAGCCCTTATAATGCAGACTGTATGGTAATCCACGTTAGAAAAGTGCACATATAAGAATTATTGTTTGAGATGCTAAAAATATACAAAAACATGTGTATAAGGGAATGAAACACTTATTTTTCTTAATTTATGGGGGGGTCATATTGCATAATATAGTACATATATTATGCAGAATACATTTGACGCTTTCATAATCAATTTACAACTTTACAATGAACCTTTTCTCATCAAAGACACAGGAATAATAGTATATTCAATATTGATTGCATGAACAGAAACAAGACAGACTATGAATCAATGCCATTGGACAAAAAACAACAACAACAACAATCAATTTCAAAGATTTATTAAATTGCCTAGCCCTGATTTACATGCTTCCCAGAACATACGTCGGGTTAGTTGTGTTTTTTCTTTACGTTGGAGACAGTTTAGTTGAATTTTGTTGAGGAATCCGTTCAGTTCCGACCCCGTTCCGTTGCATAATCTCGCTGCACTAACAACATTTATTGACATCACTGGTACTGCCACTCAAAATGTCTCTGGCCACATTTCCTCTGAATCGCTGAGTGTGTTCATAATATGTCAGCGTGTTCTCTCAACATTTTATATCCCGTCCAATCAATCTTCTGATGATTATGTAACCGGTGACAGGCCTCATTAATTCAAGCATCTGCCACCATAAGCTGCCACCGTCCCACGTCGCCACCGTGCCCCAGCAGACGGGTCAAGGTAACAGATCGGGTCGCCATAGCTACCAGGGTTAAAGAGTACACCGGGCCCACCCCCGCTTCCCTCCTCTCACCTGGGGATGTGGGCCGTGGAGGTGCTGTAATTTGATCGGCCCCCGCGATTAAAGACGCCCAGGCTCATTTCCAGTCGTCAGGTGAAGAAGCCACAGCGCCATGACAACCCCCCACCGACAACACTGGCTGGAGGCTTACTGCTCTACTCTGCGCTATTTTTATCCCGCGGCTCCTCCTCCCGACGAGGCTATTTTCAGCTCCATGTTCCCCACCGCTACCTCCATCTCTCGCTCTGTTAGTAAATGTCCTTTTTCTATAGCAGTAAAAGTAGCAGTGTGAAGCGAGGATCAGAGCCTTGTATAAGGACTTCCCTTGTCTTTCCACTTCCTCTCCTCTCACTGATCCACTTTCCCTCCCTCCTCTCTCTCTCTCTCTCTCTTCCTCCCTCGCTCTCTTTTTCTCTCCGCTGTTGTTCATTCACATTTGCAGACACTCAATACTAGCAGTCTGACCGGCAGCTGTTTCGCCCAGCTCTCCTTTTTTTAAACTTATTTCTCTCTTCTTTCATTTTATTGTTTCTTTTTTGGTTTGTTTTTAATTTTCTGCTTCATTCCCACTTCCCTCTCTCTTCTGTCATTCTCTCTGCGCTTCGTTCTAATTTTGGAAACATGGAACCTCGGGGAGCGCTCTCCCAAAGCTATTTGCGTCCTCGCCTCCCTTCCTCCATGTCTTCTGGGCCAGTTCTTGTCCGACAGGAGGAGATGGGCACGAGGAGGCTTTGATGCGCCGTGCAGGGGAATTCACCTTTCGCTCGAGTCTCAGATGTGGAAGCAGCTGTAGCTTCTCTGCTTTCCCCACTGGCTCTGGTCTCCACAGAAGCCGGCTGAAGGAGTTTGAGAACTGATGCTGGCGGCTCGACCGTCACACATAACTCTCTATGTTTTTTTTGACTGATATTTTTTAAATGACCAGCATTTTTGAAAATGACTAATATTGTCACTGCTTGAGAAGGTTGTGACATTTGCTGAAGTCTTCTGGAATCATGAATTCTCATTTTTTGAGAACTACTGAATAGGACTGCAGAACAAGCAGATTTTGACTGACCAACATAATAGAAGCTGGAATTTAAAAGGCACCGGCAAAGCTGTTTGTGAAGTTTCCTAATGTCCAGATACTTTCTGAGGGAGAGGATTGGAGCATTTTTCAATGTCAGGCTTTCAGTGACATTTTGCAGTGTCTCTTGAGAAAGCCATGTTGACATCTGGGACACACTGACTGGTGTTTTGGGAAAGTGGCGCCTCTGGTCCTGGCATGTTGTTACATCCCCCCGTGTCAGGACTGTGCACCATGTTACAGACCATCTATGAAACAGAGTCTTGCTTTTCCACGTCGGGAACGGACAGCCACCAGCCGCTGGAGCTCCTCAGAGACAGCAGCAGGAGCTCCGGCGCTGCCGTGCCCACGGCCGGTGAGTCATCTCTGGGAGAGCAGAGGGAGGGAGAGGTGCACTGATAGAGAAAAACAGTTAGAGCATCAGCTCTTGAGAGGAACCCCAGCATTGGCTCATTCTGTTCTGCAGGAACACACTAAAGACAGTTTTGTGCTTGGTCCTCAGAGATGTGTCCTACAAAGTTTAGTTTGATTTAGTGGCTTACAGCGATGGCATTAGCGTCCGAGTGGCTCTGCACATGTGAGGGACTGTTTTCTGAATGATTTGTCAGGTATGGAAATAGAAGTTATTTTGACAAAATGTTTGATCAAACGTGTTCTTAAGAGCTGATATATTTATAACAAAAACCATCATGTGCAGAATTTTATTTTGAAGGAGCAATCACAGAATTGTCCTCTCCATGGTAATGCAGTGCAGTGCAGGTATGTTGTTTGCCATTGTTTAGAGGGGGGGGGGGGGGGGGGGGGGGGTAGCTTCTCATGTCTTATTATTCTGGACTATTCTTGTTGGGACACACAGGAAATAAATTCACCCTAATCTTCTGTTGAGCTGCGTTTCCTCTATTGGTTCAGTGGCAGATGCAGGTCAGTGAAGTGCACCAACCCAGATCAGAAAAGCCAGTCTGTCAAGTCAGGTTTGTAAGCCAAAGCATTTTGTTATTGGCTCTTGTTACTGAATAGAAAATAAAAGTATAGTTGCTCTATTTGTATTTTAGGATTGTTGTTATCTTGACGTTTCTCTTAATGGCGGATTGCATTAGGGCCTGACCGACATGGGTTTTGGGGGACTGATATGTAAGGAAGTTAGAAGTACTGATATTATTGCATATATATTTAGTAATATCAAATAAATCGCTTATAGGCCTAATAAATATAGGCCTAATTCATGTGTATGCTTGCGGTAATTAATGTACATTCTGACCATTAACGTCAGTCCAGTAAGCACGGATACAGCTATAAGCCAATAAGACAGAGGCTATGTTTACAATGTTGTAGTAACACTTCATGTGCTAAGCGCTAACTAAAGTGAACAAAAGCCATCAAATTGACAACACTCACCGCTCAGACAAGCCACCGAAGATCACAACTCTTTATAATTAAGATTTATGACTTCAAATTATTGTCCGTAGTCAATATAAGCCAGCATTTTGTCATTGACAGCGGTAGCAGCAGTGTGTGTGCTAGCTGACCAGAATCTCCACACTGACTTTGATAAAAATAAGTCCTATGTTGTACCTGGTGTGATCCGTGCTGAAATTAACTTTTATTCTTGCGTTCGTAGCTTAGTTCAGAGCATTTTAATCCATTGCTGCCACAGTCAGAGCCATGAATGGTCAGAGTGCACACAAACAGGAGCCTCACCCTGGAGATGCATTCAGCTGTAATACAGACACACAACCAAACTCCTCCACAGAAAAATGGAGCTGCACTAAATATTGAGGCATTCATCTGTTCGTAAGTTGGATATAGTCATTGTATTCTAGAGAGAGAGAGTCTTAAGCTTTTAACTGATGTATCGGACAGTAATATCTTCATAAGGCTATTTTTGATGAAGCACAAAAAGAAGTAAAGCTAGAGGAAACAAGACACAGCTTCCGGGTTAGGGTTAGTGCCTTTAACAGGAAACTGCTTATGCTAACATACACTAGTCTATTAGTTCAACAAATACAGTTATTATCGCTGTAAATATGGCAGTTTGTCACCAGATCAAGTCAGCCATTTGTGAGGACTGATTATTTCTTGTTGTATGATGTTTTTGCTGTTTAGTTTTGACCTGAGTCTGCGTTCTCTTTTGTTATCGCTTGTCCAATCATCTTGCGTTGCGCCGCTCTGTGGGACTGAAGCAGGCTAGCGCCCTCTGGAAGCTAGCACCTTCCATGGCCCCTTCAGACTCCTCAGACCGGGTGGTACGGATCACTTTTGACCGCACCGCGCCTATGGAAACATCCCTATGTTGTCCCTGTTCAGTTTAAGTATTTTGAGACTGAAACGGTTTACGTGTTAAGATGTCTGTGTAATCCCTCAGGAGGCGGGATCCATACGTTCCATTTCATTAGGCCCGAGCCCCAGCAGGGCGGAGGGCCTATTGCTCCCGCAGTTGCAACGCTGCCGAAGGCAGCGTTGCAACTGTTCGACCAAACATGCGGGCGCAGCCCGCATGTTTGGTACCCCGTCGCCCCTGGCAAGTACAGTGAACTAGCCCATGCCGAAGGCATGGATCATGCATACTTACTCCTGCTATGACAGAAATAGTCAACAATTAGTGAATGGGCTACGCCCATTCACTAATTGTTGACAACAGCAGCGCGAAGCGCTGCATTCCTCCAAAAACCCTCCTGGCATCGTCCCGTACGCGAGAATCCATGCCGCAGGCATGGGCCATGCTTGTATCTGCTCAAATCAATGGAAGTCTATGGGGAGTGGGCGGGGCATCCCGACGGAATAGGGAGTGACGAGCGCGTAAGCGCTCGTAATGATGATTCCACCCCATGGCGGCATCGGGAAGGCTTAGAGCTTTCAAACGATGTATAATTTGTTGTTATAGTGGAAACGGCTATATTGTTTTTGCTAAAAATATTATTATTTTTATTATTAGGCCCGAGCCCCAGCAGGGCGGAGGGCCTATTGCTCCCGCAACGCTGCCGAAGGCAGCGTTGCAACTGTCATGCAGCCCGCATGTTTGGTGCCCCGTCGCCCCTGGCAAGTACAGTGAACTAGCCCATGCCGAAGGCATGGATCATGCATACTTACTCCTGCTATGACAGAAATAGTCAACAATTTGTGAATGGGCGTAGCCCATTCACAAATTGTTGACAACAGCAGCGCGAAGCGCTGCATTCCTCCAAAAACCCTCCTGGCATCGTCCCGTACGCGAGAATCCATGCCGCAGGCATGGGCCATGCTTGTTTCTGCTCAAATCAATGGAAGTCTATGGGGAGTGGGCGGGGCATCCCGACGAAATAGGGAGTGACGAGCGCGTAAGCGCTCGTAATGGTGATTCCACCCCATGGCGGCATGGGGAAGGCTTAGAGCTTTCAAACGATGTATAATTTGTTGTTATAGAAAAAACGGCTATATTGTTTTTGCTAAAAATATTATTATTTTTATTATTAGGCCCGAGCCCCAGCAGGGGGAGGGCCTATTGCTCCCGCAACGCTGCCGAAGGCAGCGTTGCAACTGTCTGACCAAACATGCGGGCGCAGCCCGCATGTTTGGTACCCCGTCGCCCCTGGCAAGTACAGTGAACTAGCCCATGCCGAAGGCATGGATCATGCATACTTACTCCTGCTATGACAGAAATAGTCAACAATTAGTGAATGGGCGTAGCCCATTCACTAATTGTTGACAACAGCAGCGCGAAGCGCTGCATTCCTCCAAAAACCCTCCTGGCATCGTCCCGTACGCGAGAATCCATGCCGCAGGCATGGGCCATGCTTGTATCTGCTCAAATTAATGGAAGTCTATGGGGAGTGGGCGGGGCATCCCGACGGAATAGGGAGTGACAAGCGCGTAAGCGCTCGTAATGATGATTCCACCCCATGGCGGCATCGGGAAGGCTTAGAGCTTTCAAACGATGTATAATTTGTTGTTATAGTGGAAACGGCTATATTGTTTTTGCTAAAAATATTATTATTTTTATTTTTCTTGTTCTTCTGCTTTTTGATCTCTAATTTGACCCCCTGAACATGCTCAAAAACTCACCAAACTTTGCCCAAAATTCAGAATCGGCGAAAAATTTGATTTTTTCTGGGCCATTTTTTTTTTCGTTAAAAAATGGCGCGACAGCGCCACCGACAAAAGTCAAAATACATTGCGCCTATGGGAGACGCCCCGAGGTCAACTTTGGCGTAAAGCTACGAAATTCGGGACACGCATTCCTCTCGTGAGGACGAACAAAAAAAATCATTGTGGCCACGCCCCCAGACTTACCCTATGGCCGCCATCTTCCTTTGAAAATGAAAATACGCTGTGTTAGTCATTTTGTTCACGTCAAACTTTGACGAACTCCTCCTAGGGCGTTTTGCCCACCGACTTCAAAATCGGCGTACGTCCTCTGGACAAGTGGGGCATCTAAAGTTATTCAATTTTTTGAGATACCTTTAACGGTCTGTGTGCGGCGCAGCCGCAAAGTTGGACAACTTATTTTGGAATATTGCAGATCTAAAAATTGCTCCCATTTGATCAAAACCAGTCCGATTAGGACCAAATTTGAATCAGTTGTTAAACTTTCTAGTTTGGACCAGTTTAGGCTGACAAAATTGAAATGGCCGCGATAGCGCCCCCTACAGAGTGACCTTTAAATTAACATTGAAGGTCAAAAATTAGTTTTACCAAAATTGTCTAAACTTTACCCAAAATTCTATTTTGCCGTCCCGATCACAAAAGCCAATCACAAAAATGCCTAAATTTTTACGGCGTAGTCGTAGCGATGACAGAAACCTCCCATGTTATCCCTATGGGAAAACCGCAAAATCTCTCAAATTACCACATTTTTATGTTTTACACTTCAACGAACTCCTCCTAGTGCGTTTTGCCCACCAACCTCAAAATCGGTGTACGTCCTCTAGACAAGTGGTGCATCTAAAGTTATCCAAATTTTAAGGATAACTTTTACGGTCTCTGTGCGACGGAGCCGCAAACGTTTCCCAGAATTCTGACTATTTGGCCTTCAGAGTGGCCTATAAACAATAGAGTTTTTCCAAATGACATGACATTTTGCACTAAATTCTAATTTGCCATCCTGATCATACAAGTATGAGAGCCAAAGTCATATTTTGTACGGCGTAACCGTAGCGTTGACAGAAACATCCCATGTTATCCTTATGGGAAAATCGTAGAATCGCTCAAATCACCACATTTTTACACTTCACACTTTAACAAACTCCTCCTAGGGCGATTGTCCGATCAAGCTCATATTTGGGGAAAATCATCTACACAAGCGGGCCATCAAAACTTACCCATATTTTGATTCTAAGTGCTACGGTCTCTGTGTGGCGGACCCGCACATTTGACCGACATTTGTGTTTATTTCCACTGGATTGGCCATGTCCAATGTGTCGCCGTCTGTCAAGTTCTTTTTTAATTCAACACACAATAAGGGCGCCATCTTTATCAAGTCGAAAGCGCAGAGTGGGAAGGCCGGCGGCCCGCGAGGGCCGTTGGATGCCGCTTGCGGCTTTAATTTTCTTTTGTTATTTGATCTTGTTAAATACAGTTTTAATTTATACATATACATATTTCAGCTTTTTGGTCAGTGGCAGATCTGGATTTAAAGAACTGATCTGTAGCACTGGTGTTAAACCTTAGTTAGCTGTGTGCTTTCCCAGACTCCTTCTGAAGGTTCCTCTACGACCTCTAGAGCAGCACTTTGATAACACTGCTTTATGTTGGGCTTCCCCAGGGACCTGAAGGGGCTACGTCAGCTCAGATGTAATACACTCAATGGGAATGCACTGGCAAAAATATGCTCTGAAAACCACTGTTGCTGTCATAGCACCTTTAATTATGTAGCACAGGTGTTTTTCCACATTTTTCAACCTGGCAAACAGTAATTAGGTGCTTAGTGAAATAACATAGTAGAACATGCCTCGAACAGAAGATATCAAACATTATGACATGATAAACATGAACATAAACATGTACCATTTCCTTAGGACTTATAAAGGTTTTAGCATTTGCATCATGTGTTTTCACATGCCCAATGGGAAGACAGATGGATACTATATTATGAACCTGTGCGACTGACAGGTCACACACTTTATACACTTAAATATGTACACTTTAATACGTACCCTTTAATACGAACCCTTTAATACGTACACTTAAATATGTACCCTTTAATACGTACCCTTTAATACGAACCCTTTAATACGTACCCTTTAATACGAACCCTTTAATACGTACCATTTAATACGTACCCTTTAATACGAACCCTTTAATACGTACCCTTTAATACGAACCCTTTAATACGTACACTTAAATACGTACCCTTTAATTCGTACCCTTTAATACGAACCCTTTAATACGTACACTTTAATACGTACCCTTTAATACGTACACTTTAATACGAACACTTGAATACGTACACTTACACTTTAATACATACACTTTAATGCGTACACTTATACTTTAATACGAACACTTGAATACGTACACTTACACTTTAATACATACACTTTAATAAGTACACTTACACTTTAATATGAACACTTTAATACGTACCCTTTAATACGTACGTTTTAATACTTACGTTTTAATACGTACCCTTTAATACGTACCCTTTAATACGAACCCTTTAATACGTACACTTTAATACAAACACTTTAATACGCACCCTTTAATACGTACGTTTTAATACGAACCCTTTAATACGTACACTTTAATACAAACACTTTAATACGTACCCTTTAATACGTACGTTTTAATACGTACCCTTTAATACGAACCCTTTAATACGTACACTTTAATACGTACACTTTAATACGAACACTTTAATACGTACCCTTTAATACGTACGTTTTAATACGTACCCTTTAATACGTACACTTTAATACTTACACTTTAATACAAACCTTTTTAATACGTACACTTTAATACTTACACTTTAATACGTACCCTTTAATACAAACCCTTTAATACGTACACTTTAATACGTACCCTTTAATACAAACCCTTTAATACGTACACTTTAATACTTACACTTTAATACGTACCCTTTAATACAAACCCTTTAATACGTACACTTTAATACGTACCCTTTAATACAAACCCTTTAATACGTACACTTTAATACGTACACTTTAATACGTACCCTTTAATACGTACCCTTTAATACGTACCCTTTAATACGAACCCTTTAATACGTACACTTTAATGCGAAACACTTTAATACGAAACACTAATACAAACATTTTAATACGTACCCTTTAATACGTACGTTTTAATACGTACACTTTAATAAGTACACTTTAATACGTACCCTTTAATACGAACCCTTTAATACGTACGCTTTAATACGTACCCTTTAATACGAACCCTTTAATACGAACATTTTAATATGTACACTTTAATACGAACACTTTAATACGTACACTTTAATACGTACCCTTTAATACGAACCCTTTAATACGAACACTTTAATACGTACGCTTTAATACGTACGCTTTAATACGTACACTTTAATAAGTACCCTTTAATACGTACCCTTTAATACGTACCCTTTGGTACATATTAAAGGGTACCAAATGGGTCCAGCTCGACTCAGACGGTCCCTCATCTGCCTGAAGAGTGGCTCCAGTTCGCCTCAGTCGGTCCCTCATCTGCCTGAAGAGTGGCTCCAGTTCGCCTCAGTCGGTCCCTCATCTGCCTGAAGAGTGGCTCCAGTTCGCCTCAGTCGGTCCCTCATCTGCCTGAAGAGTGGGTCCAGTTCCCCTCAGTCGGTCCCTCATCTGCCTGAAGAGTGGGTCCAGTTCGCCTCAGTCGGTCCCTCATTTGCCTGAAGAGTGGGTCCAGTTCCCCTCAGTCGGTCCCTCATCTGCCTGAAGAGTGGGTCCAGTTCGCCTCAGTCGGTCCCTCATCTGCCTGAAGAGTGGGTCCAGCTCCAGTCTCCTCGTGTCCGTCTGTCCGTCTGTGAGAGTCGGATCTCTCCTTCACTGGAACTCCTCCAGGTTTCTACGCTTTTTTCCCAAAGAGGTTTTTTTTGTAGTTTTTCCTGGCCGAGAAGGAGAGTCTAAGGACAGAGGACCCTGGGACATCGTCCCTCGCCACCACAGACATTGTCTGACTCCATCGCCACCACAGACATTGTTGATTAATTTCTCCCTGTGGCCCTCAGAGGCAACTGTTGTTGTGATTTTGGGCCTTACAAAAATAAATTGATTTGATGATTTGATTTGACTTTAATACGTACTTCAATAGGACATCAAAACAAAGTATTTTTTTTCTTTCATCTGTGCATTTAATAGATTTAATGCATTTAATAGATTTAAGATAAGATAAGATATTCCTTTATTGTCCCACATGGGGAAATTTCATTGGTGCAACGCAGGTAGATACAGAGGTAGATACAGAAGAACAGATCACTTATAGGAAGTCTGAAAAACACTTTCAGTAGAAGATCTCCTATAAATAAATAAATAAAAACTCCCATAGACAAATAAATAAATAAATACATAAATACCATTGCATGTGATCACGACAGTAATTGCACATGAATATGTGTCACGACAGCACATAGGTTGCACATGAACTGCACATGAATTCCAACAGCAATTGCACATATGACAGAATTGCACATCAGTATTAGGTTAGGTCAGTATTGCGAGTGTTCAGTACTAACAGTTTTTGTTATAAAGTCTGACAGCAGCAGGAAGGAAAGACCTACGGAACCTTTCCTTCGCACATCGAGGGTGGATCAGTCTCTCACTGAAGCTGCTCTCCAGAGCGGACAGAGTGTCCTGCAGGGGGTGACACTCATGGTCCAGCATAGATGTGAATCTAGCCAGGACCCTCCTGTCCCCCACCTCCTGCACCGAGTCCAGAGCACAGCCCAGGACGGAGCTGGACTTCTTGATGACTCTGTCCAGCTTCCTCCTCTCCCTCTCTGTGATGCTGCTGCTCCAGCAGGCCACACCGTACAGGAGGGCTGATGCCACCACAAAGTCGTAGAAGGTCTTCAGGAGTGGCCCTGTCACTCCAAAAGACCTGAGTCTCCTCAGGAGGTTGAGCCGACTCTGGCTCTTCCTGTACAGTGCGTCTGTGTTATGAGTCCAGTCCAGTTTGTGGTTCAGATGAACACCCAGGTACTTGTATGAGTCACTCTCTCAATGTCCCGTCCCTGGATGTTCACTGGTGAGGGGGCAGTGGGGTGGCGTCTGCGGAAATCCACCACCATCTCCTTGGTCTTCCCCGCGTTGATGAGGAGGTGGTTCCGCTGACACCAGTCCACAAAGTCCTGCGCCAGTCCTCTGTACTCCGCGTCATCGTCGTCCGTGATGAGTCCGATGATGGCAGAGTCGTCAGAGAACTTCTGCAGGACACAGCTGTCCGTGTCATGTCTGAAGTCTGCAGTGTAAAGGGTGAAGAGAAAGGGCGCGAGGACAGTGCCCTGGGGCGCCCCCACACTGCAGGTCCGAGTGTCAGACACACAGTTCCGGGCTCTCACAAACTGGGGTCGGTCTGTGAGGTAGTCCAGGATCCACTCTGCCAGGTCATACTCCACACCAGCCGTCTCCAGCTTGTCCCTCAGGAGCTGATGGTGTTGAAGGCGCTGGAAAGATCGAAGAACAGAATCCTCACAGAGCTGCCAGGCTTTTCCAGGTGAGAGAGAGAGCGGTGCAGCAGGGAGATGACGGCGTCCTCCACTCCGATGCCAGACCGATATGCAAACTGCAGCGGGTCCATGGCTGAGCTCACGGTGGAGCGGAGGTGGTCCAGGACCAGCCGCTCCAGTGTCTTCATCAGGTGGGACGTGAGAGCCACTGGCCTGAAGCTGTTGAGGTCTTTGGGGCGCGGTGTCTTAGGCACAGGTACCAGACAGGAGGTCTTCCAGACCTGTGGTACCACCCTCAGCTTCAGGCTCATGTTGAAGACATGCTCCATAACTCCACACAGTTCATCTGCGCAGGACTTAAGGAGCCTGGGGCTGATGCCATCAGGTCCTGCTGCCTTCCTCACTTTAATCCTCTTCAGCTCACTCCTTACCTGTGCTGCTGTGACAGTCAGTGGTTGGCAGGGGGACTGTGTGCTGGGGGGATGGGTGAGTCCAGGCGAAGTGGGGAGCCGATGGTCCGGGGCAGATAAGCGAAGAGGAACAGATGCAGGGCATTGTCCAGCTGTGGAAGAGGGAGCATGCAGCTGTTCCGGTTGGAGGGGCGGAAGACCGATCAATTCTCAAGAAGTGAGCATTTAAATCATTCACCCACTGTAGATCCCCCTCTGTCTGGGCAGGGGGGATTTTGAAGCCCGAGATGGTTTTCAGGCTCCTCCACACTCCCTGAATGTTCTTTTGCTGCAGCTGCTCCTCCATCCTCCTCTTGTAGCCGGCCTCAGCCTGCCTGATCTTCCTCCTCAGCTCCTTCTGCACAGTCCTCAGCTCCTCCTTGTTCCCTGACCTGAAGGCTCTCTTCTTCTCCTTCAGCAGAGCCTTCAGTTCACGGTTAATCCATGGCTTGTTGTTTGGAAAACACCGCACCGTCCGGGAGGGAACAATGTTCTCAAAACAGAAGTTGATGTAGTCCGTGATGCACTCTGTGATGATGTTGATGTCCTCCCCATGTGGGTCATAAAGCTCAGTCCAGACAGTGGTGCTGAAGCAGTCCCTCAGAGCCTCCTCGCTCTCAGCAGACCACATCCTCACCTCACGGGACACCACAGGCTGCCTGCGCACGATGGGTTCATACACAGGCCTCAGATGTACAAGGTTGTGGTCCGAGCTGCCCAGGGGAGGGAGGGGGGAAGAGGAATAAGCCTCCTTGGTGTTGGCAAAAAACAAGTCCAATGTTCTATTCTCTCTGGTGGGGCAGGTAACATACTGGGTGTATGTTGGTAGAACAGAAGAGGGAGAAGCGTGGTTAAAGTCACCAGAGATGAGGAAGAGAGCCTGTGGATGCTGTGTTTGCAGCCTACAAGTGCAGGAGAGCAGTGCTTCACAAGCATTTTCAGCATTGGCAGACGGGGCCACATAGACTGCGATCAAAATCACATGTGAGAACTCCCGGGGCAGATAGTATGGCCTCATGCCAATAGTTCAATATCCTTGTTACATAGCTGCTCCCTCACTGTGCAGTGTTCGGGTTTGGACCAGCTCGTGTTCACATACACCGCCAGACCTCCACCTCTTTTCTTCAAGCATTCCTTCGTTCTGTCCGCCCGCAGCAGATGAAAATTGTCCAAACCTACAATAGAGTCTGGCATTTCTGCTGTTAACCAGGTCTCTGTGAAAATCAAGACGCTGCTGTCCCTATAAATCCTCTGGGACCGCATGAGGTTCGCTATTTCCGTCATTTTATTTTGAAGGGACCTCACGTTACCCATGACTACGGCGGGAACCGACTTCCTGTTTGTCCCTCTCTTCTCTCGGAGTTTACGTCCAGCCCGTCTGCCTCGTTGCGTTTTCCTTAGGATGTCCGCCGGGATAACGTGACGATCTCCGGGTAAGACGACTGTTCTCCGCAGTTTCATGAGTTCCTCCTTTGTGTAAACGCGGTACGGCGCCGGCCGGGGGGCGGGGCCGGAGCCGGGGGACTCAGAGCCAAGACACATCGCCACGACACGACGAAAACACTCAATCTAGAGCTGGGTTAATCGATTTTTTTTTAATCGATTCGCATATTAATGACCGATTATCGATTCGTACGTCCAAAGATCGATTAAAAAAAAAAAATAAAAAATAAATAAATTTTTTTGGAAAAATGCTCAACGTTTACATTTGATACTTCCTTTTTCAGTACTGGCAGTGTGTGAGCAGTTTTAAAATAAAAATGCTTTCGGTAGCAACCGCTTTTGGGTGAATTCTTAATTATTTTCAAGTATACAATATTAATGCACTGGTTAGTGTCCCAGTAGAATCCACTGTTGCAGATGTCGTCACCTCAATGATGTCCTCCATTTATTGTCCTGGATTATCTTTCATCAGTCTTCCAGCCATCAGTAACCACTAATACTTGTAAGATTTGCTGTTTAATATTGATATAATACTAGTTTTAATATGTTGCTTCTCTACACAGTCATGAAGTGAAGGAAACGGTTCAAATACATTTTTAATAACATTAACCCCCGGATCGAATCGAAATCGGATCGAACCAGATGGAATCTGAGAAAATCGAAAAAAATTGCTTTTGAAACGTAAAAATCGGAATCGATTCTTGAAATTTGAATCGAAACCCAGCTCTAGTTTTAACCCTTTGAACAGGGGGCGGGTTATGGACACATTCGTTGCTACTTCACCTCCTCCAGGAAGTGTTCCTGTCTCTGCCCAGTTTGTATAAGCAAGATTTACAAAGTTTTGTACAATATGCATGTAATTAATAATAATAATTTCTATTCATTAACTGACACGCCCTCCGGCGCACTGTGCCTGCCGAGGGTCTATTTGTTTCACCTAGTTTTGTTTTGGATATGAACACATGGAGTTGATACCACAGCTGCTTGTATCTGACCACAGCTGCTTGTATCTGACCACAGCTGCTTGTATTTGACCACAGCTGCTTGTATCTGACCACAGCTGCTTGTATTTGACCACAGCTGCTTGTATTTGACCACAGCTGCTTGTATCTGACCACAGCTGCTTGTATCTGACCACAGCTGCTTGTATCTGACCACAGCTGCTTGTATTTGACCACAGCTGCTTGTATTTGACCACAGCTGCTTGTATTTGACCACAGCTGCTTGTATCTGACCACAGCTGCTTGTATTTGACCACAGCTGCTTGTATCTGACCACAGCTGCTTGTATTTGACCGCAGCTGCTTGTATCTGACCACAGCTGCTTGTATTTGACCACAGCTGCTTGTATTTGACCACAGCTGCTTGTATCTGACCACAGCTGCTTGTATTTGACCACAGCTGCTTGTATCTGACCACAGCTGCTTGTATTTGACCACAGCTGCTTGTATTTGACCACAGCTGCTTGTATCTGACCACAGCTGCTTGTATTTGACCACAGCTGCTTGTATCTGACCACAGCTGCTTGTATCTGACCACAGCTGCTTGTATCTGACCACAGCTGCTTGTATTTGACCACAGCTGCTTGTATCTGACCACAGCTGCTTGTATCTGACCACAGCTGCTTGTATCTGACCACAGCTGCTTGTATCTGACCACAGCTGCTTGTATTTGACCACAGCTGCTTGTATTTGACCACAGCTGCTTGTATTTGACCACAGCTGCTTGTATTTGACTGTGGCGTGAGAAACTTTTGTGTTTGTTGACGATTGTGTAATCATGTTGTGCAGTTAGTGCAAAATATGATCATAAATGTCCTTAGCGTAAGCTATGAAAGGGGAAATATAGAAAAATATGGGACCTTAAAGCATTTCATCTGCTGCTAACCTTGTAGTGAGAGCCATACGCTGCACTTTGGTGGTCCACCATTCACCTGCACACACTAATCCATGCATGTAATAACAATGTGCAAAGAGTTTTCAAAGGTTGTTTGGTAAATACAAACTTCCTCCTTTAGCGGTTTGAAAATGGTGTATTGCAGCTTTAAGGGCTGTGTTTTCTTGTTCACCTTGACCTACACGGCTGTAAAAGACTTACCTCTCAATTCACCGTCCCAGATGTTTAAAAGACGTACGGCTCATTGCAGCAGCAACACAGAGCAATCACCACTATGACTACAGACCGCTGTCCAATCATACGCACACGCCATCCTGGTCGTCTCTACGGTAACCTCACACATGCCACTCGTTTTGTTCTTCTCTAAGCTTCTAATTTGTCTCAAGTATACTTGGCCATTATACTATTTTTACCCCGTGCTCTTTTCTTCTTTGCCACTCCGTCTCGCTTTCTGTCTCTGTTTTGCTGCACTGACGTCATCGAGCCTATTTCTTTCAGCTCCGCAGAGTTAGTAACAGCAGCAAGCAGAACACAGGCCGTGCACTTAACAAACCGAAAGAAGTGGACCTGAAGTCGTTGCTTTAAATACCATTTAATTTGTTTTTTCACCATAAAAATATGAATGATTTTTGCATTGTTAATATAATGCCTCATCTAATGAAAAGTTGAACGACTTCAAGGACCTCACAGTTGCACACGTGCCATATTTACATTAGACGGACTTGGGCCATTTTAGCATAAATACAGGCGACTGAGCCGGTCCCAGTGAGTTTGGGCCTTGGAAAGGAGAACGCTCGTTACAGGGTTAAAAGGAGAACGCTCGTTACAGGGTTAAAAGGGGAACGCTCGTTGTAGGGTTAAAAGGAGAACGCTCGTTACAGGGTTAAAAGGGGAACGCTCGTTGTAGGGTTAAAAGGGGAACACTCGTTACAGGGTTAAAAGGAGAACGCTCGTTACAGGGTTAAAAGGAGAACGCTCGTTACAGGGTTAAAAAGGGAACGCTCGTTACAGGGTTAAAAAGGGAACGCTCGTTACAGGGTTAAAAAGGGAACGCTCGTTACAGGGTTAAAAGGGGAACGCTCGTTACAGGGTTAAAAGGGGAACGCTCGTTACAGGGTTAAAAGGGGAACGCTCGTTACAGGGTTAAAAGGGGAACGCTCGTTACAGGGTTAAAAAGGGAACGCTCGTTACAGGGTTAAAAAGGGAACGCTCGTTACAGGGTTAAAAGGGGAACGCTCGTTACAGGGTTAAAAAGGGAACGCTCGTTACAGGGTTAAAAAGGGAACGCTCGTTACAGGGTTAAAAGGGGAACGCTCGTTACAGGGTTAAAAAGGGAACGCTCGTTACAGGGTTAAAAAGGGAACGCTCGTTACAGGGTTAAAAGGGGAACGCTCGTTACAGGGTTAAAAGGGGAACGCTCGTTACAGGGTTAAAAAGGGAACGCTCGTTACAGGGTTAAAAAGGGAACGCTCGTTACAGGGTTAAAAGGGGAACGCTCGTTACAGGGTTAAAAGGGGAACGCTCGTTACAGGGTTAAAAGGGGAACGCTCGTTACAGGGTTAAAAGGGAACGCTCGTTACAGGGTTAAAAGGGGAACGCTCGTTACAGGGTTAAAAAGGGAACGCTCGTTACAGGGTTAAAAAGGGAACGCTCGTTACAGGGTTAAAAGGGGAACGCTCGTTACAGGGTTAAAAAGGGAACGCTCGTTACAGGGTTAAAAAGGGAACGCTCGTTACAGGGTTAAAAGGGGAACGCTCGTTACAGGGTTAAAAAGGGAACGCTCGTTACAGGGTTAAAAAGGGAACGCTCGTTACAGGGTTAAAAGGGGAACGCTCGTTACAGGGTTAAAAGGGGAACGCTCGTTACAGGGTTAAAAAGGGAACGCTCGTTACAGGGTTAAAAAGGGAACGCTCGTTACAGGGTTAAAAGGGGAACGCTCGTTACAGGGTTAAAAGGGGAACGCTCGTTACAGGGTTAAAAAGGGAACGCTCGTTACAGGGTTAAAAGGGAACGCTCGTTACAGGGTTAAAAGGGGAACGCTCGTTACAGGGTTAAAAGGGGAACGCTCGTTACAGGGTTAAAAAGGGAACGCTCGTTACAGGGTTAAAAAGGGAACGCTCGTTACAGGGTTAAAAGGGGAACGCTCGTTACAGGGTTAAAAGGGAACGCTCGTTACAGGGTTAAAAAGGGAACGCTCGTTACAGGGTTAAAAGGGGAACGCTCGTTACAGGGTTAAAAAGGGAACGCTCGTTACAGGGTTAAAAAGGGAACGCTCGTTACAGGGTTAAAAAGGGAACGCTCGTTACAGGGTTAAAAGGGGAACGCTCGTTACAGGGTTAAAAGGGAACGCTCGTTACAGGGTTAAAAAGGGAACGCTCGTTACAGGGTTAAAAGGGGAACGCTCGTTGTAGGGTTAAAAGGGGAACGCTCGTTACAGGGTTAAAAGGGGAACGCTCGTTACAGGGTTAAAAGGGGAACGCTCGTTACAGGGTTAAAAGGGAACGCTTGTTACAGGGTTAAAAAGGGAACGCTCGTTACAGGGTTAAAAGGGGAACGCTCGTTGTAGGGTTAAAAGGGGAACGCTCGTTACAGGGTTAAAAGGGAACGCTCGTTACAGGGTTAAAAAGGGAACGCTCGTTACAGGGTTAAAAGGGGAACGCTCGTTGTAGGGTTAACTCCGACTTTTTAAAAAATAAAGAAAACATTATTTTTTATTTATAATTAAGAAAGCCATTAGCTGCAGCATTCTTCCTCGTCTACAATTCTGAATATTGTCATTACACATAACATCACATTAAATGACAATGACACTTTGAACACATTCATCTACTTAACGCCGTGACACTCTCAATCTGACTCTTTTCTGACTCTTTTTGTAGTTCTTACTATTATTACACAGATATTATTTTATGGCTTTCTGTATTTAAAGATTTTACTACTAATTTGTGATATTTCTTTTGGAATCTGATTTACATGCCTCTATAAGTTACTGTTCATTTAAAACATACATGATATAATTATAATTGCCTGGTGTTGTGTCTTTGTCATGACTCAAAGATGATTGAACAGCATGAATGGAGTTTATGATTCTGAAAGTCTTTATGCATTTGCTTCACATTTGTACAGTTATTATTATTATTATTATCATCATTATTATTATTATTACTACTACTACTAATATGATGATTATTAATATTGTATTAATATTATTATTAATTTGGTGAGAGCAGTGCATGTTAATGAACATACATGATACACATGTTGTAAACGCCGGATTGTAGCCATGGGCTCATTTCCATCCAGTGTCCAGCATACTGGACATGGGCGGCAAGGTGTGTGAAGTGTCTTGCCCAAGGACACAACAACAGTATGCACTACTGTGGCACCTGGCATTCCAGTGCCCCCCTTCCATGTACTAACCAGGCCAGGCCAGTCTTTAATTCTTTTTCAGTCCTATGTGTGCTGTCCATTCTGGATCTTTTGCATTCGCCCAAACTGTGGGACAATAATCCAAATGAGAACATCAGTGCTTGAATTATCTTCTTCTTGGCATTTTACAGCAGTTGGAATCAACATAGTGCATTAGTGCCCTGCATGAGTGTCTGCTTTAGTGCAGTTAGAATAACAACAATTAAAAAAACTGTTATGTTTATTTACTAACTCTGTAACAACTGTATTAATGACATTTCAGAACCACATTGAGGCGCTTTGTGCATTTGTGGAAGGGAAAGAGGTCGGTGCTTTTCTCTTAAAGGTTGAATGGACGATTTTTTGGCCCAAATCTGGGTCTCATTTCCTCGTGGCGTGGACTGCCGATTAGTCCTGCCACGTATCAATCATAAAACGCACCTACTGCTCACCTGCAGCACGTTTCCGCGTATCTAAGAGCATTGATCTATCATAATATAGTTCCCTCAGTGTACGGGACAAAATGAAGACGGAGAAAGACAGTTCGATCCGACTCAGAAAAGACGGAAATCTACGGGAGACGAGAGATGATGCGATCCGTCGCGCTAATGAACAAACGCACGTGTGTGTTGTATCAGTCCACACGGGGGAGTGGCATGAGCACGGGGGAGTGGCATGAGCACGGGGGAGTGGCGTGCGCACGGGGGAGTGGCGTGAGCACGGGGGAGTGGCGTGAGCACGGGGGAGTGGCGTGAGCACGGGGGAGTGGCGTGAGCACGGGGGAGTGGCGTGCGCACGGGGGAGTGGCGTGCGCACGGGGGAGTGGCGTGCGCACGGGGGAGTGGCGTGAGCTCGGGGGAGTGGCGTGAGCACGGGGGAGTGGCGTGAGCACGGGGGAGTGGCGTGCGCACGGGGGAGTGGGGGGAAAATCGTCCATTACGCCTTTAACTAGATTAAACACAATTTATATTTTTCTCTGTTTTGACGCTTTAACCAATCAGTATTCTTTTTTTACATCCCGATTGCTTTCAGGCAGAGCATTTCCCGATAGATTGATTCATTAGAACTCAAGTCCGAGTGCTGCACATGCATCTGGTCCACTTGTCTTACCTTAGCCTAAACCCTAAACTGAAATTGTGTCATGTGGTCTATCTAATAATACATTTTGTTTATGGAGACCTGATTTATGTCCCCATAAGGTAGGCAGCTCCTTGAGTGTGTATACAGATTTTAGTCCCCACAGTGAGATAAAAACCTGCCCACAAGCACACACACACGCACACACGCACGCACACACACACACGCACGCACGCACACACACACACACACACACACACACACACAAAGTTGGAAATTCCCAGTTGGGAAGCTGTTTGCAGTGTGTTTGCAGTGCGTTCCAGTGCGTTCCAGTGCGTCCTAGTGCGTCCTAGTGCGTTCCAGTGCGTCCTAGTGCGTTCCAGTGCGTTCCAGTGCGTTCCAGTGCGTCCTAGTGCGTTCCAGTGCGTCCTAGTGCGTTCCAGTGCGTTCCAGTGCGTTCCAGTGCGTCCTAGTGCGTTCCAGTGCGTCCTAGTGCGTTCCAGTGCGTCCTAGTGCGTTCCAGTGCGTTCCAGTGCGTCCTAGTGCGTTCCAGTGCGTCCTAGTGCGTTCCAGTGCGTCCTAGTGCGTTCCAGTGCGTTCCAGTGCGTTCCAGTGCGTCCTAGTGCGTCCTAGTGCGTTCCAGTGCGTCCTAGTGCGTCCTAGTGCGTTCCAGTGCGTCCTAGTGCGTTCCAGTGCGTTCCAGTGCGTTCCAGTGCGTCCTAGTGCGTCCTAGTGCGTTCCAGTGCGTCCTAGTGCGTTCCAGTGCGTTCCAGTGCGTTCCAGTGCGTTCCAGTGCGTCCTAGTGCGTTCCAGTGCGTCCTAGTGCGTTCCAGTGCGTTCCAGTGCGTTCCAGTGGTCATGTACATGAAACCACAGGAATATTGTAATATAAACAAGTGACATTGAGACAATAAAAGTGCCGGGCTGATATCGCCGCAGGGTTAGCATTCCCCATCGTCACAAGACATTTTTAACCCATGCTAAGTTTGTTCTTCACATGCCAAGTCACTGTATCGTCCTGTAAAGCGGTGCGTGCTGTGACCCATCACTCAACTTTTGATATATTTACTGATATGGATAAATACTGGTATTTTGGTCATATGTTATGTAATTCTCAGTCATTTAAAAACAGCCTCCCACACAAGAACATACATCAAACAACATTTAAAGTCACATGCAACAATATTTTTGAGTTGTATCTGAATGAAAAAATCTAGTCTAAAGTAAATCTAGTCTTAAAATGTAGTAATCCAGACATTCGAAAAGCCATTTTCAATATGCCGTTAAACACATACACAGTACGCCAATCGCACTTCCAGTTGCCAATGTAATGAAGCAACATGTAACATGTTGACACCAAAAATAACTTCAGTTGGAAAAGTAAAGTTGGTTCCCAGCCCTAACCATACAATAGCGTGCTTCCTTGTTGTTTCCCAGACCCATTAAATGACTTTAAGATAAGCATGTCCCATCTCATTGACCCATAATGCTAGTCAAATGTATGCATCACTGTTAACTAAATACTTGCTAAAAGATATGTTGTAGATCTCTTCCATGTCCTGACCAAAATAACACTTGCAATAAAAAATAAGAGGCTCCATTTAATAAAACTACAACAAAAAGGCATTTAAAGTGATCTCTGGTGTTCATGAATGTGCAGTGACACAATTAACTCTTCAGCTACATGAGATGAAAGTCGATTAACAAAAGAAATGAGCTGACAAATGCACCAGAGACTGTGAATTCAGCTTAACATCAAATAACGGTTTAGTTTTTTCAAGTTTAACTGACTCGACCGACTAAACTACCCGGACACAATGGCTCTTTTTCCCCACTCCTCTGATACCTCCTGACTGCAAAGCGAAGAGTCCGTTAGGAGTCTCATTATACCATCAACTCGAACATTAGCCCCGCTTGTAACTAACTGTGTGTGTGTTTACCAGACTATAAATGTCCCGGCTTTGACGTCAGACGCTGGCTGTTGAGGAATGCTGCGTGCTTGCCAGACTCGCACACACTCGCGCGCTCAGGCCGGGACAGTGTGTGTGTTGTAGTAGACCAGAGGACACGTGCGTCACGGTGAAGCGGCACTATATTTGTTTAGGTCATTTGGATACGAGCGCACACCGCACACACTTACCCTGTTTATTCCCGGCTCCCAGCACTTTTTCAGGCTCCGGACCAACTTTTTCAAGAGCTCTCCGCTGTAATAAACCGCCATAAAAGAGTAAACTAAAGCCGGCCTCGCTCGACGGCTGCAGGTCTGAATTGGCCTTTCATTTGACGTATGAAGTCTTCTCGACTATGGAGCAAATAGAATATAGTCATATTTTGAGGGCGACACTGCTGGAGAAGGTAGACTTTGAGTGGCATATTTCACCTGCCTGAATATATGATTTTATTTCCATTCATTTGCGCCAATCTTACTTTTTTCTCAGCGCTTTGTCTCGGAACATCCGCGCATTTGGTCATGTTGCTGCTGAACCTTTTAAACCTTCCCAATGCTTGTAGCGTTAGCGATTTAAGCGAGAACAAATGTATGTCGACTCATTTGGTAATTATAGAACTGACTAGTGTAATAATTTGCTAGTGCAGCTTTGTTTTACGCTCAAGTTAAGCGCCGTAGTCTGTTGTGTTTGTCACAGACTCAATGATTAAACCCAGGTCGAGCTGCAGTGGAGCGTGGGTTTGGCGCCATCGGCTACAGCGTGGAGCTCCACTACTTCACATCCAGAGCCAAAAAAACATAATCTTTTTATTAACATGCTGGGCAATATTTCTCTATTTGCGATAGCTACATGATTATGTTGTTTGCACCCTAACTTTCTGTCTCTCAAAAGCCCTTTAGTCTCTTTGAGTTTTCCGTCACAACACTAATAAATCACAGCACACGCTCTATTATCACAAGTATGGTTCATAATATAATGCAATGGTGAAATCTTTTAGAGTATACTCCATGGAGCCGGATGGATTTGACTCGGCTTTGCGTTATATATTCATACTTGTGAGCATGAATCACGTCAGACATAATGTGACGCTGTGGGCTTTTGTACGCAATTCAGTTATCGATCTAATCTATGATACCTGAAGATTGTTATCGGCCCGTGCTTTACGGTACGTCATCGTAGATTACCACAGAGCGCTGCACTGCCAGACCACGCCGACCACGCTGCTTGCTACAGTTAGCACAATACAGCTGCAATTAGAGCATTTATTAGCGCTAATCAACTTATCTTACTTACTTTCGCTTCTTGCACTTGATTGACTTCAATCTGGAGAGGTCTTTAAACAACACCACTCAGCTTTATAGAAAAGTCAGCGCTAAGGATGTCAAGATTATTAGGTTCATCGATAATTGGAATTAGTCACAATATAATCGTAAGAACTAAAAAATAATAATCGTGACAATATTAGAAGTAAATGAAGTACTTTTTGTTCAACATACAGCCCCCAAAATAGAACTAAATCTAAAGAACTGGCTTTTTCTTTTTCTTCATTTGTTACATTTTGTAAAGCTATAACATGCTAAAGCTTGAGGAATAGTAACATGTTAGATCACGGCAAGAAAAGATAATTCAATATTTCACTGTTGATTGGTCACAGTCTGAATAATAGTGAATGATCGTTGAATTGTGATGTTTTTTTCCTCTCACAATCATTATAATACTAAAATCTGATGTCGTGACATTCAGAGATCCTGTAAGGTGGTTTGTGCTGCTGCATTGTGGGCCAGTTCAGATGGATTAAAAGGGTGGAAGTGCAGTAAGGGGCCGTCTCTCTGCCCGGTGTGTCTGTCACTGCTAATCTGCCGGCTGTCTCCTGACCCATTGCCCCGCTGCACTTACAGAAAATAATGCATTTGACGTCATTGTGACCGGGCTCACTTACTACTGTACATATACACTGATAGTTGTAAGCTGATTGGAGAAGCTAAGCTGATTGAGAACTTCCGAACTGAGCGATGCTGAGAGTAGTTGCTGTTGTAGTAGTCGATGAAGGAAGTGGTCAAATGCAAATGCACAAATCATACATATCTGATAATAAAAGTGTATAGATATATATTTATAGAAACTTTTCATTAGACAGTACCATTCATTGTTGAACATAAAATACAGATTGTGAATTTCACGTTACTGTTTCCAAACTTTCCATTGTTGTTTTGGCCTTTACAATATTACGACGTCTGTGGAAGTAGGTTTAATTGCAATAATAACTAACCAATCAATATGATAAAAAAAAGCCCAAATATCTACAATTATAGCGACGAAGTTGAATTGCTAATCCTAAATTCTCATTCCCGTTCTCACTTAAACATCCTTTTGACCTGCGTGTAGAGCCGACCTGTGCATGTGAACGCACTGATTCTTATTGTTATTTGCTCCATGTGGTTTTGCACCATGTCAGCTCACACCTCTCCGGGGCCTGAGCAGGAGATCAATATTAATCTCTTGTAGTGATTAGCTCAAGTGGTGCCACAGATCCACATCAGCGTCAGGTGTGTTGTGGTTGTCACGGGCACAGGCGGCTGCACATTCACACTCACTAGAACACTGACGCTTGTGTCCACAGTCCATCGAAAGTCCCTTTTGCCTTTGTCCACTTTTGATGATAAATTCCCAAATCATTGCATTGTCATTTCCTAGTTTGTAGCCCAGATATAATAATAATGATGATATTTTAAAGATGGCTGCCCGTGTGTTGCTAAATGAATTCTTTGTAATATGTTAAATCATATATATATTTTTGCATCGGGGTTAAACCATGTGGGGTAGGCAGTATTTTTTACAGATTGATATCAGTATCACGTCCCACCTGATGAAGACACTGGAGCGGCTGGTCCTGGACCACCTCCCCTCCACCGTGAGCTCAGCCATGGACCCGCTGCAGTTTGCATATCGGTCTGGCATCGGAGTGGAGGACGCCGTCATCTCCCTGCTGCACCGCTCTCTCTCTCACCTGGAAAAGCCTGGCAGCTCTGTGAGGATTCTGTTCTTCGATCTTTCCAGCGCCTTCAACACCATCCAGCCGCTGCTCCTAAGGGACAAGCTGGAGACGGCTGGTGTGGAGTATGACCTGGCAGAGTGGATCCTGGACTACCTCACAGACCGACCCCAGTTTGTGAGAGCCCGGAACTGTGTGTCTGACACTTGGACCTGCAGTGTGGGGGCCCCCCAGGGCACCGTCCTCGCACCCTTTCTCTTCACCCTTTACACTGCAGACTTCAGACATGACACGGACAGCTGTGTCCTGCAGAAGTTCTCTGACGACTCTGCCATCATCGGACTCATCACGGACGACGATGACGCGGAGTACAGAGGACTGGCGCAGGACTTTGTGGACTGGTGTCAGCGGAACCACCTCCTCATCAACGCGGGGAAGACCAAGGAGATGGTGGTGGATTTCCGCAGACGCCACCCCACTGCCCCCTCACCAGTGAACATCCAGGGACGGGACATTGAGAGAGTGGACTCATACAAGTACCTGGGTGTTCATCTGAACCACAAACTGGACTGGACTCATAACACAGACGCACTGTACAGGAAGAGCCAGAGTCGGCTCTACCTCCTGAGGAGACTCAGGTCTTTTGGAGTGACAGGGCCACTCCTGAAGACCTTCTACGACTCTGTGGTGGCATCAGCTCCTGTACGGTGTGGCCTGCTGGAGCAGCAGCATCACAGAGAGGGAGAGGAAGAGGCTGGACAGAGTCATCAAGATCCAGCTCCGTCCTGGGCTGTGCTCTGGACTCGGTGCGGGAGGTGGGGGACAGGAGGGTCCTGGCTAGATTCACATCTATGCTGGACCATGATTGTCACCCCCTGCAGGACACTCTGTCCGCTCTGGAGAGCAGCTTCAGTGAGAGACTGATCCACCCTCAATGTGTGAAGGAAAGGTTTCGCAGGTCTTTCCTTCCTGCTGCTGTCAGACTTTATAACAAAAACTGTTAGTACTGAACACTCGCAATACTGACCTAACCATGTGCAATTCTGTCATATGTGCAATTGCTGTTGGAATTCATGTGCAATTACTGTGAAATTCATGTGCAGTCTATGTGCTGTCGTGACACATGTTCATGTGCAATTACTGTCGTGATCACATGCAATGGTATTTATGTATTTATTGTTTATTTATTTGTCTATGGGAGTTTTTGTTTATTTATAGGAGATCTTCTGCTCGGAGTGTTTTTCAGACTTCCTATGGGTGATCTGTTCTTCTGTATCTACCTCTGTATCTACCTGCGTTGCACCAATGAAATTTCCCCATGTGGGACAATAAAGGAATATCTTATCTTATCTGTTCATCAGTAATCTCTTCAGTTGGGTGTGATTGACAGGTGGATTAGCCACACGTGTTCCTCCGTATCACAACAAACATGGTGCTTAGAAGAACAAAAACTGGCAAAAAAACATCACATGGACTGAAAATCATTGTATATTTCTGAAGAATCAATGAACGAAGCATAAAGCGCTGTCAGTCTGAGGTGAGGGAAATGTGATTTTGTGCTAAATGGACAATGAACTCCAGCGTTTCACCTGCTTCACACAAATCAATGCATCTGAGAGCACGGAACGTTTTGAGTTTGACTCGAGCCGCGATGGAGGGCAGGATAACTCATTCTTTGGAAATAAGAATAAGTGTGTTTTCCGGATCCCAGGCAAGTGTCAGTTGTATTTTGTTTTATTGATCCACACATTTGAGTTACTTGAGGAGCGATTCTAAATTTAGACCCCTCTTTTGGTGTATAAAGACAGAGCAAAGCATAATACCCCCGATTAATCTTGAATAATGCAATAACAATGTGCCCTTAACTCAAACAGTGGCAGTATAGTATTTCTAATTGTGTGCGGTGCTAATTCGGGGACACTGGCTATATTTAGGTGTGAGGACTTGGTGTACTTGAGCTCTTGCACCACGATGGTGGCTCATGTGAATGAAGTGCGCCTCTGTTGTCACACGGCGCTGTCCCGGGCCGTCGCTCACGCCGCTCTGCTCTGTGTTACAGTGGAGGTGAAGAGCGGCCTTCCATCCAGCATGCAGAGTCTAGTCGGAGCAGCCGGGGAGCAGAGGGGCGCGGCTGGAGACACTGGTGAGTTCCAGTCCTCACAACAGATCTTCAGACATCAAGAAGGATTTCCAATTAATGATGTCCTTTTTCCATTAGCACTGACTCGACTGCTTTAGCGCATTTCCATTCGGTGCTACCTCCTCAGATCAGGCCCTTTTTTAGTACCCTCTACCCCCTCGGGCCTAGTTGAGCCAAGCAGGGACTGAACGTGACATCCACAGTGCGTCAAATGGTTAAAAGTGTGATGTTTCTACAGCATGAGACAGAACACCGCTGTGTCCTCCGGAAACAACCTGCGCACTACATGACTTTAGAGCCTTAAAACCATTTATAAACGTGAGACATCAAATGCAGACCACAGACACGAAGAGAGTCTTAAAACATTCGTATGATCCCTGGGACAAAGACTAAATAAACTATTGTGTTGAAAAAAGGCCGCACACTTTACTAGGATAATAAACAAAAGTTGTGCTAAAGCTAGCGCAGCATCTGTTTCCTGTCCGGAGTAAAGCCACTCGCACTGCACTTCTACTTCAGATGGACGTCCAAACTGTGCATTTATCATTTTGGAAATGCAGTGCAGTTGTTCAGATAAAAACTTTTAATGCTCAAAATGTTGACAATAAACTGCACAGGAAGTGAGTATTACTGTGTAATCAGCAGCAGCTTCACACTCGTGTGACGATCTACACTCGTTTAATGTTATTTCTTATAAAGAACGCTTCATATATATGTGGTTTTATTATTGCTCATCATTGTATGTCGCACCGAATCACCAAAGTATGTTCCTATGTTTGTGAATTTTGTTCATTGGCAATGACAATAAACCTTTTCTGATTCTGATTCAAACTGATTAATAGCAATGTTTTGTGGACTGGGCTTCATTGAATTGGGGAGGAAAATACATTAAGGACATAAGTGAGAATGCTGTAGTTTAACTTTAGCTTCACAAGAGGTGAATAAGAAAGTGTATTTGTTCTGTTTCCTATTCTCCATGTTTGTATCCTTCCTCTGTCTCCATAACTCCGTCTGCTTTGATCTGCTTTATTGGCGGGTAGTTATGCTGATGTTTTGTGGTTATGATATCGTAGCGTTGCAGTTGTCATGTGTTGAGCCGACCCGAGTAGAGCCGAGCCAATTCAGGACCAATGGAAATCCTGCATTAGACTTGAACAGAAAGGGAGGAGCAAAAGATCGCAGAGGCTCCTCCCACACGTACATGGAATAATGTAAATACACACGAACATCAGATATATGTCAGATAAGCATCGCCAAAGCAGACATTACCGGAGCGAGTTTTCCTAATTAGAGAAGAGTGCAGCGGAGTGAGGATCAGTACCACATCACGGGCTGATATTGTTCAGTGTAGCCTACCGGGGTGTAGGCTTTCAAAGAAGGTGTGGTGTAAGAAAGACTACATCAACTCACTGTTGTATATGCATTTTTTAAACATGTACTTGTTGCTGTTTGATTTATGCTTTAATACTGTAAACATACATGGGAAAAAATGTCAAGTGTGTCTCATTTGTAATGATTTGTACCGTTAGAGCTGTTTACAAAAAGCTGTCATTACATATAATTTTATTCCACACACTTTGATAGCGACAAAAGAAATGAAATAAAAGAGTGAGTCAGTGGCTGCTGCAGGATGCTTAACGTGGTCATAGAAACTGGCTCTTGATGCACTTGTTCATCATTATATGTGAACATGTCCACACCTTAATTGTCTTTTAGACAAGCGTGACTCTGATGGATCTATTGTTTACTCAAGGGAACATTTAAAAATGTTGGGTAAATTGTGTAGACATGTACCTAAGGCCTTGGTTCAAACTAATGATCAGTAAACTACACTTTTGTAATTAAATCTGACTGATATGTTTATTATGATGTTGGAATAAAGACTGACTTAACAAATTAATCCATGATTGGAGTATTGAAACATTTGCCATGTGTCCTGAGAGATGAGGGCAGTTGTTTGCACAGTATAAGTCTGTATAGTACCTTACAGCACAAATAAAGCTGTGTAGAAAAGTTTTTGAAGACGGTCTCTGTTCCAGGTGGTCAGGGCGAAGGGCCCGGAGGAGCAGGAGGCCCAGTGGACCTGCGCACAGAGCCCAGGCCGGGGTCTCTGTCTGGGGGCAGCGTAGCGGTGGACACAGCTGTAAGAGAACAGCAGCTCCAGCAAGAACTGGTCCTTCTCAAACAGCAGCAGGAGCTCCAGAAACAACTGCTATTTGCTGAGTTTCAGAAGAAACACGAGGTTCTGACCAGACAACATGAAGTGCAGCTACAGGAGCACCTCAAGGTACGGCAGCCCTCACACTGCCCACACTGACCACATTATCATTAGTGGCACTGACTCGCACACATTATTTACACAGACCAGTGTGGAACACATGGGTCAGTAAAAGTGTCACTGGCAGTGCAATTATGCAAGTCCCATTTCAATGTGTCTCAATATTCATCACTGGCCCACACGAGTCACAGAGGAGCCGCCGCCGTCACAGAGCCGCCCCCGTCACAAGAGCCGCCCTGTCACAGCCGCCCCGTCACAAGAGCCGCCCCCGTCACAGAGCCGCCCCGTCACAGAGCCGCCCCGTCACAGAGCCGCCCCGTCACAGCGCCGCCCCGTCACAGCCGCCCCGTCACAGAGCCGCCCCGTCACAGCGCCGCACCGTCACAGCGCCGCCCCGTCACAGAGCCGCCCCGTCACAGAGCCGCCCCGTCACAGAGCCGCCCCGTCACAGCGCCGCCCCGTCACAGCGCCGCCCCGTCACAGCGCCGCCCCGTCACAGCCGCCCCGTCACAGAGCCGCCCCGTCACAGCGCCGCCCCGTCACAGCGCCGCCCCGTCACAGCGCCGCCCCGTCACAGCGCCGCCCCGTCACAGCGCCGCCCCGTCACAGCCGCCCCGTCACAGAGCCGCCCCGTCACAGCGCCGCCCCGTCACAGAGCCGCCCCGTCACAGAGCCGCAGAGGTCCGCTTTCTCCATCTGCTCCTCGCACCTCAGAGCCTTCCAACCTCTCTCCTTCTCTCTCTCGCTCGTTCACTAACGCCACAATGTCAGTCTTTTGGCGCTCGTCACTGTCATCATTTTGTGCTTAAAAAATATGCATTTTGACACTACCCCGAGAACTTGTGAGAGACTATGAGAGCAAAATGAACCATCCTCTCACATCGGGGACACACACGGAGCCTTTGGCTGCAGCTCAGGACTGAGCTGTAAATGCTGAGGGGACAGAGGCTCAGGACTGAGCTGTAAATGCAGAGGGGACAGAGGCTCAGGACTGACCTGTAAATGCAGAGGGGACAGAGGCTCAGGACTGAGCTGTAAATGCAGAGGGGACAAAGACTCAGGACTGACCTGTAAATGCAGAGGGGACAGAGGCTCAGGACTGAGCTGTAAATGCAGAGGGGACAGAGGCTCAGGACTGACCTGTAAATGCAGAGGGGACAGAGGCTCAGGACTGCGCTGTAAATGCAGAGGGGACAGAGGCTCAGGACTGACCTGTAAATGCAGAGGGGACAGAGGCTCAGGACTGAGCTGTAAATGCAGAGGGGACAAAGACTCAGGACTGACCTGTAAATGCAGAGGGGACAGAGGCTCAGGACTGAGCTGTAAATGCAGAGGGGACAGAGGCTCAGGACTGACCTGTAAATGCAGAGGGGACAGAGGCTCAGGACTGCGCTGTAAATGCAGAGGGGACAGAGGCTCAGGACTGCGCTGTAAATGCAGAGGGGACAAAAACTCAGGACTGACCTGTAAATGCAGAGGGGACAAAGACTCAGGACTGACCTGTAAATGCAGAGGGGACAGAGGCTCAGGACTGCGCTGTAAATGCAGAGGGGACAGAGGCTCAGGACTGAGCTGTAAATGCAAAGGGGACAGAGGCTCAGGACTGCGTTGGAAGACACTAGACTAACGAGCAGTCAGATGTTTTGGGCGCGCTGCAGAGCGAGAGGGAACGTGACTGAAAAGTTTAGAGAAGATGGTAGGATTGTAGCCTACCATCTTCCCTTGCCCTTGGCACTGCTACTGTGCCATGTGGGAGCAAAATAGTAGTTTTGCAGCAGCAGAGATGTGGTGTTGGGACAGAAAACACATCACTTTTTCACACATGCCCCTGTCTACAAAACCTTTCATATTTTGTCACTCCCACAGACGCGCCCAAATGCTCACTCAAAAAAATCATTACATACTGTATGTGACCATTTTACTCGCAGTCTAGTGCCCTGTTATGGCACCTTTGCCATTGTGTATTGCACATCACACTAAGATGTTTGATTTACGATAAACTTTCACTGAATGTTACTGTTAACAAACCTTTCCAAATTATAGGTTTGCTTTGGCACTGTATTTAGCTTCAAAATGGCTTTAGCTCTTGTTATCTTTACAATTATGTAAGTCAAAGTCATCAACGTGACAACAAGTGTTAACAAAAGTGTGAACTCCAATGTTGTATCATATAGCTCCTAATATAAACCTGAGTGTGTTGTGTGCCGCAGCAACAGCAGGAGCTGCTGGCAGCCAAGCGTCAGCAAGAGCTGGAGCAGAAGAGGAAGCTGGAGCAGCAGAGGCACGAGGAGCAGGAGAAGCAGAGGCTTGAACAGCAGCTCCTACTGCTCAGGAACAAAGAGAAGGGCAAAGAGAGTAGGCCTCCTCCTGCCTTTACGTCATACAGGCCTGTCACACACCGTCCACCCCAGCCTACACGTCTCTCCTCTGGTCTTCTAGGTGCTATTGCCAGCACAGAGGTCAAGCTGAAGCTGCAGGAGTTCCTCCTCAATAAGAAAGAGCCTGGCCCTGGTGGACTTAATCATTCCTTCTCCCCAAAATGCTGGTGAGGAAAACCACATTACCACAGTGATATTTAAGAGAATGGAATGTATTGCCGTGCTACAGTTTGAAGCAGATCAAACAACAATAATACTAGTATTTCCAAACAATAACAATTACTGTAACTGTCTTCAAAATTCAATTAAATTCAATTAAATGTATTTTTGTAACACCCAAATGCACAACAGCGGTTGTCAAAAGAAGAATTTACTATGACAATTCCTCATGCAGTGACTAAAAGAATGTGAGTAACTTGCTGCATGCTATAGGTCCACTGGAGCGAGCTTATTTTAGCAGTCTCACATAAACAAAGAGTGGAAGTGTGTCACTGATCTGAAACATCAAACACAATGGCACTATTCACTGTCAGACCTTCAGAGCTCGTCCACCATGTGCCCACACAGCATCGATACAGGACGGCATTAAAACAGGGGCACACAGAAAATGTCCACATTCATAGAAACAGGAAATAACACCACATGCATTCTAGGAAATGAAGGAAATGGCTTTAGGATGCAGCGGCAGAGCTCCAGAGACGACTGCTTTAGTATTGTTCTAGCCACTTGCTTTACCTGCTTAGTCTCATTGTGCCTGTACAAGTGCGTTCTCGTTGCCCGCGCTGTGATCGCACAGTGAAGTTAAAGCCCAACACATTTAGTCCCCATGTTGAGGTAAATGTATTTTCAATGTGTCCACAGGGGAGGCCAGTACCCGTCACTGGAACAGAGCTCACCCCCACAGAGCAACACCCCGTCCTACAAACTGCCCCCTCTGCTGGGCAACTACGAGGGCAAAGATGACTTTCCGCTCCGCAAGACGGGTACAAACTGCTCAATATCCAGATGTGTTCAGTAGGAGGGTTTATGAATTCTTTGTGATTGCTTTTATCTATTTTTTTCTTCTCATTTATAAGTTAATTAAAGTTTACCAAGTTTTAACAACATTTTAATAGCACTTAAATAAATCATTTAGTACTTGCCCATGTTGTCAATAGCTTAAATAGTTGTATTGTGTAATGCTACCACCCATTAGCCCCTCATAAACTCAATTACTGAAGTGTAAACAATGTCTTATTCAGAATTTTACTACAAACCTTCAAATAGACAAAAGCCTGATTTAGTCTAATTGAATGCTACTTTCGAGACGCCGGCTTTAGCAGCTCTTTTATCTCGTAAAGCGTCTGCCAACATGGTCTGGCAGCCAAACGAGTGCCACGTCCGACCTGATGCTGGAAGAATAACCCTGTTCATTTAGAATTCCACAGATGAAACTGAAACAAAGAAGACCTGGTACCAAGTTACACCAATGACCAATTCATTCATCTTATCTTGTGTTTAGTGTCTGAGCCAAACCTGAAAGTGCGCTCCCGGTTGAAGCAGAAAGTTGCTGAGCGCCGGAGCTCTCCTCTCCTGCGCAGGAAAGATGGAACAGTCATCAGCACATTCAAAAAACGAGCCATAGAAATATCTGGTAAACAATCAGTTTGTTCATATGCAGCACTACGCTTGCTTCTGAATGTTTGAGGACCAGGTGTTTCAGGGTTGTGAATCTGAAATGTGTGTTCTGTGGTGTTTCTCTTCCAGTGTCGTCTCTGTGTAACAGCGCTCCTGGTTCAGGTCCCAGCAGTCCCAACAGCTCCAATTCAGCCATCGCCAATGGCAACACAGGATCAGTCCCAAACATTCAAACAGAGGTACACACATGCTCACATTATACACATTCTCTTTACATGAAATTAATTTCAATGGATTTCTGTTAAACTTAAAGGTGGTATGGACGATTTTTTTCAGCAAATTTTTTATCATATTTCCTCGTGGCGTGGATAAATCATTTGTCTGCCACGTATCAATCATAAAACGCACCTACCGCTCACCTGCAGCCGCGTGCGGTTCGTCCCCACGTTTCCGCGTGCCTAAGCGCATGGATCTATCATGATATAGTTCCCTCAGTGTACGGGGCAAAATGAAGACGGAGAAAGACAGTTTGAGCTGACGCAGAAGTGGACAGAAATCTACGGGAGACGAGCGATGCGATGCGCTCCGTTGCGCAAATAAACAAACGCACGTGTGTGTTGTATCAGTCCACACGGGGGAGTGGCATGTGCACTTCCGCCTGAGTTCGCAAATCGCCTAAAAATCGTCCATACCGCCTTTAAGTTAAACGTTCATACTAAGTAACACAATAATTATGTTGATTTGAAATATGAAGTGAAATTATACATTATAGACATAGTTAAAAAACGAGAACTAAAGATTAGCCAAGGGGGTTTACCAGGGTGCTAACTAAAGAAGCCTTAAGAACAAACGACTGTATACATTTACAACATATTGACAGAATGTGTGATGATGTGCCTATAGCTGAGATCTCTGCACCAGACGCTGGGGGCTGATGGGACATTGAGTCCGTTGAGTCTGTACACATCGCCCTCGTTGCCCAATATTTCCCTGGGACTCCCTGCCAACACACATATCACGGTAAGGCTCCTTCACACCTATGCTCCCACACACTCTCTTCTATAGACTCACAACATGCACAAATGGTCCGCAAATATGGCACGCCATATGCATTGTCAGGCACCCATATGCTTTGTATGTCTTCATTTGGCACACGGATTGTTCTGGTGAAAAGAAAATCACATAGATCAGATGGCTGATTTAGTCTTGATTGTAGGTCATCTCTAGATCCTTTGGCTCCCTAAGCATGATTTCAAATGTCAGCCCTGCTTCCACCTGCAGTAATACATAGCCTCATAGTGGCTACTTTTGTCACCATTACTTTTTGGGAAATTAGTAATAAAATCTGGATCCCATTTTCTCAGGTAGCTTTGAAGGCTCTATGGAGTATTTGAACTGCTGTATTTAGATAAACAAATGTATCTTTTACAATAGTTCATGTCATGCACTATGGTTGCAGCTGTGTTGTACATGCTGTTGATCGTGCCCTCTGCTGCCTCCTTCCTGTGCTATGCCATTGCGCTACTGCTCCAGGCTGCACTGTCTCTGAGCTCTGAACCTCACTCTGGAGCTTTGTGCTCATAATTCAGCCTATAAGAGATAGAAATAAATGCTGGCTAAAAGCTTAGCGGATGTAAAACACATTTTTTGGGATTCCAAACTGTCTCCAGAGCCTCATTTTTTGCACTATTTGCGGTCAATGATCAGATGCATGCACAAACTCAAAATTAAATACACCCATTTTAATCATCAAAACAGTGAACATGTTAAATTGTTTGCGTTGTTATCTTTTTTTTAAACAAGCAACATAGTTGTAGTGCTGGTATCAAAATTATTCTGGAAATTATACAAAAAATGACTCAATGGCTATATACAGCAGCCCACGATACCAATACTGTATCACCACATTTAGTATCGCGATATATTGATATTTTGGAAGACCCTTAGTTATGAATGGCTTAAACAAGACAGCTTTGTATGGATTGTATGTCTCTAATATTGGTAGTTTTTGATTATATTTATCCTCTTTCATCCTATCAAATCACTTATTTTATCTTACGTAAAATATTTTTTTTTATTTTTTTTTATTTTCTTATTCAGTTAATTTGATTGTATTTCTGTTTCTGTCATTTATTTGTGATTTTAATGCATTTTTCCTGCCGTGTGAAGCACCTTGAGTTGCCTTGTGTATGAAATGTGCTCTACAAATAAACTTGCCTTACTTTACCCCAGACATCACAAAAATTGACGGCACAACAGGAAGCAGAGCGTCAAGCCATCCAATCACTACGAGGGGGCGGGGCTCTAACGGGGACGTTTCTCTCCACGTCCTCACTACCTGCAGGTACCAAATATAATGCTAATAAGAAAAAAATACACAAAGATCTGTAAAATCATGTTACAAAATGCTCTTAAATTAAAAAAGAATAAAAACTCATATTTGTCTCTTCAGGTGTTGGCCATGATGTTGAGAATCCACCCCCCAGTTCCCATTCCACCCATTCCTCTTTGTTGCAACACGTGTTACTGCTGGAACAAGCCCGGCAGCAGAATGCCATGCTTGCAGGTACACACACTTTTGTTAAATCAAATCAAATCAAATCAATTTATTTTTGTAAGGCCCAAAATCACAACAACAGTTGCCTCTGAGGGCCACAGGGAGAAATGAATCAACAATGTCTGTGGTGGCGATGGAGTCAGACAATGTCTGTGGTGGCGATGAAGTCAGACAATGTCTGTGGTGGCGAGGGACGATGTCCCAGGTCCTCTGTCCTTAGACTCTCCTTCTCGGCCAGGAAAAACTACAAAAAAAACCTCTTTGGGAAAAAAGCGTAGAAACCTGGAGGAGTTCCAGTGAAGGAGAGATCCGACTCTCACAGACGGACAGACGGACACGAGGAGACTGGAGCTGGACCCACTCTTCAGGCAGATGAGCAGACTTCAGAGAATTCATGGTCAAGTCGACACATTGATCACTTAAACTGGGACTAAAGCTGTTCTCAGCAGGATCACATGACATGTCACTGAATATTGGCTCTATTATTTCTTTGAATTTTGAGATAGATTTTTCAGATATTGTCCTTTTCATTATAACTTTATTTTGTGGGACTGGATGATCTTTAAGAATAAACTGAAAGGTAATTAGGTTAAGGGCCAGACCAACATCACATGATCTCTCTCTGGAGTCTGCATGTCCTCCTCGTGTTCCCGTGGGTTCTCTCCGGGATCTCCGGCTTCATCCCACCATCCAAAGACATGCATGTGTTAGTCTCTGTGTTAACCCTGCCACGAGCTGCCCCGCCTTAAGGCCCAAAGGCACTGAGATAGGCTCCAGTCACCCACGACCCCGAACGGTAGAAAATGAATGAATGAATATGTGTATATACATCTGATGGGCCAGTGTCCATCAGAGTGACATATACCAAGGAGATGCTCTGTCCCCACTGCTGTTAGTATGCATAGGTCTGAACCCTCCAGCCAAATAATCGACAAAACTGGCTATCAGTCACCCCCTCTACATGGATGACATGGAGCTGTATGCTAAGAGAGACGTCACTCATCCACATGACCAGGATCTACAGCGCTGAAATAGTCAGATGGTGACAAAGAGAGGGAAGATAGTCCACACAGAAGGGGTCTCTTTCCCAGAAGGAACAATAGCAGACATTAAGAATAGTTACAAGTACCTTGGAATACCACAGGCAAATGGCAACCTAGAAGAGGTAACAAGGAAAGCAGCAACAGCCAAATACCTACAACAACTAAGAACACAAACAAGTCCTGGGCAATAAAGGTGAAGCTCCTGACCATGCATGGAGGGTCCCACCCCAAATCCAGCACCCTGAGACTGTACACTACCCGTAAGGAAGGAGGCCTGAGACTAGTGAGTGTGGGAGCCACTATCCAGGAGGAAACATCCAAGATCCACAAGTACATCAAAGACAAGGCCTCAACAGATGACGTGCTCAGTGAATGTCTCAGACACTGGGGAACAGAGGATGAGGTGCTGGATGAGGGACCATCATGGGAGAACAAGCCCCTTCATGGGATGTACCATCGGAACATAACTGAAGTGGCTGATATCAAGAAATCCTACTATTGGCTAGAGCGGAGCACAGAGGTCCTCATCATGTCTGCACAGGAACAGGACCTGAACACCAGAGCTATAGAGGCCCAGATCTACCTCACCAGACAAGACCCAAGTGTAGACTGAGCAAAGAGACAATCCAGCACATCACTGCAGCATTCATGCAGCACCATAACCAAGAGGCTGGCATAGTGTACAGGAACATCTGTGTGAGGAACAGCTGTGTGAGGAACATCTGTGTGAGGAACATCTGTGTGAAGAACATCAAGAAGGAAAATGATGGGGATGTAACAGGGGGATGAAGTGTAGTCAATGGGGTAGAGGAGGCTAGGGGAGGGGCAGGTCATAGGCTTTGGTGAAGAGGTATGTTTTTAGGTGGGATTTAAATGTTGTGAGTGAGTGTTGTGTGAGGAACATCTGTGTGAGGAACATCTGTGTGAGGAACATCTGTGTGAAGAACATCTGTGTGAGGAACATCTGTGTGAAGAACATCTGTGTGAGGAACATCTGTGTGAGGAACATCTGTGTGAAGAACATCTGTGTGAGGAACATCTGTGTGAGGAACATCTGTGTGAGGAACATCTGTGTGAGGAACATCTGTGTGAGGAACATCTGTGTGAAGAACATCTGTGCAGAAGTAGTAGTATGTAGTATGCAGAAGTCTGTATGGACTAGACAGCCCAAGGTCAAAGAGGGAAACATCTCCAAAGGTGGTGGAGCATGACCGAGGCAAGGTCCTGTGGGACTTTAAGATAGAGACTGACAGAAAAGTATTGGCAAACCAACAGACATCGTGGTGGTGGATAAACAGCAGAGGAAAGCTGTTGTGGTTGACATGGCAACACCAAGTGATGGCAACATCAGGAAAAAGGAACATGAGAAACTGGAGAGACACCAAGGGCTCAGAGAGGAGCTGGAGAAGGTGTGGAAGGTGCAGAAGTGGTGCCCGTGGTCATCAGAGCACACACACGCACATACATATATCTATTTATATATATATATATATATTTATATATACTGTATATATATATATATATATATATATATATATATACTGTATATATACTATATATATATATATATATATATATACTAAATATATATACACTATATATATACTATATATATATATATATATATATATATATATATACTGTATATATATATATATATTTAGTATATATACAGTATATATATACAGTATATATATATATATACAGTATATATATATATATATATATATATATATATATATATATATATATATATATATATAGTATATATATATATATATATATGGATTGATAGATTAAATAGAATTGTATGTAGTAAATATGCCTCTATACCCACAGTCCCCATGTATAGCCAGTCACCGTTGGTTACCGCTGAACGAGGTGTGTCCAGCAGCATGCGTCCGGTCAACAAGCTGCCCCGCCACCGTCCCCTGTCCCGCACCCAGAGTGCCCCTCTGCCACAGACGCCTCAGGCCCTGCAGCAGCTCGTGGTCCAACAGCAACACCAGCACTTCCTGGAGAAACACTACAAGGTATATATATTATATATTATATCCTCCCCTAATCGCAAAAGGGTTCAGCGACATTAACATAGTGACTGTGTGTTCAGATGTTGTCCAAGGGGACGGAGCTTCCTAGGCCGCCACCCACACATCCTGAAGAAACGGAGGAGGAGCTAATCGAGACCAATGACATGCAGGATGAAGATATCGGGACAAGGCATTACAGGTATGGGAATGTTCATGTTTAATACAGAAAATGGTGTACTTTATGCTATTTTAGATTGCCTGTAACTGTTTTTCTACACCGCATAGATGTGTATGATATAGCCAAATTGACTATTTTTAATGTGGAAAAAAAGTATTGCTTTACCTTTCCCCCCACATTTTTATATAGAAGTAAAAATAAAGAAGCTTAAACTTGATTTGATTTACACAATGAGTTTGGTGTTAGAAGTTGCCCTGTGGAGCACTTCTACAGATCGTATTGTGCTGATATTACATTGAATTAGCTCCGCTGTTGTTTCCAGGCTTCAGAAGGACGGGTCTGATGAGAGCATGCCCTCCTCGGAGCAGTTGGGGGTGCACGTGAAGGGCGAGGAGGAGCGAGGGAGCGTGCATGTGAAAGGAGAGAGCACAGAGAGTGAGCTGGACGAGGAGGAAGAGGACGATGACGTCATTCAGCTGAGGGAGGGCGATGAAGAGGAGCGATACAGTCAGGTGTGTGGACCTCACACCATAATGCAGCACTCTGAGCCAAAATCTGCTGTTACTTACTGGTACTTTACTTACTAAGCTTTCAAATGATCTAAACACTGTTGTTAAACCCGTTTGGAATCAGTCCTATTTAATTTACCTGCTAGCAGTAAGATGTCCTGCTTTTAAATTTGCACTATATTTGTATTACTTGAAAGGGTATTTTGACTTTGGGTTATTGCATCCGGTTTATAACAGCAGTTGCACTCGACAACCACCTCATTTAAGTCGGTGGTGGTGATATTGGTCAGTTCTACTTCATTTCCAGCTGAACTCATTGAGGTGCACTTTGTCTATGGTTAAAACGCCACAGCGTGTGTTTACGCAGCGTCATAAACACAGAGGATGAATCACAGCGTGCATCATTGGCCCACCTCTGCTGCTCAGAACCTGGCTCCAGCTCCGTGGCAGAGGTAGTTGTGCGCTAGTGTTGTGACTCATCTCAGAAAGTGTTGGCCCGCGCCGTCAGCTCCTTCAGGTGTTTCTCACCCTCCCACAACTGTCTTCACAGTCTATTAATGTGTGATGTATAGATGATATCAATACAGTATTCTTTTGCTTTGTGGTAAAATAGAACATTTATCCTCATTTTGTTCGTACACGACCAAAAAGAAACTGTATCTATCACATAAAGCTTCCAGTCTAGATAGTTTGATAGCAAACCGAATTTGCTCATTGAAGATTTGAACTGAAAGGGATCCATAAGTTGGATAATGCTCTAGAGCAGTGATTCTCAAACTGTGGTATGTGGGCTCCTTCAGGTGCAGTTCAAATATTTGCTGAAGATGAAGCCAATTTCAAGCTGAAGTTAAGCAGCAACATGCTTCCTACATTTGCTTCTTTGTAACATATAATAATAATATAAAATGCTAACAGAAGACATTCCTGAATTGGCTGCCAATTTAAAGTCAAACTAATTCGTTATATATCAGTGTTGAGTGGGTGCTGCATGATTGACAGCTGAGCTGACGGGCGGCTGGAGAGTCAGTGTTTTAATAGGGCTATTGAAAAGTGACGGCCACATCATGTTGCATTTACTAGTCTGACTAATTGACATTTAAATGACAAGATCTCTGAGAAAGAGTATTGACTTGTAGAGAGTGGAGGGGAGTGTGAAAAGCAAAGCTGCTTGTGGTTTGACTGACTAGGAACAGAAATAGATACATTTGGCATAAATACATGATGTGTGAATTGCAGTTTATTGTAGGTCATTTTATCATGGCTGTTTTTAAACCCCAGCTCTCACAAGAGGAAATGTGTATCCTTTAGCTCAGTTCAAGATACATATGCAAAATACATTTTCCCTCACCAAAAAACATACCTGTACCTGTATTTAACTTAGCACAATACACAGTTGTACTTAATTATGATGTCATAAATGGATATCCAGAGGTTTCCCGTGTTTTTTTTTTAAAGTCCCAAAATCATGGCCAGCTCTGGGCACTCCGCTCTTTAACACAGTATGCTCATTAGCATGTGCTTATATAAATTGGCTCTTGTTTATTTCGCCAATCCTGATGAGGCTACGCCTGACTAGTAAGTCATTATACATTCATTTAAGATCTAAAACTTGAGATACCAATAAAGGAACAGAAGAGCTGGTTTTCAGACCAATAGACCACAATATGAATCTAAAATAGCTAAAAATAATAATGAACATGTCTATTGCCGTGAATAGCAGTAGAGTTGTATTTACGTGTGGTGATGCGGTTAGCACTCTCGCCTCACAGTAAGAGGGTTTAGGCGAGTGGGGCCCTTTTGTGTGGGGTTTGCCTGTGCTGTCTGCAGGTTTCCCCCGGGGGCACCAGGTGTTAAACACATGTACAAAAGGCCCCCTCTGGGGCCAGAACTCCCCTGAAAAGAAGATTCCACATTTCAGTGGAATTATCCTAAATAAAGGTCAATAGAAATGTATAAAATATTGGCTATGTGACGATCATTTTCAGTCTGAATTATTTTTTGAATAATCGCAAGTTAGTACAGAAAAGTAGGGAGCAGTAAGGGAAAGGTGAAGGTGAGCTTCAGACATACAGGATTACTCAAACATGCATGAATCAATTCAAATACAACTTTGAATAAACTGATGGTGAGTAAACACTGTTAAAACATGGTTTAATGTTCATAACAGTTGAGTTTCCTAAAGTGTCCCCTTTAACAATATGCAGCTTCTATACAGTCACATGGAATACACTTTATGCACATGTTTATTGTCCTTCCTTTAAGCACAATGTGAATTTTTCGGACTGATGTTTTTGGTTTGTTATAACACCAAAACAAGACTGATTTGTGCTGAAGAGATTTTAAACTCTTTAAATGGTCCAAAAACATCTAACTGCATCTGCTCTCTCTCTTGGGAAAGGACATGTGCCTTGATAATTGCCTTGTATAAATATCCACACTTGCACTTTCTGAGCACAACTCTTTGACCTTTACGTACATCGATGGCCCTCGCCGATGACACTACTCGAATGCCTGACTCCAGAAGAATTTGTTTGAGTTCCAAATCCATCATCAATTTGTACTTTTCATGCAGTGGAGGGTGAGTCATCGGCATCGAGCGCTGACATTTCACAGAAAGAGGGGGTAAAAAGTGGGATTTGAATGTAAATGTTGGTGTGTGCTGCAGCATTTTTGTCATTAGTGCACTTTTCAAAAGTGTGAGAGCATCGATGTAGGGTGTCAGTCCAGCTGTACGTTCGACACACGGCAGTGACATCATCAAGCGGTGACTCAACCCCTGGACGCGCTGCTGTGGAGCTGTGTATTTGTGTGCATTTTTAGTTGTCCACCCACTCCTGATGAGTCACCTCCAGCACAGCAGGGCCACAGCAACGCCAGCTATATATAGATAAAGTGGAGATGTAGGAGGAGTCGCTCAAAGTGGCTAAAAGACAATGGTCATCACAACGTCCAGACTGCAGGGACTGCACTGTCATCTAATGTCTAATGTGGAGCTATACATTAACCAGGATGTGTCCCCTCTGTCTCTTCAAAGTGGACTACTGAGTGTCAATCATGGTTAGAAAATGATCAGGCATTTAAACACAGGGCTTTACATTGACACCATCAGAAGTGATGTTGTCACACTGTTGAAGTCTAAATAATGATATTTTATAGAGCTGTGAGGTCTGATGACGCAAACACAAAGTGAGTTAAATGTTTTTGGCCTCGGTTCTGTATGAATCCAGTGAATGAAGTGTGCTTTCATTAATGCTTCAGGGATGAGTCATAACTTTCTCTTTTTTTCCCATCAGGCCTTGCATCAGGTCGGAGCGTTCCAGTCAGCGCTGCCCCACAGAACTCTGGGTAGAACGCAGTCATCTCCCGCTCCAGCGATTGTCAGCCCCATCAAGCATCTCTTCACCACCGGTCAGTGTGCCGCCTGTTCAGCTGGGCTGTGATTGGTTGACACCTTCACTTTAACGCCGCTAACATACGCCACAGGGCTTGTTGCCTAGCAACAGAGAGCTAACAGTGTGCCGTCCAGCATCTCAAGTGAACAAAGTGGACTGAAATATAGTCCATTATTTAATCATATTTATTGTTTGTCACTCATTTCCTCCTCCGGCATAGAGGTCACTGCTGTTCACGTTTGTTAAGATGACATTATATTCTCAAATGTCCCCGAGTCCTTCCACAATGAAAAATACTCAGCTAGAGACATTTTTAGCTGGAATAATACTATATTGTTGGATTTCATTACATTTGTCACATAAGTTAAACGTTTTATCTTGAGTGTGATGAATGAGGGTCTGTACATTTGCTGCATTAGAATCTTATTGATATGTGGATAAGAATGGTTATTATCACGAAGCAGGCTGTAATTTTCCCCCAAGAAGAGTGAATGTTTCAGTATTAAAGGATTAAAGCGCTGGTGTCTGCAGGTCTTGTTTACGACAGTCTGATGCTGAAGCACCAGTGCGTCTGTGGGAACGCTCACATCCACCCGGAGCACGCCGGCCGAGTGCAGAGCATCTGGTCCCGACTGCAGGAGACCGGCCTGCTCAGCCGCTGCGAGGTACAGCACCACACGCCAAGTATGAGAAGAACTTTTCAAGCACAGCAGCAGCTACCTTCAGTTTGAAATGATTAGGATGTAAGACAGACATGATCCATAGAAACTGTATTGACATAATGACATGCCTCTTGACGTTAAGGACATGGATGTAAAAGAGTTGTAATATGAGAAAAAAAAAGGTTTGGTTTGAAACTCTTATCTTACTCTTATTTATGTATTCAAAGCATCCATGTTTTAAAATCCACTGTAGATTAGACAAGTGGCTTTGCTGTATAATCCTGAGTATATTGTGTATAATATAAAATACTGCATAATGCTTATTATAAAAATGAAAAATACAGCCGTTTCACATTTGTCTGGTAAAACACATGTAAAGTTTAACTCGCCCACCTCTTGGAGAAAATATTGTAATAACAATTAAAAGCCCATTAATTTCACTGCCCCATATTGACTGTAGTCAAATGAGAGCAAAATAATTCAAATAGCACTCTTTTTCATGACTCAAAAGTTGATGCAGAGCACTTTGGCAACTTCTGGTACTAACAGCGCTCTCCTGAAAGCACTCACAGAATGATTGCTGAAGGCATAATCTGAATACATGCATAATGTTGCCCCATCTGTTTGAAAATACTGTTTCTCTGTGATATCTGAGTATATCCTGTTGTACTCCTCTGTGTCTGTGTGCGAGCAGAGGATCCGTGGGAGGAAGGCTTCTTTGGACGAGATCCAGACGGTCCATTCAGAGTTCCACACTCTGCTCTACGGCACCAGTCCGCTCAACCGACACAAACTGGACCACAAGAAGCTGCTAGGTACGGCTCCTTCTGCCTGTCTGCCCGGGTTAGACACTCAGCCATCTATTCACACTGATCCATAACATGTGCTCGCTTTGTCCAGGTCCAATCAGCCAGAAGATGTACGCTGTTCTCCCCTGCGGTGGCATCGGGGTAAGAGCCTGTGGATGTGGATGTAGTTTATGTCGTATTAAAGCTCCAGGACGGCTGTGGCCACTCCCACCAAAAAGTGGCAACTGGAGATTTCATGAACAAGTGTCCCGCTATAGTTTAATGTTGTTTAACCTTGTAAAGTGCTATTTATTTCAACTGCAAAATGAGAATTGACATTGACTTGGTGTAAGCATTTCGACTTCACTCAACATGACCTACACAAACGTACATTCTCTACGGATTATTGGATAATTGTTATTAAGTAAATCAGGTCAGCCGACAAAAAAAGTCTGAATTGGCGTCTGTACGATTAGTGCTGTGGTTCAGTTACGGTGAGAATGTGAACAAACAACAACCTGAAGTGATGGACAAAAAGGAGAACATTGTTTACATTTACAAACCATGAAAAATACATTTTTATACCTTTTGTTCCTGTAGTTTTTAGCGTAGCGTAGTTTTCCATTTTTAGTTCAACACAATCTTCTTTTATTGTACAACACTTACACAAAAATAATAATGCATGGCTAATATGGATGCTCCACCTGTATAAACCCTGCACTGCCCCCTGCAGGTGGACAGTGACACGGTGTGGAACGAGATGCACTCGTCTGCGGCTGTGAGAATGGCAGTGGGATCTGTCATTGAACTGGCCTTTAGAGTGGCAGCGGGGGAGCTCAAGGTAACACACACACACGCACACACACACACACACACACACACACACACACACAGAGACACACACACACACAGAGACACACACACACACACAGAAACACACACGCGCACACACACACACACACACACAGAGACACACACACACACACACAGAGACACACACACACACAGAGACACACACACACACACACAGAGACACACACACACACTCACACACTCACACACACACACACACAGAGACACACACACACACATACAGACACACATACAGACACAGACACACACATACAGACACACAGACACAGACACACACACACACACACACACACACACACAGAGACACACGCATACAGACACACACACGCACACATACACACACACATACACACACATACAGACATAGACACACACACACACACACACACACACTCCTTTTGTGTGCACATTAATGGCAGGACAAGGCCAGAACACTCATTACAAAGCTTATATTGTTACAAAGCTTATATGTTACAAAGCTTATATGTTACAAAGCTTATATGTTACAAAGCTTATATTGTTACAAAGCTTATATTTAAGGAATACGTTAAAGCAATGAGGCCTTTGAGTGATTATTTCAAAATTTCCGATCCCGATGTTATTCCAGCCTCGTTCCCTGTAATGGCCGCTCCAGGGCTTTGTACAAAGCTGTTTTCAAATCAAAATCTGAAAATAATTATTTTTACTACATAATTCTACAAAGCTATCAACCTAGAGAGGCTTTAATTAAGACTGTGACTTTATGCTGATTGCCTGTGAGTGTTGTGTTATTGTTGTGCTTTTGTACTGCTCCCTCTCACTGAGGACGTGCTTGTAAAAGACATGCTTCATCTCTTTTTATCCTGGTTAAATTAATGCTAAATTAAAAAAATATATAATAATTAAATAAATCTACGGGTAGAACCAAAAGTGCTAAAACAATCAATTCTAAATGGGTACAACCAATTATTAAGCGTTAAAATGTTTCTGGTCAAAATCCACATATTGAGGCTAATTTGTTTTAGTAACTGCACAGAGATTAGGATAATACTGAATACTAATTTATATATTTGCAAATGTATTCTATTATGACATGTACAAATGATTTATTACATTTCTACGTTCTAAACTGTCTTTGTGTTTGTTGTGTTTTACCAGAATGGATTTGCAGTGGTGCGACCACCAGGGCACCATGCAGAGGAGTCCACCGCCATGTCAGTACAATTATACTTTAGATCTAATAATAATAATAATAACTTTTATTTATATAGTGCTTTTCAGTGACCCAAAGACGCTGAAGATCTCTTCATATTGTTCTCTAAACAGTGCTCTAAACATTTGAATCTGTTTTCCACCTATGGCCACAGGGGCTTTTGCTTCTTCAACTCAGTCGCCATCACAGCCAAGTTACTGCGACAGAAACTGGGAGTGGGCAAAGTCCTCATAGTCGACTGGGTGAGATACTGACCATAACAAACTGTTTCACGTTGAACCTCTTTCGTAATTTAGGAGAATTCTAAATGCACATCTTTGCTGCAGGACATTCACCATGGCAACGGGACCCAACAAGCGTTCTACAGTGACCCCAATGTCCTCTACATCTCCCTGCACCGATACGACGACGGGAACTTCTTCCCCGGCAGCGGCGCCCCTGAGGAGGTACTGTTAGTACTGTAGTACTGTTAGTACTGTAGTACTGTTAGTACTGTTAGTGCTGTTAGTGCTGTTAGTACTGTTAGTACTCTTAGTGCTGTTAGTACTGTTAGTACTGTTTGTACTGTTAGTAGTGTTAGTACTGTTTGGACTGTTAGTACTGCTAGTACTGTTAGTACTGTTAGTACTGTAGTACTGTTAGTACTGTTGATACTGTTAGTACTGTAGTACTGTTAGTACTGTTAGTGCTGTTAGTGCTGTTAGTACTGTTAGTACTCTTAGTGCTGTTAGTACTGTTAGTACTGTTAGTACTGTAGTACTGTTAGTGCTGTTAGTGCTGTTTGTACTGTTAGTACTGTAGTACTGTTAGTACTGTTAGTACTGTTTGTACTGTTAGTACTGTTAGTACTGTTAGTACTGTTAGTGCTGTACAGTACACACACAAGCTCGTAGTAACAGTACACACACGAGCTCGTAGTAACAGTACACACACGAGTTCGTAGTAACAGTACACATGAGCTCATAGTAACAGTACACACACAAGCTCGTAGTAACAGTACACACACGAGCTCGTAGTAACAGTACACACACGTGTTTCTGCAGGTGGGATCCGGAGCAGGTTTGGGCTTCAACGTAAACATCGCATGGACTGGAGGAGTAGACCCACCTATGGGGGACGTGGAGTACCTCACTGCTTTTAGGTAAACTCTACAATAATTAAGTTACATTTACTGTACAGCATTTAAATTTCACTTTTCTTCTAACAAGACAGTTGTATATTCACCTTCAGGTGAAACATGCAGAAACAAACCTATAAGCTATTGCTTGTATACCACTGTCTTAGAAGAAAAGTGAAGTGTTGTACAGTATAGTTGTATAGTATATATACTATATAACACGTGCTGCTGCTGGCTGGGCTCTTTGTGCTGGAGGTGTGATCTGTCTGTGAGCACACACAGGTAAAGCAGTGTCAGCGCGCTGTGAAGCTGTGAACAAAGGCGACTGTGAAGTAACACTTTTGCAGTGTGAGAAGAAGGGATGCCCTCCCAAAGTGACGTTTAACAACATGAGCTGTAATGTTTGTGTCTCAGGAGTGTGGTGATGCCCATCGCCCAGCAGTTCAGCCCGGACGTGGTGCTGGTGTCCGCGGGCTTTGACGCAGTGGAGGGGCACCAGTCTCCTCTGGGCGGGTACAAGGTCTCAGCTAAATGTAAGAGCTTACCCGGTAACCACAGCAACCCGAGGGTGCCTGGTCCATATGCCCTGTGATGGAGTGTCATATTTACATGGTTGTTGTTTGTGGGTAGGTTTCGGTCTGCTGACACAGCTCCTGATGAGTCTGGCCAGTGGGCGGGTTGTCATGGCGCTGGAGGGCGGTCATGACCTCACTGCCATCTGTGACGCCTCTGAGGCGTGTGTGTCTGCACTGCTGGGAGAGCCGGTGAGACACAGCACCCATGCCACACAGCACCCATGCCACACAGCACCCATGCCACACAGCACCCATGCCACACAGCACCCATGCCACGACCACTCGTCTTTATATGGGTCACATTCACCACTCAGAGACACAGTAGATTTGGAGGAGATAAAACATCGTGACCGTCCCAAATGTAACACACCATAAGCAGCTAAGACTTTGTACAATCACTCGATCATGGCCACAGCGTCTTCATTCTCACTCCCTCTCAGAGTGGCACCTGTCAGATTCAGGTGCACAGCCTCTTCTCCGGGCCATCAGAGAGCGAACCTGACTCTTCCCTTTATCCAGGGCTGCGTAAAGCGCCTTCAAGTCATTTCATCAAATTTGTCACTCGAAACCACCGCAAAGTTCCTCCAGCCGCTCTAGTGTTTTATGCTGTGTCAAGTTTACATATTATATTATACAATACAATTAACTCCTGGTTCTGCGTTCCGTAGCTGCATGGTGCCATCTAGTGTTATAGCATTATACTGCACTTTGGACATACATTTGTAACACTCGTTTAAAACAGTTTGGTATGAAGTATTATTGACTACTATAGCACACAGTATATGGTACACATTAGTTGTACAGAGTGATCTCATGTGTTTTGTTGCTGTTCTGGTGTCAGTGCGAGTCCTTCCAGTGGCCTCAGGAGCAGCCGTGTCCAAAGGCGTGCTTGTCCCTGGAGGCCGTAATAGACATCCAGAGTAAGCACTTTGTTTGCTTTTGTACGGCTTTTCTTCAGTGTCGTGTGCACGAGGCGCTCTAACTGTGGTGTCCCTCAGGTAAACACTGGCCCTGTCTGCACAGCCTGTCCCAGTCCACAGGACACATGCAGCTGGACAGTCCTCAGGGCCAGTCTGAGAGGGACGAGGCAGAGACGGTCAGTGCGATGGCGTCTCTCAGTGTGGACGTGGAGACCAGCCCTGCTTCTGACAGCTCCCACACCAGCAGGTCTGGACCACACTCTCACAGTCACATCACTGCCAAACATGTTCTACTCCATTTACCTGACTGGGGTCTTAAGTACTTATCTTATTCCCTTTGCTGTTATTGACTATTTAAATGAAATTCCACTCACAGCCCCAAATGTGTCAGCTCAGCCTTTTCATGGGTTTCAGTCTTATTTGTTGTCACTGTCATTTTGAAGACGTCACAAACAATGTAAATAACCTATAATGTAAATAATCTATTTTCATGTATGCCTGTCTTAGTATTTAGACACAATACAATCAAACTTCCCTTTCTCACATTAATGAGGAGCAAAATATCACATACAAATGTTTTTTTTTAATCATTTTTATTTTGTGCATGTGTGTGTGTGTCTGTGTGTGTGTGTCTGTGTGTGTGTGTGTGTGTGTGTCTGTCTGTGTGTCTGTGTGTGTGTGTCTGTGTGTGTGTGTGTGTGTGTCTGTGTGTGTGTGTGTGTGTGTGTGTGTGTGTGTCTGTGTGTGTGTGTGTCTGTGTGTGTGTGTGTGTGTGTGTGTGTGTGTGTCTGTGTGTGTGTGTGTCTGTATGTGTGTGTGTGTGTGTGTGTGTGTGTCTGTGTGTGTGTGTGTGTGTGTGTCTGTGTGTGTGTGTGTGTGTGTGTGTCTGTGTGTGTGTGTGTGTGTGTCTGTGTGTGTGTGTGCGTGCGTGCGTGCGTGTGTGTGTGTGTGCGTGCGTGTGTGTGTGTGCGTGTATGTGTGTGTGTGTGTGTGTGTGTGTGTGTGTGTATGTGTGTGTGTGTGTGTGTATGTGTGTGTGTGTGTGTGTGTGTGTGTGTATGTGTGTGTGTGTGTGTGTGTGTGTGTGTGCGTGCGTGTGTGTGTGTATGTGTGTGTGTGTATGTGCGCAGGTCCACAGAGGAGCCCATGGAGCAGGAGCCTGTTTTGTAGGAGAGAAGCACATGTAAACTCTCCGTCGCCCCCCTGTGGCTCCTCAGCTTCTTCTGGAGTATTCTGGAGTGTTCTGGACTCACCTGCAGCAGGAGGAGTTTTATTCTGAGGTGGGAGGATCTGGGCTTGTGTCACCCAAACTCACAGCAATCTTATTCTGGTTGAAGGAGGAGCAGACGACTTGTTGGCATCTCCGTAGCAACCAGTCGTCACAGCACTGAGCTTTGACCTCACGTTTTTTTCCCCTGTCTACAGAGGACTTTTAAACAGGCGGGGGGGACGACTTGTCCACCAACCTGTTTGACTTGGATGAGGCAGATTGAGACAAAAAGGAAAAGAACCTCTGATCTGATCAGAGGAGGATGAGGAACTAGGTGCCTTTTTGTCCACACAAATAAACTGCTGAATCTGAAAACCACATCAAACCACCGCCGGAAAAACACCTCAGCAAAAAAAACTCAACAAAACAAAAACAAAGATACAATCAGCCGTCAAAGGCCTGAGTCATGCACACGCTCGCCACTGTCAGCGTCGCCTCATCTTATCTTCATGTCGATGCCTTAATTTGTTGTTCATTTAGTGACAGAGGAGTGAGTGTCATATGCTGTTTAGAGTTAACATAGAGTTAAGCCATCATACCTCACCAGAGAGCGCCATGTAACATCTCCACTGAATATTGCTTCATGTAAATATAAATGTACATAGTCATTGTCCAGAATATTTACAAATTACAGTGTACCTTTTAAAGGCAATCTTAAATATGTATAAATATTTATTATTAACAATGGGTCTGGGCGCAGACGTCTGCACAATGAATGTTACATAAACAGACAAAAGAAACATTTTGAAAATGTTAGAAAGGCTAATAAATAACTTCTACTCATCTACTACCGCAAAACCATGAGAATAAACAGATAAATCTACAGCGGGAAGTGAAAAACATCATTTCAGTGCATGAATGTTTCATACTATATCTTTTGTATATTTGGTCTAGACATCTACAAAACAACAAAGTCTGAGTGGGAATTTTGGTAATTGAGTAATGAACCAAATGAATGAAGTGTTTCCATACTGTAGTAGAATGGTATGTACTGCAGTTTGACACTATTGTGTACACACTTTTGCACAAAGAGCGAGTACAATTAACTCATTTCATTCAGTACATTTCTTAAAAATGAAGACAGTTTACAAATTGCTTGTTCTGAGGATATTGCAGATGACCAAAGCCCTGCTAAGTGCTAATTTACTCATTCTAATATTCTTGGAGCATTTGATGGCGTCTCTGCTGGTGAAGGTGCCTCAGGATCCAGTGCTCATCATGTGACCACAGCCCCGCCTCCTTCTTTCCTCTGATATTCCTGTGCGATGTAAATACTGCGTCCTGTCTGTGACGGTTCATCACAGAGACACTGCTCTCGGGCGTGGCATCACTGCTGGAGCTGATGGAGGAGCAGGGGTCCCGCCCCTTTGGCAGGGCCAGCACACTGCCCCCCACAGGCCAACACCAGCAGCTACACTCTAGCAGCTTAGAAAGGGAGACGTTTCAGTAAGTGATACTGGGTTCTGTGAGGTAGATCTGTTCCAAATGTGATAGAGACAAACTGCTTTCACCAAATGTATATATTTATAAATGGAGTTCTCATTTAAAAAAATCATACATTTTTGGGTTTTCCGTTACTGCTCACAGCAACCACCTGGAATGTAGAAAGTCATGTTTTATGCAAACTATCATTTAGAAGATGTGAACCCCCCCCCCCACACACACACACACACACACACACACACACACACACACATACACATATACATATACACATATACACATATACACATATACACACATACACGTACATACACGTACACACACTCATACACACACACACACACACACACACATACACACATATACATATACACATATACACATACACACATACACGTACACACACACACACACACACACAAATACACACACACACACATATATACACATACACACACATACACTCATACACACACACATACACAAATACATACACACACACACACACACAAATACATACACACACACACACATACATATACATACACACACACGTACACACATATACACATATACACATACACGTACATACACGTACACACACTCATACACACACACACACACACACACACACATACACATATACATATACACATATACACATACACGTACATACACGTACACACACTCATACACACACTCATACACACACACACACACACACACAAACATACACATATACATATACACATATACACATATACACATATACACATACACACATACACAAGTAATATGTGTATGTAGCACAGCAGTTATAGGTCAAGTTAAGTACATATTTCCACCACATTCACATTAGTTCAATGTTTTTTCTGCTTTATTTCCGAGCTGCCATGTGTTTGCTTTAAGTGGAATGATGACAAATACCTCATGGAACCCTTGTACCAAATACTGAGCACCCTTTAAAGGTCAGGGACACGTGCCAGACCAGCAGCTCCTCTGTAACCTCTTCATCACGTCCGTTCCCTCTCCACTTGTGCCACACATCACAGCCGATACTGTCCTGTTCAAAAAGCGGTTGGAAGCCCCATCTGAGTGTCAGGTTCGCTCTTCCGCTAACGACTAAACATCTGAGCGCGTCACGCACCTCATGTTGAACATCAGCAAACTCAATAGCAATAACAGAGCCACAACAGAAGACGTCAGACTCACAAAGAAGTGTCTGTCATGATTCAAGTTTACTGCATTTTATAGCCATCAAATATTTTCAAAGCCATATTTTTACCTTAACTTTTTACTTTACTAAATATGCATTTATATGATTCAAATCGACAGTTTTCCAGTATAAACTTAAGCACTGACTTGTTTCTCTTCTGTTCATTTTCACTTTAAAGGGAACATATTATGTCAATGCTATGCTTTTACTCATGTCACAACGTCGCTCCCTCATCGTTAGTTCACTCAAAGTTGTATTTAGATCGCTTCATGCATGTTTGACTAATCCTATATTGTCCTAAATTTGAGGCTTGAACGCTCAGCTAAACTCCGTTTTCACCTCCCCGCTATCTTCACCCACTGCTCTGTACTTACTTGCGCTTATTTAAAAAGTCGTTTAATACTAAATACTCGAGGAAAATAAACATAATATGCCTTTTTTAACACGAAGACAGAGTTTTTACGCACAAGCTAACAGCACACGTCCTCGTCATGGTGCAATACCTGATACTTGAATGGGGCCGTTCATCCGCTCTTCAGTCGCACCAGTATCAGAAAGTACATTCCCGGGGCCGATATAAAAGTGTCCACACGAGAGGTTAAGTCGATGCACATTGTCGAAAGCTTTAAGGCCGCGAAAGACTGTTTGGACTGCAGTTAAAGGACAAACGTGGTGAAGGAATGTGCTCCCACTCAAACACATCGGGACTTATTCACGTGTTTTGCTTTCCATTGGTTCATGAATGTCTTTGCCGCACCACTACGTCGATAGTCCCCACACGGTCGACATCACGAAGCTAACGGAACGGCCCAGAGCCACGTTCACGCTGGTCAAACTGCTACAACTTTAAACGGAGAGACGGACGGATGTCGTTTGTGTCTTACAGGTGGAAAGTTTGAGGCGGTGAATAACTGAGCCTCGTTCTCAGAAACTTGAGTGTGGTATTTTTGTACGATTGTTAAACAAAGTCCATTTGCCCATTGGTAGTTGGTAAAAGCGCCGCCGTGAACTGGGCGTGGTCAGATGTTTTGTTCAAGCGCATTGAGAGTAATAATATACTTATTTAACCAGCTATTGTGTCCCATCACCTGCTTGTCGCCATAGAGACGTCCCACTGTATGGCAGGGATCTGTAAGCATTTGTCGCCACCAGGCCAAGTTACAGGTCAGATCTGTGGAGAAGTGACCCCCGCTCACAGTAAGAATGCACATTTTCCAAGCAATTTTAGCAATATAAAAACACCAAATAAATACGTTTAATCTCCATGGAGACAAGCAAGCGGCAGACAAATGACCAGAAATGTGACATTTTAATAATTACCTATTAACAAGCGTTCACGTTTCATCAATTTGATCAGATAAGTCACATTTGTCGGTTGTCATTTCCTCAGGAGTCAAATAGAACATGCTGGTTTTAAACATAACCTAATTAACATTTGAGATATATAAAACAATTAGCATTTCCCCCCCAGTTCAGGACTGATTTTATCCACTACCAAACCACACACTGCATCGAAACGCACACGACTTTTCTCTCATTCGTAGGACTTTTGCTACACGAGCGAATACTACTGTATATTTCTTGATATGTTTGATACTGTGGTGTTACTGTGGTGTCCTGCTCTACTCTGGGGGGGGGCTGTACTTTTGGGATGGGACATACCTCCTCCTTTTTGTTCCTGGGAGGGGCGGGGCGGGGCTTTTTGTGTCGTCTCTAGTTTGTGGCTGAAAATCTGGCGCCGATGGCAAGCACATTCCTGACTTCTGTTTCCTGTCAGTGCCGTCGTTCTGAGGCTTTTCTCCGTCGCAGCGAGTACGACACGTGTGTAGTTCTGCCTGACTCACGTGTAAATAAAAGTGCATCGTCGTGTTCACATGTGCAATACACTAACAGAGCAATCTTATTACTGTGACTATTACTGGCAAGCGAAGCCCCTCCTCTTTTCTCTGTCCTTTCTGTTCTTGAAGTCGGGAGTCAAAGGGAAGCCGGTCGTTCACTCATCGCAGAGTTTCGTGGACGTTTAAGGAACTCTTTTTATTACTCATTGTATTGTCGTGACGTTGATCCTCAGTATCAGTTTCTTTTTTTTTTAAGTGGGCCTGTTGTTAAATTTGTCTGAAAACTCAATAAAGCAATTCACTGACAAGTTGTGGCGCTCGAATTGCGTTGTTTTGTGCCGTTGAAATACATTTGGGAGTTTGTGATTTACTCAGAAGCATCGGTTATACTGTTAAAATATGTCACTGTTACATGAAATATGGAAGCTAATTTGTTTATTTTTTTTTATTTTAAATACCGGGAAATTTCTATAAATTCGATTTTTATTTTATTTTCAGTCACAGAATTTTGCAGTATAAATTTTGTTTTTCTCAGTTAAAAATTCAAAGTGAAAAAAAAGTTATCTTTGAAATAGTCAATACATTTTCAAGCCTAAATTCAGAGTCTGAAATCATCTTGACTCTTACACTCGGTGCATTCAATCTTTAAAAGTTGCTCTTTTCATTTTAACAGAGAAAACACGATGAAAACCTTAAGTTCAAAATTCATCAGAATTTCAAATTCAAATTCAGTTGAAAGAAAATGTCTTCCATAAAAACACTTCATAAAACGTCATTTGAATTATTTTTTAATCAAATATATACATTTAAGAAAATAAAAATATTTCAATACTGTAAAATATTAAAACGTTTTCAAAAGCAGAATGTGTGGACACTAGCTCTGGACACTAGCTCTCCGGACACACTAGCTCTCTGGACACTAGCTCTCTGGACACACTAGCTCTCCGGACACACTAGCTCTCTGGACACTAGCTCTCTGGACACACTAGCTCGCCGGACACACTAGCTCGCCGGACACACTAGCTCTCTGGACACACTAGCTCTGGACACTAGTTCTCCGGACTGTAGATCTTGATGAGCTGCTGCAGGTCGCTGGGATACGCGGTGACCGGGCAGCGGCGGTGGCTCTTCACATACGTGTACACGCAGCGGTAACAGAACACAAATCCGGACGTGGCCAGGACCGTGGCGTTGGTGCGCGGCCTCTGACACAGCGGACACGTCTGGAGGCGGCGCTCGCACTCTGCCGCGCTCTGATTGGCCGGCTGCAGGTGGAGCGGAGGCGGCGGGGCGGGCAAAGATGTTAGGGTCTTCGCGGCGCTCTGGTTCTCCGAGGAGTACCACCACTCCAGGAACTGCATGAAGAAGACGCTCAGGGACAGCGTGGTGGACAGGGACACGGCGAGCCCCCTGGTGGCCTGGGAGAGCAAGTGCCACGTTCTGTGCAGCGGGCTGAGCACAAGAGAGGGACAGACAGCAGTGAGCGACAGTCTTTCCTCTATTATTCTTTTTATTTATCGATTTGTGATTTTTACTAAATTTGGTTAAGGACGACTATATTAACATGTTTCTTGTGTCATTTGGGAGTCATTACTGCGACGTCTGAGTTATAAAACCAGTTCTCTCAGCTCGAGACATGTTTTGGAGTCTGTATAGTTCAGCAAGAAGGTTACTCTGTTACTAAATTAGTTAATTAGGTCATTTCAATACTAATTATTAGTTGCAATAATCAATTAACTTGCTTCAGCCCTAGATATGTTTTTTATCTGCTGCTCAAACAAACTGAAAGAATTGACAGTTGATATAAGCCTGGTTAATTCAAAAAATGTAGAAGGATCCGGACACTTCCACAGTGTGAGTGTGAGAGAGTGTGAGTGTGAGAGAGAGAGAGAGAGAGAGTGAGAGTGAGAGAGAGAGGGGGTGAGGGGGTGAGGGGGGGGTAAACGAACGCAAAAAATGGGGCGGTAACTTAACAGTGGGAACGTCTTTGTGTCTGCAACTGTTGAAGTCAGGGGTCCCGTTTATAACTATGCAACCACCCCGGGAAGCGGGAACATTAGATTGATGCCAGTAAACTTTTCAACTTGAAAAACACATAAAATCAGGTTTAATGTTGTGTATTTGAATAGTCAGTTATAGTACTTTACTTAATTTCACCAAATTATACTGTTTTCAGGTTAAAAAAAAATTAAACCGCATCCTGTCTTTTTCTATTATATCTTTAGATCAGCTCATGACTCAATCTGGGAACCACTGGTCTAAATGTAAAATCAATGTAAAATCATGTTGTACCTCACTGCAGTTTCTTAATTGATTTGATTTTCTTCTTTTCCCCTCAATATATTTAATTTGTAACAAGATTGTATCTTATTAATGGAATGTACAGTATCTTGTTATACCTGTATTCCACTGTATCTGAAGGTAGTATAAATCACTCACCTGCCGCCCGCTGGCCCTGGCTCGCTCTCCTCCCTCAGCTCCATGTGCCTGATGTCCTTAGCGCTGAGTCGGGCCAGTCTGACCCGGGCTAAGCTCAGCAGAGGACTGTGAGTCTTGGCCACTCCGAAAACAAAGAGCAGCTGCTGACAGAAGACCAGAGCCTGCCAGGCCGAGCTGACAAAAGGGTACGCAGCGACCCCTGCCCGGTACATCCTCTGGAAGCGGCTCTGGCCCAGCCGGATCGAGAAGTCCTCCTCGTCTCGCTGCTTGGCTAACACTGCCTCCAGTTTGGCTCGCAGATATGGCACAAGGCACAGCAGGAGGAGCGAGCGCCAATAGGACCTGCTGTTCAGAGTGAGCAGCCCCTGCTGACCTCCACTGACCCTCTTGAGGCCGTAGAAGTTCTCAGAGAAGGAGGCGCTGCAGTGGGACAGGAAGTGTTTCTGCAGCAGGACATCCAGCAGCAGGTAGAGCTCATCGAAGCACCGCCAGAGGAAGCCGTAACGGGACGGGTTAGATTCAGCCAGGACCTGAGGAGTGAAGCAGCCGGAGTGAGATCTGAACTCCTGCGACACCACTGCTCATGCTAGAGGAGCTGTACCTTGACTGCGTGTCTCAGAGCAGGTTTCACAGCCTCCATGAGAGACTCCTGAGCCAACACCTCAAAGATGGAGGGCTGCTCCAGGGCCCTGCTGCTGGTCAGGTGGGCTCCGGCCTCCGCCATGATTCACACACTTCACCAAAGAGAGAAATGCTGCTTATTCCACAAAGCTATCAACTAGACCATTCTTTAAAAGGATTAGGATAGGTCAACATTCAAAATGAAATTAAATATTGAAATATAATTATAACATTATTCAGAATTGTATATAACAGTTTGATGTTCATGAGGAATAGGAAACTGTTAGTACATGTGCATAACTTACATCTTAAACACACTTTCCTCTGCACTCAGAGGTGAAAGAACACGTACCTGTGGCTAACACGTTAGCTCTAAGCTAAAGCTGCTAATGTTACGATGGAAAAGCTGTTCGTTTTCATGTCGTTCTCTGCATATTGTTGGTGAAATAAAGCTTGCATTGCACAAGACGGAACTTTTACTGTTCACGCAGGTGTAATACAAACAGACCACAACAGGGTCACGTGCGCACAGCGGAAATGAAACATAAAACCGTTCGTTGCTACTTCCGGAAAATATCCTCACCGTCATCAAATGACGTCACTTTGTCTGTTTCGTTTATTCTTTAACAATTCATATAAACCTACATAATCTAAAATATTGCCATGGCTTTTTTGTGTATTGTCAATAATAACTAATAATAACTGGTTTAATCTTCCGTAATAAAGCGCGTGTGTTTGCACTTTGCACTTACAGCCACCAGGTGGCGCCGGGGAGCCTCGTGTCGATGGTTCCAGGCTCATGCGTGTTCTGGTTTGGTGCAGTTTTGGTCCCGTTTAATCCAGATTTACCCAAGGTTTTATGTCACAAAATGTCATGATACTTCATGTGATTAACCTCTGATCAATTGTCCGGGTCCAGTTTTAAAATCAGGAGTAGAAGGAGATAATGTGGTGGGATAAATAAATAGTCTCTTCTAGATTGAAGACAAATCCTGTGGAAAATACACATCACTCAGAATTACTAGTAGAATACGGTAGATTTCATTCTTACTTTCAAGGAATCAAAAAGAATGTATCATTAAGATGACTTTTATAGTAGATCTATTGAAAGACATAAGAGCATATTTTGGAGTTGTAACTAATAAGGTACACAATAATGTGTAACGTATGTGGTTAATTCATCTCATCTCTTTGTAAGCATTGTTAAAACACAATCACACCGTGAAGACTTCAAACTGCTGTATGTAAGTAAACATGTGCAGCACGTTCAACACTCAACATGCCTGTGATGGCTCCTGCGGGTTTCTATACATCATCAGGTAAAACATGTCAACCCAATCAAAGTGTTTTATTTTGTCTTTACTGAAGCCTTTTCTCCCAGGTCCATCTCAGAGTGAGACTCCTAGTGTCCGGTTCAAACTCCCTGAAGAGGCCGTGGCTGCACTGCTCTCACACCAGAGCGGCAGTGTCTTCCCTGGTGATGATGATGCTCTGGCCAAACAAATGCTCTATAAAGTGCAGGATCCTCTACCACTTTGCAAAAATACTACAGTGTGTGTAAAAAATAACAACCAATTTGGTCATTGGCTTTGGTTGTTTTTCATACTTTTCCAAAGGTGAAAAGTGAACACAAAAAGTGACATAATGGAGACGTTGAAATCTGTTTATCTCCAGGTCGCTGACACAGACCTCCTGTCCAAACATGAGAAGTGACTCTAATCTGAGGAGAGCAGGACATCGTTTTCCACACCCAGCGCTTTTGATTTAGAAGTACTAATTTTCATCCTAGTTTTGGCTGCAACCTCCCGGGTCAAGCTGAAGGTCCTGGTTTGAAGAAGCCAACAGGACAACACCATCAGTGCGGACCCCCTCAGCCCCTGGATGCATGAACTCTGGCCACAGACAGAAGGAAATGAACCAGTGATAACGGGCCAGAGACCAACATGCACCGTTTGTCTGACAAGTGCAGGAAATGAGGTGGTGAACATCTGAAAACATCACTGCCAAACACATGATATGAGAACAAAGTCAGCTGACCTGGCTGAGGGTGTCGTGGTGGCACGTGCACTCCAAGACACACTAATAGTTTTATGGTACTAGTTTCCTCTGGATGGCACATTCAGGGAACTAATGTGGGAATGAACCCTCCTAAATACTTTTACATTCTTTTAGTTGTTTTATTTTTGAACATTTTGTGGTGCATTTTACATGTAATATTATTAGCATTACACCGTTTATTATGGGAAAACTAAATTCAGAATGAGACTCAGGCGTTAGTCAGGTTAACTTAATGCATAACTTAATATATATCTGTGAGTATTTTCCAATGGCAGCGTAAGCAATAGTTCTACCTTCAGTGAAATGTTGTATGCCAATCAAAGACACTTTTACAATACTTTCCAAAGATGACATGGCCTGGAACCACAGTCTGTTCCATGAACAGTGATTTGGCCGGTGGATAAACCAATTAGATCAGGGGCGTCCACACTTTTTTCACCGCATATACGCATCAGAGGGCCACAGAAAAGTGAATCATGAGACATTTTTGACATTGTTTCGATGTCTTCTCACCTTTAATAAGACTTGGAACATTAATATTCCGTTGGTATAACATAAACTGCTTGAATTTGTCCAATTTTACAGTCAAAAGTTCTACGCTTTGTTGTTTGGACCAACTTTGCAGGAAGCCGGAGGGCCAACAAAAATAAGTCTGAGGGCCGCATTTGGCCCCCGGGCCGCAGTTTGGACGTGCCTGAATTAGATGAACCATTTGTGCCAAAACAAACATGGCAGATTACAAGTAAAAAAATAATGTTCTGCTGGATCGATGAGCTAAGCACAATAAACTCTGTCAATCTGAGGTCAAATAAGTTTTATTTATAAGTTTATATTTTTTAAGGATTATGTGTTCTGCATTTGAGAGACACATAAAATACTACAAATTGGCTGCTGTGATTCTTTGGAAGTTAAGACGTACCTTGAGTAGGTGAAGTCCTGAAAAACAGATGCATATTAACAATAGTAAAACACTGATGTATATTTATTGTATTTACAGGTCACTTACACATTTGACCGGTGTCACCACAGCCAACAACACAGACATTTAAACACATTTTTACATAATAACGCATCTGTTGATAAAATACGGTATGAAAACTAGTTTGTTAATGGGCCTTTACTCACCAACCAACAATGAAATAATGTATAGGCCCAATGTATAAACTTTAGACTTGTTCTTGCTGTTTCTCGTTGTTGATTTGACGGTTCGTTTAAGTTCATGTGACGTCCCCACACTGTTTCACACTCTTTAATTCGTGTCATTATTCCTGCACTCTTTAGTATATTTTCTTTAGTATATTTTCTTTAGTATATTTTCTTTAGTATATTTACAGTAGGAAAATATAATCCCAATCAATCCTTGTAACATACATTCACCATGATTAATAATGAACAAATCGCTCACAGAAAATGTATTAATCACATCAATAAATAGATGGCAACTGAATATAAAACATTTGAAATATGAATACATAAACTGTTACAATATTAAGGTTAAGATGAGTCAAACAGCTCAAAGTGAAAATTACAACAGGAAATAAACCAAACGAGTCGAGTCCTCACGATGGAGGACTCTGAGTCTGTGTGTGCATCATCTCATTCTTCTTCCTGTTCCGTTCGGCCATCACCATGGCTGCCACCACGGTCACTAACACTGTCACTGTAATGACCAGTACAGTGGCCGTCTCAGCCACACACAGCCGACTGTCCACCCAGGCCAGAGAGTAGCCGGCCAGCAGAGGAGGCTCGTGGCACGTCACGTTGTGGTAGTCGTCGATGTGAAGGTAGCGCACGTATAAGATCTTACTGAAGACTCGGTGCAGCTCACAGTCACAGCTCCAGGGGTTCCCTGAGGACACGACACCATTTCAATGCCATGCTTAGTGTCTCACAATCTATTAACAATCAATGCGGTAAAGTGATTATCTCAGTTTTGTTTCTAGGTTGTTATTTAGTGTGTTGGAAGTATCTTGAAGATCTCTTTGAAGGAGATGGAGGCGTTCCTGAGAGACACCTCAAAACTACAGGACCTAATTAAAAGTGCATGTCTGTTATGATCCAGCAGCAGACATGCCTCACTTCAACCCACGTGTGAAATGAACACATGTCGCTGTCTGTGGAATGAGGTTGTTAGCACAGTGAAGCAGGATCAGCCCTGGGACCCAACGGCATCGTACAGGGTGCAACTGGTGTCCTGAACAAGGTGACCAAACCAAAGGTTCGGCAAAGAGCTGGAGGAATTTTCATTTCAAAGTAGAAAAACTCTTCAACCATTGACCGAGTCGTCAAAAGTGGGGCCCACGCCCTCATTTGGCCCACAAGCGATTGCTGAGATTTGTAAAAGTATCTGTTTTGATTCAATTTTGTTCTGCAGAGCCGGTCAGGAGATGCTGACACCACCGTCCCACTCAATTTCAGAACTTTGCACTTGGACCTAAAAACCCCTGCCATAAACAATATAGATGGATACCTTTGAACATACTTCGGGCAAAAGGCCATCACAAAAAAACGGATGACACAAACTGCACCGACGATTGAGGACTGGACCTGGACCACAACTTGGAAACGGACACATTTCTGGTGCATTTATTGCAACTAAAATGCACCAGAATATAAAAAATGTGATTTTTGTTGAAACAGTCTTGGTTGAGAGTCTCCATACCCCACTTATGATTGTGATGTGTGCAATATTTATACAATTAAATGTATTATTTAATATAAGGTTGTATTACAGATATGAAATTTCTACACATTTTGTATACTGTACATTGGAGTTGGTTTGGGAGCACGAGGCACCACTGAGCATTTTTGCTTAAGGCCCCCAAACGGCTCGCGGCCCCTCACAACTTTGACTCTTTGTGTATGAATATTGAGTTTAACTTGTTGGTTTATTATAATACATAATACATTGTTTTAGTGACATACAGCTGTTACACACCTGAGAGCTGAATGTGAGTTGCGGTGCTGCGCAGACTGACAAACGTCTTAAACTTCAGGTTGTGCAGATTGTTTCCTTCCAAAGCTAGAAAGACCAGACGGTCAAGAGGAGCCAGCGCATCACTGTCCATCTGCGAGATGTTGTTGTGGCTCAACTGCAACACCTACGCGTGAAAAGAGCAGATGTCATGGAGCGTTTTGAAGAGCGTGCAAAACAGCGAGTGCGGGCGTGTGAGCGTGTGAGCACCTCCAGCCCCGGAAGCATGTCCAAACTGCCCTGCTGCACCACGGTCAGCCTGTTGTGCTGGAGGTAGAGCTGCCGCAGTCGGGACAGCCCCTTCAGCACCCCGGGACCCACTGCCTCCAGCTGATTGTAACTCAGGTCCAGCTTCTCCAGGCTGTCCAGATTCTCAAAGCTGGTCAACAGTCACGGACAAGAGAGTTATTTACATGTGTGAAAATGACAGAAAACAACATCCTCAGCAATCCAGTAGCGCGGGGGCTCGTTGTGTTCTTCAGTGGCTTCCTACCTGTTTGGTGGTACACGCCGTAGGAAGTTGTGATTCAGCCGCAGTTCTTTCAGAGCCGACATGCTGGAGGAGAAGTCCACCGGAACTGTTCTGAGCAGATTCCAACTCAGATCCAACTTCTCCAGGAAGAACAGAGAGACGAACGCCTGCAGAGGACAGACAAGCTTATCACTGCGGTCAGACTTCAAACGTGTCACTCAAGTCAGTTATGCCAATGCCATTTGAACCCTTTTGATGCTTCGCCTGATGATCAAATCACCGCAGACATGTTTTTTGACCCAAGAGCAATTTTATGTTGTTTTTACTTTGATCGTTCAGATTATTTGGCAGTATATGTTCACATTTACTTTCCAGTACACAGAAAAGTGCTCCAGTGGATACCTCGGGCCGCAAGTCTTGGATCTGGCTGATGCTGAGGTCGAGCACCCGTAGGGACCACAGGCCGATGAAGGTGTTGGCGCCGATCTCCGTCAGGTTGTTCTCCCCGAGCTTCAAGAGCCAGGTGCCATGAGGGAGGCCCCGGGGCACGTGCAGGAAGCCCTGGTCGTGACAGTCCACCAGGTTAGCGTGTTCGTAGCACACGCACCGCACTGGGCACGAATGGGAACTCGGGGAAGAGGGCGGTGGAAATGAAACAGTCAGAAGAAAGAGGAGAAGAAAGAGAGGAGGCATTCTTCATCTGCGCCAGGAGGATGGAGAGATGTTCACGCCATAGAACAGGAACAGGAGCTGATGTGAAGACCGGTTTTGCTTCAGAACATCTACAAAATGTGAAGACGCGTTTGAGATTCTAAGATAAAATAAGAGAAACTTTGAAGATGCAACAAGAGGAAAAACAACATAAACACAATCTTTATATAGTAGGTGATTAAAAGCAGATTGAACGAGAGGATTAAGTGCATCTGCCGGCCCAGTTTTAATAATATGTTCATTATAAAACATAAAATATTAGTCAAATCACAACAAACAAACAAACAAACCCAGAACAGTTTGACAAACAAACGTATTACCTATAATGGTGTTGAATCACAACATTGATATTAATTGAACATCATATTAGAACATAATATCTATGTAGCAAAGTATGCAATATTAAGATATGAAAAACACAATTACATTTTCCAGTAAATATGAAGAATAACTCACGTGTTTTAAAACAGCATCTTTGGTTCCGTAACTACGTCGGTTCATTTGTGAGTGCAGTGAGTGGAGATGAGACTGTGGTGGTGGCGAGTGCAGCGAGCGACGCCCTAATCCTCTAATCCCTCCATTACAAATGTTCCTGTTAATGCTCCAAACTCTGGCAACTGATGCTTTTATTATCATCCTGTGTCCGGCCAAGAAGGAACTCACACTTCCAATTAGAAATCTAAATATTACAAGCATTTCAACCTGTATTATCACTTATCACATGGTTAACATGTCTTACACTGAACAAGTCTCATCAATGTTCAAGCCTGCTTACTGCAAAAAACACAAATGAATAAATGCAGTTCAAATGCAGCACATTCGGATGGAATTGAAAAGCAGAAGATTGTGCCATAAATAGCTTTAGTTTCAGCTTCAGTGGCAGGAAAACCTCTTGCATTGAGTGCATTATGTTTGACCTGGAGACTCACTAATCCTAATAACTCACTGTGACGTAGCAAGTTTCACATTTTAATAATTATGCTGAACATTCTGTGGATATTTCCTTTGGGGTTTGGCATTTTTGTCTTGTGTCTGGTAAAGATTAAAAAACATAGATTAGCCATGATTTATGTGGCTGGATTGGAGTTAATCTCTATCTCATTATTAATAGAAGGGGGTACTTTAGATTTACATTTGAAGTTACAAACCTCGTTACAAAGTTGTGGTCCCTCTTCCCACTAAGAGACCATCAAAATTGCCATAAGAATCAGATCATCCAGGCAAAAGTGTAAGTGACAGAATCATTATAATTACAATATTAAAGGATTTGAACGTTTGTGTTTCTTACACTTTATGATTTAGAACTTCACACATCAATTTCTTGGAGACAGATGTGTCAGAGGAGATGTGTGAGCTATAATCTGGCTCTGGACACTGTTCTTCCCCAGTCTCATCCCCATCTCATGCTGCTCTGTCCTGATAATAAAGCCACAGGACAAACACCACCAATACCTGCAAAATGTGATTCTGACATAAACGACACTTTGGCACAACCTGCAGGAATCTTCTCTATTGTTTTGTTCACGTTGCCTTTAGATTTAGGCTATGAATTGTTTTGGTATTTATTCTCTGGACATACCAGAATCTGTGCATTATTGAATGTTTTGTCTGTTCAATTGCATTAACTCCTTACTTGGCACTCCAGTCTCTAAATCAGGGGTGTCCAAACTTTGTTCACAGAGGGCCACATTTAGAAACTTATGGAGCAGAGGGCCACAAACAACCCGACAATGTTGAATTTGAAAGTGAATACTTAAACATTTTGCATTTGGCATTGTTCGATGAGCCTCCACACCTTTAATGATAGGTTGTTATCACATAAAAATGCTTGAATTCTTCCAATTTTACAGTAAAAAGTACTACTTTTTGTTGTTTGGACCAACTTCGCAGGAAGCCGAAGGGCCGACAACAATTTGTCCGTGGGCCGCATTTGGCCCCCGGGCCGTAGTTTGGACATGCCTGCTCATGAACATGAGTGATGACGCTCTCAGTAATGCCTTCAGCGCCTTGTTAGACAGCATTGGTTTCACTCAGAATGTAAATAAACCGACTCACACTCACAAGAACACTCTGGATCTTGTCCTAACGTATGGAACAGAGATTAGTGACCTCATTGTCCTCCCTCAAAACCCTATATTGTCAGATCATTTCCTAATTACCTTTCAGTTTATTCTTAAAGATCATCCAGTCCCACAAAATAAAGTTATAATGAAAAGGACAATATATGAAAAATCTATCTCAAAATTCAAAGAAATAATAGAGCCAATATTCAGTGACATGTCATGTGATCCTGCTGAGAACAGCTTTAGTCCCAGTTTAAGTGATCAATGTGTCGACTTGACCATGAATTCTCTGAAGTCTGCTCTTGACGTTGTCGCGCCGTTAAAACAGAAGGTCATTAGGCCAAAGCGCGCCTCCCCATGGTACAACCAAGAACTGCGTTCACATAAACAAAGAGTTAGAAAGTTAGAGGGATTATTTCGTCGCTCTCACACCGAAGAATCCCTAAAAGCATGGAAAAGTTGCCTGCTGTCCTATAAGCAGGCTCTGCGTAAGGCCCAAACCAGATATTATTCAAATCTAATAGAAGTCAACAAAAGTAACACTAAATTCCTTTTCAGCACTGTAGCTAGGCTAACAAACTGTCACAGTGCAGTAGAGCCCTCAATCCCAGCTACACTTAGCTCTGATGATTTCCTCCTATTTTTTAATAATAAAATAAAAACAATCAGAGATAAATTAGATGAAATTACCCCCGCTATTAGCCCTGAACTAGCCCAAGCTGTAAATCTAACGTCCCATATAAATCCACCTGTAAACTTAGAAAGGTTCACAGCTGTTGATCAAGCAGAGATAACTTCAGCCATTATGTCCTCTAAAAGCTCAACTTGTGTCCTAGACCCCATTCCAAGCAGACTCCTCAAAGACATTCTCCCCCTAATTATAGACCCTATTCTTAATATAATAAATACTTCACTCCAAAGTGGCTATGTTCCACAGTCCTTCAAACATGCAGTCATTAAACCTCTTCTGAAAAAGCCTAATCTAGATCCCGACCTATTGGTAAACTACAGACCTATTTCAAATCTTCCCTTCGTCTCTAAAATCCTTGAAAAAGTTGTAGTAAAACAGCTTTGTCGCCACCTGCAGGACAATAACTTATTTGAAGTTTTCCAGTCAGGGTTCAGAGCCCACCACAGCACTGAAACTGCACTAGTTAAAGTCACAAATGATTTGTTATTAGCCGCTGACGATGGACTGGTCTCAATCCTGGTTCTGTTGGACCTCAGCGCAGCGTTTGACACCATCGACCACAACATTCTACTGCAGAGGTTAGAATGTGATGTAGGTGTTGGAGGAACAGCCCTCAGCTGGTTTAAATCCTATCTATCTGATAGGTTCCAATTTGTTAATGTAAACCAGAGCTCCTCACCAAGCTCTAAAGTAATTCACGGTGTGCCACAGGGTTCGGTACTCGGTCCAATTCTGTTTACTCTTTATATGCTACCATTAGGCAACATTATCAGAAAGCATGGCATTAACTTCCACTGCTATGCAGACGACACTCAGCTGTATTTATCAATGAAACCTGATCAGAGCGATCAAGTAGACAGACTTAGTACTTGTGTGAAGGAGATAAAAACCTGGATGACACTAAACTACCTGCTTCTTAACCCTGAAAAAACCGAGGTCATTGTGCTTGGCCCTAAGCATCTACGAGACGCTCTATCTGAGCAGATAGTCACACTGGACAATGTCAGTGTAGCCTCCAGTTCTACTGTAAGAAACCTTGGAGTCTTATTTGACCAGGAGCTCTCATTTAAAGCTCATATAAATCAAGCTTGTAAAACAGCCTATTTCCATTTGCGCAACATCGCCAAAATCAGAAGAATCCTGCCTAAAAGTGATGCCGAAAAACTTGTCCATGCATTTGTAACGACTAGATTAGACTACTGTAACTCCCTGCTTGCAGCGTGTCCTAAAAGCTCCATAAAAAGCTTTCAACTGGTTCAAAATGCAGCAGCAAGATTACTAACAGGAACAAAAAGAAGAGAGCACATTACGCCAGTGCTGAAGTCTCTTCACTGGCTCCCCGTCGAGTCCAGAATCAAATTCAAAATTCTACTCTTGACCTACAAAGCCATAAATGACATGGCCCCATCCTACCTCAAAGATGCTATAGAACCATATCATCCAAACAGAGCTCTTCGCTCTCAGAATGCCGGCCTTCTGGTGGTGCCAAGAGTCTCTAAAAGTACTGTAGGAGGTAGAGCGTTTAGCTACCAAGCTCCTGTGTTATGGAATCAGCTCCCGACCCATGTTAAATATGCTGACACAGTCTCTTCATTTAAGTCCAGGCTTAAAACGTTCCTCTTTGAAATCGCTTATGGTCAGAGTAGTTAGGAACAGAAAGATAAACCCACAGCTTCAGCTACGCTGCCCTAGGAGTAACTGTGCTGGGGGAAGTATGACAGCTTGAGCACTATCCTCTTCTTCTTCTGACTACTTATGCTATCAAACAATATTTATTTTTTAATTCCACTTGCAAACTGTTCACCGCCTTCTTTTTCTTTCTCTCACTCCTGAGGACCTGTGGACCCAGATGTCCCTCTCCTGGTGAAGTGGTCCCTGCCCCATGTGGACGGTCCCTCATCTGCCTGAAGAGTGGCTCCAGTTCGCCTCAGTCGGTCCCTCATCTGCCTGAAGAGTGGGTCCAGCTCGCCTCCGACGGTGCCTCATCTGCCTGAGGAGTGGGTCCAGTTCGCCTCCGACGGTCCCTCATCTGCCTGAAGAGTGGGTCCTGCTCGACTCCGACGGTCCCTCTTCTGCCTGAAGAGTGGGTCCAGTTCGCCTCAGTCGGTCCCTCATCTGAAGAGTGGGTCCAGCTCGACTCAGACGGTCCCTCTTCTGCCTGAAGAGTGGGTCCAGTTCGCCTCAGTCGGTCCCTCATCTGCCTGAAGAGTGGGTCCAGCTCCAGTCTCCTCGTGTCCGTCTGTCCGTCTGTGAGAGTCGGATCTCTCCTTCACTGGAACTCCTCCAGGTTTCTACGCTTTTTTCCCAAAGAGGTTTTTTTGTAGTTTTTCCTGGCCGAGAAGGAGAGTCTAAGGACAGAGGACCCTGGGACATCGTCCCTCGCCACCACAGACATTGTCTGACTCCATCGCCACCACAGACATTGTTGATTCATTTCTCCCTGTGGCCCTCAGAGGCAACTGTTGTTGTGATTTTGGGCCTTACAAAAATAAATTGATTTGATTTGATTTGAAATAATTTACTCTTACTTGACAAATTATTTTTGTCACCACTTTTTCTTCTACTCAAATAATATGATTTCAAAGTACTTAAAGTGCCCACACAGTTATACTTCACATTCACTAAAACAAAGTGAACATAATTATAACAAGATTTCACCAAAAATGTTTCCTGTTTTTCCCCAGTTTGACCATTTTTGTGACGTTAATAATGTTAATAATGTTAATAATGTTACTTCCTGTTTGGACATCAGCATAATGACATAGATTACCAAACACGCATTTTAAATCCATATAAATTACACAATAGTTACAATTGAACAAATAATACATGATAATACCTTTATATTGTTATATGATTGTTTAAACTGTCAGAAAAGTGCATCAGTTGCATGTAAAATGTTTCATGACATAGACATTCCTGTGATTTTCAACTTTCATTTGTCTTTTTTTTCTCACTCACTAAATAACCACGATAAATATTTACCACAGGTTCTATCCCACAACACCGAGTCATAATTAGAAAATCATGAGAACCTGTCATATGTAAGTTACTCTTACTTGTGGCTACTCTCCCCACCTCTGAATAAAACCCATGAATGCCAAGTATCCGAGTGGTGTAATATTCATCAGAGTTAATTAAGTGATTAGTAAATGCTGCAGATCTGGACCTTGTGAGCCCGGTGCAGCTTCCTCACCCGACACGGCATCATTCCAGAGCCAGTGTTTACCCTGTGAGGGCTTCCCCGGCGCCACACAGTACGTCCTCTGTGTGCGAAACCGGAGAGGGAGGCATTCCTCGCCCCTACCTTCAAATAGAGACCCAAAGAGCTGAAGAAATAATCCAGGGGTTCCGCAGGGAATGAAAGCCAATCCGCTTCAAGGTGAACAGCCGTGTCTTTGTGAAGCCCACAGCCTGTGCATGTCCGACACGATCCGGGGCATTCACTCAGAAGTCGGCAGGGCGAGTGGACCGCTTCATTGGCGATGGAAAGGACGGAGAACGGCGACATATACAATACTCGGACGCACGAGTGGATGACGGTGGAGGGTGGGCTCTCCACATTGGATTACATCTGCAGAGAACACCTGCTGGCTGGAATATCAGAGCGATGATCTCCAATAAGAAGAGGTAGGCCATGATTTCTTATTAGCCAACTTGAAGGCGCTAACGTGCTGGCAGCTAATCCTTTCCAGTAGTCATGTGGGCATTATGTTCGCACACAATTTAGCGATGACTAAACATGACATTTAAAGTGGCTGCTCTTGCAACTCAATCCCAAGTGCATTACTATTATTTTTTGGATCTAAGAAGACTTCACGTGTAGAACTCGCGGGGAAGTCAGTGTCAGTCAGGGAATAGGCAGCATTCAACATTTAGACCACTTAACATGCTTTATTTCAGCATTCAAAATAATTAAACACATCTCAATTATTTTACACATACAAAATAGGTACAGATTCATGTGCTGTTGTCTGTCTGCTCACAAACTGCCGGCTCTCTTTCTGTACATTAAGGATTTGGGGGGAGATTCAGACGTGAGGAGTTGATGGGGAAGAGGGGAAAGGAACATGATGAAAATAATGAATCCACTTTACAACGTTTGACGGTCTCAATCTGGACATCAGAAAATTTTCAGATGGATTTTTTTAGCACCAAAAGGTCCTGAGATGCCAACACAACCTCAACAATACAATATCACCATGTTGGAAGTCATTGACCTTAAGAAAGAATAGCACCTTTAGATTTAGCTATTTTTGCTGCTGAAAGTGATCTCGACTACTCCACTGACCGCTCAGGCTCCCCTTCACACACGTGGGCCACTTTCTAGAAGCTGGAGGTAGCCGTGAGACATTTTTCTTTAAAAAAAAGAGGTTTAAACCCATGTGTTCTCTGCTGGTGGTTTTAATATAAAGGACAGGAAGGAACAAACAAGAATATGTCCATGCCAAGTCAAAGGATGGGCAAAAACAAACATGGCTGTCAGTTTCACCGTTTATTCATCGACACCTGAACGTGGTACATTGCATTTGGGTTCTGTCTGTTGGGACTGTCCTTTCATTCCTCTCATTGCAGTGGTGTAGAAAAATAAGTCACTTTGTAAAATCCAGAGAGGCCTAGAGGGCTTGGTGGGGGAAGTACATTTTTTACACTTTACAGAAGCATATATTATTTTCTTGTTGCCAGTGAAACAAAACGTCTTTGCAGGATCCTTGATGTTGTTGTGAAAAAATCAAGAAGAAAGTAGTGGTCCCAAACACGATGATGCCAACATTTCTGCATCACGGCCATTTTGTTGAAGTGCAGGTTTTTAGGATGGAGGGCTGGCAAATTTCTTAATGTTATGATGGGTTTTTTGTAGAGAGATGACTGCTAAAAAAACAAAACTCACTCGCACACACACATTCACACAACAATTTCAAGTCCAGATTGCTCTTTTTACAAGAAACAGACAGGTCCCACTTCAATGCCAAACTCTTGGTCTGGAGCACCAACGTCCATAGGAGCGATATCAATGATGGGCAGGCGAGATGTTTTCGTTGTCTTGTAGTCGATTACTGTTTTGCCCCATGTTCCGGTGTGTGACTGAAATGAAAAGGAAGACATAGCAGATTAGTTTTGTACAATTGACTTCTCAAGTTAGTACATTTGTGGTAAGTATTATCTCACAACATCCATTATGTGAGCATATTGCCATTGTCAGATATGGCGACATCTAGCGGCGGAACTGAAAACTGCAATTTTAGAAATTGATTTTCAATCGTGAAAGTTGATCCTACAAAAACAGTGGCATTTCACTGTAGCAAGTGGCAGTTTTTCGTTTGTGGTTCTATTGATGACATTTCCTTTCTTTAATGATTGAAGTAAGTGCGGTGAAGTGGGGAACTTACTTTTTTCCCATCTCATGTCACATTTGGATTTTTCAAATGAGACAATTTGGTTGATAAAAAAATATTTACTGGCTCTACAAAGTTGGTTTTGTTCAAGATTTTGTTTTGCAACCGTAAGCTTTATTAGACAAGGAAAATACAGTGTGAAATGGGGATGAGAGATAAGGGAGGACATGCAGTAAACTGTCAGAGTCGGCCAGCAGCACTTGGAGCCTAGAGTACGTGTGCTGTGCTATAACCACTCGACCACCGGGAAGCAAAGCTCTACAAGCTTTTTTATAGCAGACACTAAGAACCATGTTCCTGTCTTACCGTGCATCCGTCCTCCAGGACACTGTAGGTGAAGCGGCTGTTGCCCTCGGCTCTGATCTCAATCTCGTTGGAGCCCTGAAGGAGCAGGGCCTTCTTGAGGTTACCAGCAGCAGCGTCCATGTAGGCCACGCTGTTCTTGCAGTGGTAGGTGATGTTCTGAGATGCCTCGGTGGACATTAGGCGCAGGAAGGTCAGCTGAATGTTAACATCCTCTGGCTGAGAGCCCTCGTTGCCATACTCGAACTGTGGAGTCAAGAGCAGTAATGCCATTGATCAGTTAACAAGTTGAAAAAGCTTGTGATGAAAATAATAGAATGTAGTTATACCTGGAAGCCATCATTCATGGTCTCGCCGAACCAGACGTGCTTCTTCTCCTTGATGTTCTTGCTCACGTACCAGTTCTTCTGGGCCACATCAGGCTGAGCAGGTGACACACATGTTTCGCCTGTCTCCATGTTGCAGTAAACTTTGATGGCATCCTGAGTGCAGCCCTGGTCAGGGTCGATCCAGTAGAAATCTAAAACGATGTCAAATGTCAAACAAGGCTAAATTGTAAGCCACATCTTGACAGAAATCAAGAAAGTACTCACCGCTCTTCCATTCTGGATGGCACATCTTCAGGTCACGGCAGGTTCTGGCAGGGTTTTTGCGGGTTCCGTCTGGGCTGCGGATCTGCTCGATTTGTTGGCTCAAACTCTTGAGAGTGCTGTCCACCTCCAGGTCACGGTCACGCAGAACATTAGCATCATCAGCACGGAACATACGGAATGGATCAGGGGCTTTCTCCTGAGGCTGGGCAATGAAGCCAAGGTCGAATCCACCACCGGGAGCGCCTGGGGGTCCAGCGGGTCCAGGAAGTCCAGGAGGACCCTGGAAAAGGAGACAAGAATAGTGTTTAGTATAAAGTAATTTTTAATAATTGTACCAGTCTTCATGACTCACAGCAGGTCCCATTTCGCCAGAACGACCACGGGGTCCTGGAGGTCCAGTAGGTCCAGGGAGGCCACTCATACCATCCTTACCAGGGCTACCAGCAGATCCTGAAGGGCCCTAAAGATGACAGTAAAACAAATCTCAGTCAGATAGCCTCCTCTTAGGGACTCATAAATACATGTTGTGAGTTCATTGAATCAACTAACTCTAGGTCCAGCAGGTCCAGCAGTACCAGCCGGTCCTTGTTCTCCTGTAGATCCCTTGAGACAAAAAAAAATGCATTTCAGAGATTGGTCTGATGTGGTGTTTTGACTATATAAGTACTATGACTTTAACTCACAGCGGGTCCGGAAGGTCCCTGCATGCCAGTGAATCCTCTGTGTCCCTTCATGCCCCTCTCACCAGCCTCTCCACTCTCTCCCTTGTCTCCACGGGGTCCACCAGGTCCCTGTTTGGATGATAAAGTGTTTGATTTAATTTATTTTTGTCCTTTGGTGGCTCATCTGGTTTTGTCGAGTTACTTACAGCAGGGCCACGAGGTCCAGCAGGGCCAGCAGCTCCAGCAGGACCAGCAGGTCCCTGTTACCACAACAAATCTTATACGTTATCAATGTAAAAGACATATTGAGGCATAAGGATTACTTTGACACATACAGTCTCTCCACGGTCACCGCTCTTTCCAGCAGGTCCAACAGGTCCAGGGGCACCAGGAGGTCCAGGAGCACCAGGTGCACCGGCAGCGCCACCCTCACCGCGTTCTCCCTAAAAGAAAAACATACATGTTTTTAAAATTCAACAATCTTAACCTTTCTGTTCATTCAATGGGAACTCGGTTGAACTTACCTTGGGTCCAGGTGGACCCTCACGTCCAGCTGATCCCTCGTTACCAGGGGATCCCTAGAAACAGACATAAGGTCAGTTAAAAACATTATTAAAGGCAGTGCAGAAAAATATTTCCAAAGATTGGAAGACTGCTTGTACCTCACGTCCTGGTTCACCAGGAGCCCCGGCCAGTCCTGCGGGTCCCATGGGTCCAGGAGGTCCACGCTCACCACCGGGTCCAGGAGATCCTTGCTTTCCAACCTCTCCCTATAAAGAACAAAAAATATGAGTTTAATCTTTCCGCCTCGAGGCTACTTCAACATCCAATAGAGTAAGTAACTTACAGAAGGTCCAGGCATTCCAGGGAAACCTCTCTCTCCTCTCTGTCCAGGAAGACCAACAATACCGCGGGATCCAGCAATACCTTGAGGTCCAGGCAGACCAGAACCACCCTGAGAGAGACATAAAAACCTCAACATGACCATTTCTAGGACATAAATTAAGGACATAATTCTGAATAACTTACAGTAGAACCCTCAGCCCCAGGGCTACCCTTCTCTCCGGGGACTCCAGGAGCTCCAGCAGGACCAACCTCACCAGCGCGACCAGCAGGACCAGTCTCACCACGGTTTCCTTTGGGTCCTTCTTTTCCAGAGGGTCCAGATGGTCCAGGAGGTCCAGAGTTGCCCTAATCAGTAGCAGAGAGCCAATTGAGTTTATAAAGTAGCTTTAACAAATCAACATTTAAACAGCAAAACTTACAGAGGGGCCGGGAGGTCCGACTCTGCCAGCAGCGCCAGGGAAGCCAGTTGCACCCTACAGAAAAATATGAGAGGGATGCTTGTGACCTTTAAAACACCAAAATAAAACTCTAATAGGAGTGTGGAAATAAGTGACTTACAGGAGGTCCAGCAGGCCCACGGGCTCCTTTAGGTCCAGAGTTTCCAACAGGACCCTGAAAGAGACATTTTAGATTATGTCTATTATAATATGTATTGGAGACTTTTGGTGGGATTTTCTCGCAGCTCACAAACCTGAGGTCCAGGGGAACCAGTTGGTCCAGCAGGCCCAGGAGCACCAGCATCTCCCTTGGCACCATTGTCTCCAGACTCTCCCTTAGCACCAGGCTGTCCATCACCACCCTACAGTAACAAAGTAAAAGTTAAACCAATTTTTGAGTTCACTCAAGATAAAAATGGAAGATTATCAATGACAATTCACTAACAGGAGGTCCAGCAAATCCAGCAGGTCCAGGTGGTCCCCCTTCTCCACGCTCACCCTAAATTGAATAGTCAAATTAGACAAGTTGTAGTATTAATTGTATTTGTAAAGATATTTTGCAATATAATTAAGCTAAAATTTGTCAAAACATACAGGGGCACCACGAGCTCCAGCGGGTCCGACAGGTCCAGCAGGTCCAGGCTCTCCCTTGTCTCCAGAGGATCCAGCAGGTCCAGGAAGTCCAATAGGTCCGGTCATACCACGAGGACCATCCTTACCAGGGGCACCATCACCGCCCTTTGCTCCATGATCTCCCTACAATAATGATTTCATATTTTTAAAAAGTTCATTCTTCTAATGAACTCTTTGAGTACATAGAAACTGGGCCCTTACTCTGTCTCCTTTCAGTCCTGGAAGTCCAGCAGCACCACGCTCACCAGGCATTCCTTGCAGTCCAGGGGGTCCTTGAGCTCCGGGATTACCAGGGGCACCAGCATCTCCCTAGAGATTACTCACATAAATCAATAAAAAAACAACAACAAGCTTGCAAACTACAGTATAAAGTGAAGTATTACTTTGGCACCATCATTTCCAGCAGCTCCAGGACCTCCACGAGCACCAGCAGGTCCAAGAGGACCAGGGGCACCACGCTCACCGGGAAATCCTCTGTCACCCTAAGAAGAAAACATCAAACTTTTAAGAAAGAGTCCTATTTGCCATTACAACGTTGGTTTCACAAACTAAAGCCAAAGCAGAATTGAGCCTGAGACTTACTCTGGATCCAGCAGGTCCTGGGGCTCCAGCTTCTCCAGGCACACCCTACAAAGACGCAAGTTAAAATAGCTGAAATAGCAAAATTGTTTATTTATAGATTTAAAATGAAATGGGAAAATGGTCATTACCTGCTCTCCAGATTTGCCAGTCTCACCAGAAGCACCCTGAGGACCTGGAAGTCCCTGGAATCCAGATGGTCCAACAGGTCCTTGCTCTCCTCTCTCACCAGAAGGACCCTAAGCATGAACAAAAAGAACCATCAATATCTGCATATCTGTTTTCATAGAGTGCATGGTTCAATACACTTACAGCAGGGCCAGGAGCTCCTTGAGCACCAACTTCACCATCCTTTCCTGGAGCACCCTTTACAGAGAGACAACACATTTTACTGTCAATGATCTATTATGTTATCATTTATTAAAAACAGACGTTGACCTTATGAAACTGAAACTTACACCAAGTCCGCTAGGTCCCATCACTCCTCTCTCACCAGGCTTTCCGGCCTCACCCTGAAGAGAGACCCAGACAGTTTGTTAATGCCGGTCCGTTTGGACAGTTACAAATAACTGAACATAACAGCATCATATGAATTACTCACAGCGGCTCCCTTGGGTCCGGGGAATCCCATAACTCCCGGCTGACCTCTGGCTCCAACAGGTCCTGGGGGTCCAGGGCGGCCATCTTGTCCAGGGGATCCCTGTGAAAAAGATCACCATTGAGTTCAGTCTGATGTAAATCAAAGTACTGTACTGTACTCATCGTGTGTATGTGAACGTAGACTCACAGCAGGTCCGAGCTTTCCATCAGGGCCTGGGCTTCCAGGGCTGCCAGTCATACCCTTAGCTCCAGGCAAACCAGGCTCACCAGTGCGACCAGGCTCACCAGTGGAACCTTTGGCTCCAACCAGACCAGGGGTTCCACGCTCACCAGGGGCACCCTATTAAATCAAATGTGTACAAAATGAAAATGGAGACAAATGGAAATAATTAGATAAAAAGTATGTTTGTAGTTTTTCTAACTAACCTTGGCTCCAGCAGGGCCATCAGCTCCAGGGAAACCACGACCACCAGGGGCACCCTGAAATAAAAACAGCATAATCAAACATAAACAAACATAATCTTATTGTGAACTAAGATAATACATTTATATGAGTGAACATTGAATATGCAACATATTGAATTATTCTCGTAGCTTCACTTCTATAAGAAATAATGTACATTTATTACTCATTGGCCCCTACAGGGCGGCCCTAGAGAGCTTATCATGATCAACTGATTCAGTTAATTAAAATGACATGATATCAGATACATACTCTCTCTCCGGGGACTCCACGGCCTCCAGCAGCACCGGGCTCACCTCGGGAACCTCTTTTGCCTTCTTCACCGGCAGGTCCTGGGGGTCCTTGAACTCCAGCAACACCCTGGAAATGCACAACAATGTAAAAAAACATGCACTGATGCATAAGGTTGTGCTCAATGTGGATTGTGCTGTACTTACAGCCTCTCCCTTAGCACCAGGCTCTCCCTTGGATCCAGGGGCACCAACATCACCCTGAGGAAACAAGTGATCAAACACGTGTTCACACGATTATCTGATCAAACATCTGATGGATTATAAGTACAATTTAAACATTACTCACAGTGTTACCCTTGGCTCCGGCGGCACCGACAGCACCCTGAGGTCCAGGAGGCCCACGAGGTCCGGGGAAGCCGGGAGCTCCAGCAATTCCAGGTGCACCCTGTAGAGGGCAGAAGACAACAACACAATCTTATCTAGCTGCAGTACGTAATGCATTATTGTGTCTTTCAGTCACACAATCTCCAAACCACCACCAAACGTTTATTCACATCATATTTTGTTGTAATTGAATCACTTACAGCAGTTCCCTTAGCGCCAGAGGCTCCATCAGTTCCAGGGTTTCCCTAAGAGAAGAACAGAACAGTTTCAGACCTGAGCTTTCATGAACTTTTCATGTATTCACATTTTAGATGGCACTTACAGAGGGGCCAGCAGGGCCAGCAGGGCCGGGGTTACCAGGCTCACCACGGGCACCAGCGGGGCCTTCAGGTCCACGAGAACCTTGTGCTCCAGCATCACCCTGAAAGACAAGGACAAAATTAAGGAATTCCACTTCTAATGTATTCTTCATCCCACGGATCAAGATACTTTGGGTTACACACTAACCAAGTCATTACAAACAAATGTCATTAAAGACAAACTGAATACACACCTTAAATACACAATAATTATGATGAAGTGTAAAACCAATATTGGCCATAAACGTACCTTAGATCCAGGGCCACCAGGGAATCCAGCTGGTCCAGAGGGGCCAGTGGGACCCTAAAAGATGAGACAGAAACACAGTGAATACAAATGAAATTGTAGTGTTCATTTGTGAAAGGCTCTGTAGACTTACAGGAGGTCCAGCAGCACCAGCAGCACCATCATTACCACGAGCGCCCTATAACACGAGAGAAGTGTGGATGAGCACGTAAACATATCAAGAGTCATATCAGTAGATGTATTATTTGTTTTCTCATATTGGTTTTATGAATGCCTATTATTTTAATGTATTTTATTTAGTATTTATTATAATGCATTTCGTTTTTACCATTATTATTCAATACTTTGGTAAAAGTACGTTCCTAGTTTGTGAATTTTGATGAGCACAATTTCAAGGATTATGATGTACGTGTTGATGTACTTACAGCGGCTCCAGGAGCACCAGTGCGGCCCCTCTCACCAGGCAGACCTCGAGGGCCCTGAACAACAGCAAAAGGAAGTTAGACTCCAAGTGAGAAAAATGAGAGCGTCTCGATGGTAGAAATGTGGCTACTTACCATAGCACCAGGAGTACCATTCTCACCAGAAGATCCAGCCTCTCCCTACAACATAAAGGTCATGATTTAATTGATGTATGTACTTTACATGATAGATTTATGCCAAAGTATGCCTTTATACTGTTAGTTAAGCATAATGATGGTATATACAGATATATTGCATTGTCAAACAGCACAGGCTAATACATTGTGATTTACCATAATACTTTAAGGTCAATAAGGTCAAAACATTTTATTCTATTTTTTTTATCCTGTCAAACTCATTTGTTCTGACCTAATAAAATTGAGGCATAATAAATCAATTAATCAAATATGCAGATTTCAAAAACTACAAATTTGGTCAGAAATGTTTACTAGTAGTAAACATTGGGTGTGTTCACACGTAACCCTAACCCGTGCTTGTTTGCTCCGGGTTCGGCCCACATTCATTCTGATTCATTAATTTGGTCCTTTTTAAGTCCTAGTTTAATCCATGTTTAATTACGGATCTTAAATAAATTTAGTCCTATCATGGTGTTAGTGCGAGTGAAGGCAACACTTTTGTCCCTTGCTTTAGTATTAAGTCATTTAACTCAGAATTAGGATTCACTGTGTCATGCTTGCTCAATATTGTGCTTTTTTGAATAGCTTTTTCACCTAGTTTTGATTGCTATCCGTCTTAAAGTTTCTATAAAACAACTTAGAACATACCTTGGGTCCAGCGGGGCCAGAGTCTCCCTTAGCGCCATCAACACCACTGAATCCCTATAAAGACCAAACCATTAATTTCATTGTTATGCCAAATGTGCAACTAACATTTAGGGAAGAAACTCACTCTGTGTCCTTTGATTCCGGGTAGTCCAGGAGTTCCGGGGAATCCACGAGCTCCCTAATCAAATGACACTTGTATTAAGGCTTTTTTCCTACAATGGTATTGTGCATTGTCACATATTAGTAATTCCTTCAGATTACCTGAGGGCCGGCAGGGCCACGCTCACCACCACGACCAGGTTTGCCAGACTCACCCTAAAAACACAGTCTGTGAAGATTCTCATATGCAAACAGGAAGTGATGATAACAGTAATGATAACTTACATCCTCTCCGTTCTTCCCAGGAGGACCAGCGGGGCCACGAGGACCCATGGGACCCTGGTGAAATGGATAAAAAGATGAAGAAAAACTGTCGATGACAAGTGCCGTTTGAGTAAGTCTTTGTTTTCTTTATGAGATACTCACAGCAGCTCCAGCCTCACCAGGTTCACCAGGGGGGCCAGTAAATCCTTGAGGTCCCTGTAGGGGGAGACAAAGACCATTATTATTTAGCTCTCTGATGAAGAAAGGAGGGGAAACTAACATATACTAACAATACCAAACTAAATCATGTTGTTATATGATAGACAGATGGTGTATCTGTATTTGCTGTGGTGTTTGTGTGGATATATGGAATATGTGAGAGCAGAAGTGACTTCAAACCATCAAATATGTGCCCTTTGAATCTACCTCAACACCAGAGTTTTAGATAATTATTGGGTATGATTGTGACATTAAAATCCTGTTTCAGACTGGACAGAAACAGGAACTTAAAACATGCTAAATAAAGTTAGCTACTGTTTTTTATTTATTTACATCCAATAGGACTTTTAGTTTTTTTGTGAGTGTGGTGGACTTACGCTTGAGCCAGCAGGTCCAGTGGGTCCTCTGGGTCCCATAGGGCCCTTTATGTCACACAAAAACAGGTTAGTTACTGTACTGTGTTACTTGTTTGTCTCTGTTTGTGTCCATACACACCATCGGTCCAGGCACAGGCATGGGAACGGATTTGTCATCATAGCCACCAGACATTTGAGGGGAGAAGTTCTGTGGGGGGGAAAAAACAGTCAATTCTCAAATTGAAGAATTATTATCTAAAAAAAAAATGAGCAGCCTTGTTGCATTTTTATTCAGCGGTTTTACTTTTAATGAACTTTAAACTGACAGTAATGCTAAATGCTAATCCCACTATTTAGCTATGCATCATTCTTTAAAGAATAACAATAATGGTTCAATAGGAAAGCAGTACTTGTGTGTAATAACGAGGAGAAGTACATTATTTTCATTTTGGTAAATCATTACAGTGTCTACTTCTCTCCATGACCTTGTGACCTTTCCGTGACCCCAGGCTGACCTGGAATTGATTAGAATATTTGACCTAACCTCACTGAAGAGATCAAGAGTGAGCTTGCACAATGCATTTATCTGAATTAGCAGGCACCATCCCGGGCTTAACAAAGAATGCCAAATTAAGACAAAACAGGTATATAATTTATGCCAAAACTTACTCCACCAAGGCCAGGGGGTCCAGGGGGGCCGGGAGGTCCAGGAAGTCCGTTCTGCCCTGGGATACCATCTCTACCAGGGGGGCCAGCAGGACCCTGCAGGAAAACAACAAAAACAATGAAAAACTACTGACGAAGATGACGACGACAACAACAACAACAACAAAGACGAATAGCTTAGCCAAATACACCATGAACTGTGTGTTATGGTTGACCGTAGTCAGCATGTGCTTTGGTCCAAGAGGATTTGGCCTGAAATGAAACTGAGCCACGTTTGTGCTGAGCATGTTGGACATTGACCTCAGCATTTTACTAGCAGCATTAGCATCATTACATTATAACTTTCACCCATCAGACTTTCCAGTAGCAACAAGTTACAATTTGATGATGTATGAAATCCTTAATAAATAACAACAAATGAAAAAAAAAAAACTAAAAAAAACACTATTCAGTTTAAATTCTGAAACAAGTGGCCCCTGGTAAGTGCTTGGGTACCACTGGTTGAGAAACACCAGCCTACATCACAAATGGAGTTGACTTATTAAACTTATTGTATATTGTCGCTTCATACAAACATACTGATGCATCATTTATAAGATAATACAATCCAATCATCATAATAACCACATTTTCACTTTCATTCATGAACATGAACATGTTACCACTGTTTTTATTTTGTTACGACAGTTTCTTATGTTACGACAGTTTCTTATGTTATGACAGTTTCTTTTGTTATGACTGTTTTTATTTTGTTACGACAGTTTCTTATGTTACGACAGTTTCTTATGTTATGACAGTTTCTTTTGTTATGACTGTTTTTCTTTTGTTATGACAGTTTCTTTTGTTATGACTGTTTTTCTTTTGTTATGACAGTTTCTTTTGTTACGACAGTTTATTTTGTTACGACAGTTTATTTTGTTACGACAGTTTCTTTTGTTATGACTGTTTCTTTTGTCACGACTGCTCTTTTGCACGTCATGTAGCGTCCTCGACACACACGGGACACTAGCCTCTAAATGGCATTCACTCGAGCACAAACCAGAACACAGACAGCAGACCAGAACACCAGAACACCAGAGCAAACACAAATTATTTCTCAAAAATGTTGGCTTACCCGGTCTCCCTTTGGCCCACGCTCTCCTCTGGGTCCCTAAGGGAATATAACACCATTTATTGAATTAGCATTGCAACTTAAACCAAACAACAACAAAATCTGTGCTGAATTATTAAACGCAATTTGTGCTTTTTATAAACAGACAATGCAATTCATGTTGTGTAAAAACAATTTGTTTTGAATGAGTTAAGCTTACCTCAACTTGAGAATCCTGGAAGCCTGTAAACACATGAAGAAAGTGAGCACAGTTAACGCTTGTGTTTTAGCATTTGTAAGAAAAATACCATAGTCTATAAAGCCTTTTATGATGCATTTAAATGTGTCTTATTTTTAACCTGTATTTAAAATCCATTGAGAATAGAACTGTGGATCTTTCTGTGAGCTTGTTCATCTTTGGTGAAGGTTCATTCTGTCGACTATTTCTCTTGTTCCAACTTATGTTTTGTATAGGAAGAAATTGACTTGTAAAGTTTTATAGTAGCAAGTTATAGTAACAAGTGTTAACTATATAGTTTCTGTTCTGATAACTATATAGTTTCTGTTCTGTTAACTATGTCTCATCAGTAGTTTCCACCCCGGGAGTCCGGACCCCTGAGAGTCCAGCATGTCCAAAGCCTTTTCCGGTCAAAGGTCAGGTCATCAAAGTGATTCATTGAGCAAATAAGTCGTGATGAAGTCAAATTGGAAATTGACTATAATTGACTTGAGTATGACAACTAAAACAAAAACACTACAATATATTTTATTTGGCTGAAATAATTGTTAGCTCCAAACAAGTGTTGGACTTGGGGGGTTGAAACCACTGGATTAGATAATAGATGTCTATATGTTTAGTACTGTTTGTGTTTGAGTGACCAGATGCTTCCCAGCAACATATGATCACAGGCATCAAGAGGTAGGAGAGTTAAACCCATGGAGGGGCAAATATTGAGTGAATAAGACTATAGTTCCCCCTACAGGGCAATCTCAAAGTGAGACAAAACCAGCAGCTGGCTCAAACAGATCCAGTGTCCATGGTGTGGTGGCATGTGGCCGTACCGTCGTCAGGGCAGATGGGGCAGCACTCGTCGTGGGGGATGATGGGGTTGGGGCAGTCCACGTCCTCACAGATCACATCGTCACACAAAACTGAGCCGCTGTCACACACACAGATCTGGCATGGCGCTGGCTTCCATACGTCCCGGTCAGCAAACACCTGGCCATCATGGGTGCAGCTCCCGCTCGAGCCTGAGGGGGGCGCCACAGAGATGGGAGAAGGAGGCAGAGGTCAGAAATCTGGGACCATAAGTGAGGCCTGCACCACTGAAAACAAGCACTTAAGGTAAATAATCGAGTGCATGTGATTTGCATACGCTGTTGTATATTCATGCCGTTTGTGATGCAGCTAATGCATCAAGACAATACGTATTGAAACAGTATTGTCAGCATGTTTTTAAAAAAAATAAAAAAATCATCTTTTACATCTAATTTACGTTTCATGTAAAATGGTAAATAATATCCTCTTTGACCAATCACGAAAAAGTAACAAGGCTTTTGACACCAACTACATGCTTTGTCTGTGTTAAGTCTCAATAATAAAGCATTGTCCATAACTGTGTTTTGTTCTTTTAGGTGACAAATGTGAGGCCGTCTCAAAAGGATGAGAGAAAAAAGGAAACATGTACGGACAGGCAAGCAAAGAGAACGTTGTTATGGAGAACTCTCCAAAACTTCCATTGCCACTGGTGTTCGCAGTGCCTCAGAGACCTGTCCCGTCACATTTTCCTACATCATCTGCAGTGTTACTCAAGCCTAGGCCTCTTTGGGCCTCCTTCTAAGGCCCTACACGACATGCCTTCATGCTGAGCTCAGAGAGTGCAGTGGGATTGGCAGCAGGACCTGGAAACACTCTGCATGTGTTTGCCATTAGGAACAGCAAAAAACCAAAGACAGAAGAGGTAGAGAGAGAGAGAGAGAGAGAGAGAGAGAGAGAGAGAGAGAGAGAGAGAGAGCGGGAGAAGGGAGAGGGGAGGGGGGGACGTGGCTGCCAGATGTTGATGACTGGAGCCCGGAGTCCCTGTAGGTGGCGCTGTGAGTCCATACAATTAGCACAGGCCTCCCCCAAACCACAGCTGCTGAACTCCTCCAGACAGAGCAGCCACATCTGGAAAAACTGACTTTGTTTTTTCCAGGGCCTCCTTCTTTTGTCTTCCCAGGTTTCACTCAGTGTCATCCGAAGAAGGCTGAATTCTTGAAAAAGGTTTCTTCTGCTTCTGTCAACAGACAAGACTATGCCTGCTCAGCTCACACTCTCACCTGCTCCACTGTTGCCCTGAGGCGGTGCATTTCCCTGCCACATCACTAAAGCCGCTCTGCTGGCTGTCTGGAGATCTTTGTGTTTTGGTGGTCAGATTCGACTCCTCATCTACCACAGATTCAAAAACTCAAAATTCAAACCGCTCTAACTTTGCCGTGACATGTCTTGAACTTGCGTTACTGAGCAGCTGTCTGTGGCCTTTTAAAGCAATTGAAGGTTTTTATGAGCATAGAAAGCCCACCTAGTTGCTGTTAAAAGCCTTGCCTGGAGGAGAACCTGCAAAAACCTCATGGCAACTCTAGCTAGAATTTTTAATGGTGCATCATCAGACCAAGCTCCACTCTCTTCTCTCTTTTCTACCTCTAGTTCTCAGCAGCGGTCCACGCCCGATGGGATATCCAAAGAGAGCAGCAGGTCAAAACAAAAACACAAGTTGCTTTCAGAAACTCCTGGCTGAAACTTACGGTCGTCCTCTCCCTGGGCATTGACCAGGAGCGCCGCTGCGCAGAGCAGCAGCGCTAGCCGCAAATCCACAAAGCTGAACATGTCTAGATACCACCAGACATGTAGACTCTTTGGGGCAAGAAAGGAAGTTCAAAAGAAGGGAGCTGGAGGGGTCTTCTGGGTCTCCTACACTCCACTCATACACAGGGGCAGGGTCCGCTTGTCCGATCGCCGGTGTTCCTGACCCCTGCAGAAAACTCCCTACTGCCTACCCTCAGCGTCCACAGGGGCTTTTATATGTGGAGCGTGGAGGACTGGGAGGTTCCACCACGCTCCCTCATTAACCCGCTGCCTGCTCACGTTTAGGGAAGACAAGAATGGACCCCTCCTTCCGAGCAGAAAAAAGCGAGCAGAAAGGACAGAAGTGAAGTGGTAAAAGCAGCAGGTCCCTCCTTCTGTAAGGGCAGAGTCAGAAGAAACCCGAGCCGCAGCATCAGCCAGCCACGGTTTTCTACTTCCTTATTTATTTGATGTCTTTTATTTAATAATACAGATTAACGTCTTAATCCTTCTACTTTCTGGTGATTTGCCTCCGTTGATGTCTTTTAGTGTATGCTGCACATTTTGTTTAGTTGTTTTACTTTCCAAGATGCTTTTATGGCCGCGCTGTCCCGCTGTGAGCATGTGCTGAACACTGTTGTTTGATGTGTTTAGCTTAGTTTGACTTTGTCTCGTGCTGATTCAGTTTGACCTGAACCTTCCATTGTTCTCATGCAACACTTATGGGCAGTAATTGAATCCAGTCAGTGCTCCCTGTCAGAATTACACTCAAGACACCTTCTGTTCTATATTGATCTTCATATTTTCAAATGCAATGTTTAAAATGACTAGAATTGTCTATATATTTTCGGAAAAAAATAATAATTTGCCTTAGATTAAGTCATGTGCACCATGTGTAACAGAGCGCAGGCCAACAGATACTTCAAAAGATAAATACATGGATTATGATGGTTTTGACATGTTATCAATTGTCATAAATACCAAAGCCATTATTAGCATTACATGTTGAATGTGTCATGAAATTTCATTCCATAAACTTTGTCATTGTTGCGTGTTCCTAAAACGGCTGGTTTAACATTAGATTCCCTCATGTCACGTGTCACGTGTCACGTGTCACGTGTCACATGTCACATGTCACATGTCACATGTCACGTGTCACATGTCACATGTCACATGTCACATGTGACACGTGACACGTGACACGTGTCACGTGTCACATGTCACGTGTCACATGTCACATGTCACGTGTCACGTGTCACATGTCACGTGTCACATGACATGTGACATGACACATGTCACGTGTCACGTGTCACGTGTCACGTGTCACGTGTCACGTGTCACATGTCACGTGTCACATGACATGTGACATGACACATGTCACGTGTCACATGTCACATGTCACATGTGACACGTGACACGTGACACGTGACACGTGTCACGTGTCACATGTCACGTGTCACGTGTCACATGTCACATGTCACGTGTCACGTGTCACATGTCACGTGTCACATGACATGTGACATGACACATGTCACGTGTCACATGTCACGTGACATGTCACATGTCACGTGTCACATGACATGTGACATGACACGTCACGTGTCACGTGTCACGTGTCACGTGTCACATGTCACATGACATGTGACATGTCACGTGTCACATGACATGTGACATGACACGTCACGTGTCACGTGTCACGTGTCACATGTGACATGTCACATGACTCACAGATGATTGACAGGGGTGTAGCACAGACTTGTGGGTCCTGGGTACAGGCCGTCTTAACGGGCCCTGCACTACACTGTGTGAGGGCCCCGTCCGGCCCTTCTGGTGTCTACAAAGCTAATTTTACCCATCAATATTAGATATGATTTACAACTAAGCTTGAATGTCAAGGAAATTATTTGAATGTTTATTTTAAAATGATATTTTTTCTTATGACATTATCTACTGTCAGAATTTGACTTTGACAATTAAACACGTCTCAGAAGTTGATTCTTGTATTATCTAAAACCAGTTTGTTGTCATCAAACATGAATGAAACAAAGAGTAACTTTTCTGTTCTGTTCTGATGGTCAGTGGTGGAGTGAGGGTCCTGTTTCCTATGAACCAGATGTTTCTTTTTACACCAGCGGCTGCAACAAGCTCAACTTGGAAATACCTGCACAATTATGGGGTTTGCAGATGTTATGATTGTTATTGGCAGTCAATAATAAATGCCTTTTTAGCAGCCCCCTGTCCAAATAAAGGTTTATCCGGACAATCCCCTGGCCTCCCCCTTCAGAGGGCGTGAGCGCGCCAGGCCGACTGCAGGTGGGCTGTAATTAAGGCCAAAGCGTACATTATGAAGCAGATGAGCCGAGGGAGACGAGCGGCCTGTGCCATCTGATCCAGAGGAGCAGACACGTAGCAGTGCGGGGCCTCTAATTCTCCTCCTCTGCGCTCGCTCGGTACACACCTCCACATTACCCATGAGCCTTCACAGTGAGCGCACACCATGGAATGCTCTGCCTCTGAGAACATGCGCACAGACAGAGCCGAGCAGAGAGGGAACCGCCAGCTCATCACTCGCTCTCTCACTTCTCTCACAGTGGATCATACAGGCCTGAGCTCAGTACAACATTCTGAGAGAAAGAACTGCAGTCGGCTCCAGACCCGTCTTTATTTGCACTAAATGTTATTTTCAGTTGACACTAAACAATAATTAACCAATTGTATGCCAACAGCCTGCCCATATATCACTATGACCTGAGTTATACATAACCCGTGTAGAGGCGCAAAGACAACTGTACTTGCCTCATGTGAAATTGAAGTTTATTCACAGGTCACATGACAGCTGCTTTACACATTAAATACCACATTCAATTTGTTCAAGAACATTTGGCACAAAAGACTACGGTAGGAGGCGAAACGTCTTACATTTTTCAAACATAGTCCAATCGGCTGATTCTTTTGTCCACCTGAACAACTGAGGGAACAAACAGAGACATGTCCACAAGGCAGAACATGGAGCATCAGCAACAGAACAAAGGATCTAAATCTACTTTGAGTGTCTACTAAGCATCAAAGGCATTGATTTGAAGAGGAAATGTCTGGACGGTGGGACCTTTCTCTTGAGGGACCTCTTTAAGGTCATTTTAAAGTCTTGTGGCAAACTCTAAATGTTCAACACAGCAATGTTGGTTTTATTAACTTTTTAACTGAATTCAAAAGAAAGGACAGTGTAGACTCTAATTGGAAATTAAAAATTACATTTTGTGTCAGGGCTTTATTGTGAGGTCATTGTGAGGTCAAACGAGTCCTTCCAGGCTGGGGCGCGTGTTTGACCCTCTGCACCGTGCTCCATATCACTACACGCTCATTACAGCTCGTGCCAGAGGTTTGTGCAGTACAGGAGCAAATAATGAATTAAATATAGTCTGTAATCTCCCATTTCTGTCCAACAAAGCAGTTGGAAACAACACATACAACAACTGTTTTAAATGAATGGCATCAAATGCATAAAGGTGAGTATAGTGAGTCACATGAACAGATATTATATATCTGTGCATGTTGTGCAGATATATAATATCAAATAAATCATTATTTATGTAGCTAATTAGCCCCCAACAAGCTTTTCAAATATATGTATCATTTAAAAAAAAAAAAAAATGTTTCTCACCCTCTGCGGGCGGGTGATATATATATATATATATATATACTCTCTCTCACCCTCCGCGGGCCTCTATTGCTCTATTGATCTGGTGCTCAAGTCCTGCTCCTGTGCTGCCATGATCTCTCTGTGCTTCAGACCTGCCGTTTCTAGCAGCAACAAAAACTTACATAAACATATACATATACGTATGTATGTATACACACACACACACACACACACACATTTTTCCATGATTGTACAACCCCAAACTTCATAGTGACAAGGTAAGACAGTTCTTTGTAGTTAACATTTTAGAAATATTTTCTCATGCAAACCAGAAGGTTCCATCCAGGCCCTCATTAGAGGCTCAGAGAGCCCCCCCACCTTTAAAACATAGATGTGTTATGATATGTGTTAAAAGTATGTTTTCTATGTAATGGTGCACACACTGCAGGAGAAGTTTTCTTTTCCCACAGACTCGACGTAGCCGGAACTCAAGAAGTTCTGATGCAGAGCATTAAAAATGAAGAGCTTCAGTCTAAGTATAAGGTACAAATAACAGCAATGGTGACTATATTTGGAACCATTTCACAACATCTGAAATAAGAGGATTTGTGAGATTTCTGTTTTTGTTGATTAAGGATACAATTTATATTGAAACAATTGTTTTTCACCCACATAATCTGTATTCAAGTTACTTTCAAAAGAGTCTCATCTCCTCAGCACAAACCCAGAGCCAGGTTTGTTTCACAGCAGCAGCAGCAGCAACTAGTGACTCTTGTTGTGATGCAAAAGAGAAATAAACTTTCAGATGCAAGTTTGAAAAACTCCTTCTTCTTCCTTATAACCACTATTTTGTAGCTGAGGAGTAAATGTAGGGCAACAGCGATGTGGTGAGTTGGATTTAAATAAACTACAGTGCTAAAACATGTGCGTTCTGTTGTTTTGCGTTGCTGCTCTTGCTAATCCACTCATTTAGTTTTAGTGGTGTTTTTCATTGCTTGAGGACAGATCTACACCTGCTTATTGTATGGTATTGTATTGTGGTAATCTCTCAACATAAAAGATAAATAAAGCTCAGTCAAACGGTTTTACTTTGCTTGTTTAATTGATGTTTTAATGGCACAAAGCAAACAATATTGGTTATACAATAATGTGAATTATTGTTAATGCGTTACTTTTATGACAAAGTAGCGCGTTAGTTTTCCAGTGCAGTAACGAGCTAATGTAATGAGTTACTTTCAAAAGTAACGCTACCCAACACCGTTCAGTGCAGTGATTTTTGCAGGTGTAAGTGCAGATGACATTCTGGAGGGAACCATGCAGCTGTTTCCATCCATCCATCCATTTTCTACCGCTTGTTCCCTTTCGGGGTCGCGGGTGACTGGAGCCTATCCCAGTGACTTCGGGCCTTAGGCGGGGTACACCCTGGACAGTGGCCAACTTGTCGCAGGGTCTTCCTCATGAAACTTCCTCTTTGTGAGGTGGGTCAAAAATGTGAAAGACATTGAATTTTGATGCATTTCCAAATAAAAAGCATTTTTAAACTTACTAAATAAACAAAGCAAAATATTATTTTACAAATGGAGCTTGAGCAAAACATCAAGCCTGGGAGACTTGCCTGCAACGTCATCATTTTGCTTCCAGCTCCTAGGCAGGCCACTCCCTCCAGCTCATGGCACGCCTCCTTCGCACCACCACCTTGCAGGCATTCAATGCCCCACATTAAAACCCGCTTACCCAGCTGATCTTCAGCTAGTGTGAAGATCAGCTGTGTAGCCATGGTTTTTGGAAACCCTCTGATTTGGAGGTGCTGATTTTCATTCCAGCTGCTTCACACTTGGCTGCAAACCAGCCCAGTGCAAGTTGCAGGTCGTCACACAGAATACATGTGGATCATGGACCTCTGGCCTATAGAGTTATGGACAAACTGATACCAGCACTGACATCCAATAACTCTACACCTCTTGGGTTCAGACTGGGATGTGACTCCATGTGTCACAGTCGTTCTCCACATGGACATTGAAGACCCCCAGTTGACCCATGGAATCCTGGGTCAGTGCACTGTCCAGTACACCCTTCCCATTTCTATCCCCCGTTTGTAAGAAAGGCATTTGGGATAAAGCACAGTAATCACAGAGCGCCAGCCTTGAATAGACCTGAACGTGCAGTGAGGGTTAGACTAGTTCAGAGATATTTCAACATGACCAGTTTACCACTGCTTCACACTGGTGACTCAGAGTTAGCCCAGGTGAATACATATGTGAATGTCTGCAATTAATATGGTTTAAACTGCCAGAAAAATGCCTTCCATATGGGTGGATTGTCCGTGCCTTTTGGATGGATTGTTATTTTTTGATACCATAAGAACATATTCTCATTTAAAACTCACCACTTACTGTATTTTTGTTCTATTCTTCTCAACTTGTCTTGATGAAGATTTTCCACAAGTACGATCCCCTCAAAACAAGTGATAACACAAAAACATGAAAACTTTTATTTACCATCCATGTTGTATTCCCTTGTTGATGAAACAATAGGGAAAATCATTCTTGGATTCTTTTAAGTGAAGATGGAACTATGGCATGTGTTAAGATGGAGTGCTCCTCCATCTGACTGAGTTTCCTCCAGTAAACGTGACAACTGGTTAAATATATAACATTTTCTTAGTAACAATAGGGTCTACCTATAAGTTATATGTAGTTTTTATAATATAAATCCATATCACGATTACATTGAAGAATGAAGAATAGAATATAGGACAAAGGGCTGTGAAGCAGTGCATTTTCCACACAGACTAAAATAGAACCCGGTATTACACTGTGCAAGGCCTGTCTGTGAGCCAGCCTGTCTGTGAGCCAGCCTGTCTGTGAGCCAGCCTGTCTGTGAGCCAGCCTGTCTGTGAGCCAGCCTGTCTGTGAGCCAGCCTGTCTGTGAGCCAGCCTGTCTGTGAGCCAGCCTGTCTGTGAGCCAGCCTGTCTGTGAGCCAGCCTGTCTGTGAGCCAGCCTGTCGCTCCACTGATGCTGTGCTTCTTTTGTCTGTCTACCTGTTTACAGCATGCACAATACTTCAGCTCTGAAAAAAAATGCTGTCATCCCAACTATGGACACATCTTATCTTATCTTATCAAATGCAACTATATTTTGAATAACAGTGAATGGGCATTACAGCAAAATGCATCAAAAATACAAACCATGAAAGCCTGTTATACATTTGTCCTATGTCTTATTCTAGTATCATCAAAGTACCCCTGAATACTTACATTAGCATATCATGTTTTATCATACATGTACCACCTAAAAAAATTACGTGGTGTTGATTTAAATTAATGATACGTACAAGAAAAATATATTAAGCCCTAATTTTATAATAGATACAGGCTTGAACAGTTCCTGTTCCCTCTGCTGGAGCCAATGAGGGATGTTGATGTTAAATGTTAAATGTTAAATGTTAAATATATATATATATCCTCTACCAGAGGCCCCTGGGAGCTTGAGGGTTCTTCAGTACCTTTGCTGTTCCTACACTGCACTTTTCTGGACCGAGATATCTGATATTTTTCCTGGGATCTGCTCAAGTCATTCCTCCAGTTTGGGGGCCATTCCTCCAGTTTGGGGGCCATTCCTCCAGTTTGGGGGTCATTCCTCCAGTTTGGGGGTCACTGCCCCAAGTGCTCCGATCACTACGGGCACCACCAATACCTTCAGGCTCCAGACCTTCTCCAGCTCCTCTCTGAGGCCTTGGGATTTCTCTAGTTTCTCATGTTCCTTTATCCGGATGTTTCCATCCCATGTACCGCAATGTCCACCACCACGGCTTTCCTTTGACCCTTGTCGACCACCACTATGTCCGGTTGGTTCTCCATTACCATTCTGTCTGTCTGTATCTGGAAGTCCCAGAGGACCTTGGCTCGGTCATTCTCCACCACCTTTGGAGGTGTTTCCACCTTGTCCTTGGGGTCTCCAGCCCGTACTCTGCTCAGATGTTTCTGGACACTGTGCCAGCTCCTGGTCATGGCGCTCCATGTGTGCTGTCCCTGCAGCATCGTACACTCTGCAGTTATGTGCGGGATTGATTGATATATTCTTTATTATATTTAGTGGAGTAGCTGTCCAGATTATCAATGCTTTGTCACAATTTAGATATTATTCCCCTTGAAAGTTCTGGTTTGTAACCCTGTGACCCGTTACAGTGGTTTAGTTGAATGTCTTGGTTACAATAACTCCTTCATTGTAAATACCTATGAAAGTCCTGTTTCTCCAAGTCAAAGGATTCTATCCAACATTTCAAAGCTTTTAATATGATTTTCTTTTACAATCTGCAGAAACATTTTCATACCTTTTCGTATTGTATGTTTTGATTATCTTCTTCTGCCATGATATAAGCACCCATTTTACCCATAGATTCATAACTTCCTCATTAAACTACATTATTTTAAGTTCTATAAAATGCAATGCCAAAGCAAAGGTTCCGGTCCTCAAGAGCCGCATGTTGAGCAGCGGTTCTCAACCTGGGGGTGGAACCCCCATAGGGTTTGGGAAATTATTTCAAGATGATATGAAATTTGATTAAATAGTCTTGAACAATGCTTGACACCCTTCAAATACATTGGTAATGTAGATTATTATGTATTGGCCAACCAAAGTAATTTATCTAGGTATTTACTCAAAACAAATATCAAACATTAGACATGAGGCAACATTATCCCTTTGGGGATAATCCACTTTTTATGTTTGTGCCAATGGTTATTTTGGAAAAAGGTTGAGCCACATTGGTTTAAGGACAAAAATGCTTATATATTTGTTTTATTTCAACACTACACAAGCTGGAATTTGGACAGCAAGGGATTTGATCAAGTAAAGGCAACTTGAGCGCTTACATCATTACAATGATTTATTTTAAATGGGACAATGTAAAAGTGTTAAATAAATGGTGCCATTTGGTGCATTGTCCCAGAGTTAGACTTCAGCTGTAGTCCTGGAAAGACAACCCACAAACATTTGACAAGACACATTTGACAAGACAGTGTCAACAATGGTTTGAACACAGAAAGTACACACACGTACACATACTGTTTACACATCCAATAAACTGTACGAGACCCTCCACACTTGGATACAGACACACATTCATACAGATTCAGAATCACCAGGCGTCATCATCATAAACAGTGCAGCAATGACTTTTACAAACACCCAGTGGTTTTCTGCCCTAGAGAAGGATTCGGCCCCAGCAGGACGCCTCAGACATGTGTGAACGCAACAAAACACAACTCCAGGTATGTTTTTGATGAGGGGACATTAAGACATGGTTAAAATCTCCTTCAAAGTCCATTGGAACCTCATGAGGATGCTGGATAAAACTTAGGGCTACTGTAGCAGCCTCTTTGAAGTTGGAGCCCCGGCATGTTTGCACTTCCTCCTGTGTTGTAAAACCCAAGACACACAGCTGTCTGTCATCATACTCAGCCAGGAGCCCTGAGTGTGTGCAGGGATGACAAGCTCGGGTTACCTGCTGCTTTCTCATTACCACCTCTAGGTCCCACACTAATGGCCAAGCTAATGTGTATGTGTGTGTGTGTGTGTGTGTGTGTGTGTGTGTGTGTGTGTGTGGATCTCTGTGTAAAACAAGTCCTTTATGAACGGAAACAGTTGCTTGTTTGAACTTAACGCTACTGGCAAAAAAGAGGAAAAGTCTATTTTATTTTATATGAGTGTGGATGCATACGTATGTTTGTGTCAAGGGCCACCTCATTAATAGTCATTTACAGCCAGGGTCCTGATGGCCAAAGCAGAACGGTCTTAGCCAATAAACACAGTTCCGCCTCTTAGAAGATTTTATATTTGAGCATGGCAACAATTATATTTGTACACTTTTTAAGGAAACCACGGCATGGCATATTTGAGCAGTTTCTAGGTTTCAGGGTTGCCTTAGATTGGCAAGGACTTTTACAAGTGATGATACAATTAAACAATGCACTTTACTTTACTGACTAAGGTAGGTATAAGTGTAAAATATATGTATATGAAAATAAAACATGTAAAGAATTCATCATTTGTGATTTATTTCTTTATTGCTACACCAGAATTCCAGCAGGTGATTTCACACATTTTGTGTCCTGTACCTAAAGCGTCAAGCAAACATTTCTATTGACAGTGAATTATACTCCATGTACAGCAGACATTGACTTCCAACTTCAAGCAGGATTTCTGGGCCGGAGTCGAACTCGAAGCCTTCCTCCTCTTTTGCTGCCAAAGGCCCATAATTGAAGGCTTCGCTCAGACTTGGGAAGCGTTGGGAGATGCTGGAGAGAGAGGCCACGTCCACATGTGAGTCACTGCTCTTCTCTCTGTGTTCTTTAACTCTCTCTCTGTCAGGGAGGTCAGACTGAACCCAGCTACAGCTCACTTCCACCAACCCACTGTAGCACTTAGCATTAGAAACAGTTAGCCTCCATCAGTCAGGATATTCAGGTGCCCGTAAGCAAGGCAATGATTTCTGCAGTGGAATTATACGTGAGGCAAACATTAGCAGACGTCGGCCGGGTTTGATGTGTTTGCCAAGATAAACTCAGACAGACTTAACGGTGGGTGTCTGGCATCCCCTTCTCTGTCAAGAGTAAATGACACACTGCACACAGACACAATCTTTATTAGCAAGCCAAGAGAACATGCGAAACAATACATGTCAGAACATATAAAAGCTTACAGTGGTTTTATTTGCCCTCACCACAAAATCATGGGGTTTACTTTTTATGTGAGAGGTCACCAAGTACATAAATACTTCAGGCTTATGCCATTTTTAAAAGATCGCCTTCGACTTGCTACAGAACACTCCAAAATAGTACATGTGTGTGTGAATCTTCTCAAAGTAGTTGGTGTTGGTTTCTGAAAGGAAAGAAGCAGAAAAGCAGAGCCTGACTCTGGGAGTGTTCAGAGGGGAATGGTCACAGTGTATTTCTCTTACTCTGTTTCCAACATGTGAAGAATATCAGGCCCATCCCCCGCCTGGACTCAGGGCAGACGCTGAGGATGGAAACTATGAGCAGAGCTCTGCTGCCAGACAGCTCCAGAGAAATGATCAACACAGAGAAATCTGACCAGCTACAGTGCAGTTGTGTTGACTGTGTCTCTGTGAAAACACATTGATTATGGAGGGATCAAGTTACACAACATTTTCAGATGCATGTGATTACTTTGCTTGGGCTGAACACAAGTGGTTTGTATAGGAATAAAATAGATATCTATAGAGTGAGCCTGTCTCTCATCCTTTCCCATAAGAGCATGTGTCCATGATGCCCTTCCCAGCACTAGCAGACATGTAATTAAATACAAAGTGGTGTTAATTAGCATTAACGATCCCATGTAACCAGGGAGACTGTACATTTAAAGACCGGTGATACAACAAAGCCACAACTAAACAATATGTATGTGAAAAATAATAATTACAGGTAAATATAAAGATCATTTTGTGTACATTGGATTTCATTGAGTATTTGCACAACCACCTGTGGTGTCTGCAATAACTCCAATAACACACAATACCTCCTATAAATCTTTTAACAGTCGGTTTCACTTGTGTTTTAAGATCACATTAATTGCAAATCGTTTTTGCTCCAGCATGTCCTCACAGTAGGTGTCAGCGTCTCACCTTAATTGTGTGTCATAAGCTAGCTGCCAGTGTCCAGCGTTTCCTGCGCAGTAAACGCACGGCCTGCAGCCTCCACGCCTGCACACGTGCGGCCGTGGGGCGCGCGATGTCACGGTGGGTTGTGGCGCCATTTGCATACTAAAAACTGGCGTCCTGCTGCGTGGAGACTGGAGACGGTTATGTTCAAACTGGGCTTTGCTAAGCACCGACATGCTAACTCCCCCAGGGTAAGCTAACTCATTATGTTCCTGTATAGTGTATTTATCATCATTTAGAAACACCTCTTGTTTTAAATAGGGTGGGCTCCATAAATAGTTGTTACAGAAAACCATTTGTCAATACAAATGATTTAAGCGCAAGTGAGATTTTGACTCATTATTTGTGCGATGGAGTATAGAAAAAGTCACACCAACATTATTGCAGTGCCATTCTTGCTCTGAAATATTTCTTAGCTCTCACTTCTGTTAGCACTGTTAGCATAGCTTTCATTGCACTGTTTTCTCCCCTTTGGTTGGCTACTCACCTTATTCCTGAGGCTCGTCCACGTAATCCCTCTTTCGGTTGGATAAGTGAACATAGGGCTGCTGACCTCAAGAGAAAATAAGTTCTACACAGACTCAAAAGTAGTTTTACGGCCTCCCAGGGAATCGGCGCATTGTTGACGTGTTGGTGCACATGAACGTTGGACATTTACTGCTCGATCGGAAGTGCAATTACAACGGAAGTGCTGATCCGTGGCAAAGTTCCAGCAGCCACTGATAATAAAGGTGACATATTATTATTGTTTTTAACCTTGTTACAAAGGTGTTCCTGATCATTAGGCGAATCAAAGTTGTATTTGGATTGATCGCTGCATGTTTGAGGGGTACGCCGATATATATTGGCCCAGTATCAGTATCGGCTGATATTCACGTCATTGAGAAATATTGGTATCAACTAAAAGCGTCGACATCAGTACGTGATGGTTATGCTCCGATAATGAGTTCACTCTCTGCTGTTCCTTCGCAGAAACAGGAAGAAAACAAAACATCAGCTCTGTTTATTCTAACAGAAAAACTTGAATCTAATTTTTAATCTGAAGCAAAAGACCCGACATGACAACAACTTTTAAAAGTGCTAGAAAAAGTTTTAGACACAACTTAGCATTAAATATAAGCGTGACGAATTTGCAACTCGCGATAAAAGCAATGTTTTTTTCAGACATGATTTGATTTGTTTTATCCTCTAAACAACCCGTTAAGAGATGTTTACGCCACATAACTATAGTGAGAGTTTAAAGACAGAGAAGAGAGAGTGCTGTGTAACTTGACTCACACCAGATTGAGCCGTGTGTCACTGAATTGAGTTCTTCACATGAATAATTATGGGAAGGCTCATCAGGACATTAGAAAAATACTTCACGCTGATTGGTCAAAGCGTCACTACAGCGGAAGAAGCAGAACAATCTAAATTGTGTTAAATCACAGTCCTCTTTCTCATCCACAAATACACGTAGCACCATTTTCCTTAAAATAGGCCCAAGTGCAGCCGCCAATGCCTCCGTGTTTGCTTTGAGTTCCGCCCAAAACCACAATGCTTCTCTGTGATTGGTTCCAGTCCCGCCTGCAGGCCCTATATACCACGTGATTGGCCACGTTTACCCCTGACGTGGACTGCAAACGAATCAGCAGGAGCCTAACGAGATGGAAATTTGACTCTGATAAAGACAAAAGGGTTTAAAATAACCAAACAATGTATAAAAAATATCGGCCTAATATCAGTTATCGGCCCAAGCTTTCCCATAACATTGGTATCGGCCTAAAATGTTATATCGGTGCAGCACCACTCGATATTACCCGTATATTCCTGTTTTCACCTCTTACGTCCTATCTCTGGCCACATCCCTGTAGTTAGTTGTGATTCTTTGAACAATTAATACCTCAAGTGATACATGCAGTGTTCTAAAACATCACAAAAAATAACAACATGTAAGTGTAAAGTGCAATCTGCTGCATGTTATGAAGAAATTACACCACAAAGAGGCGGGGCTTAACACTCCTGCGTTTTTGAACAGTAAGTCAATGGGCGTGCTTCTATTACTAAGCGGTTTTAGATCAATATTGCAATTTACAATTCACAAAATGTAAAATAACGATATACTAATGTTATAGTTCAATACCTTTAATACAGACAATGGGCAGCTATGATGAATATTGTTAAAATGAGGTTTAATACAATAAGATATAAGATAAGATATAAGATATTCCTTTATTGTCCCACATGGGGAAATTTCATTGGTGCAACGCAGGTAGATACAGAGGTAGATACAGAAGAACAGATCACTTATAGGAAGTCTGAAAAACACTCTCAGTAGAAGATCTCCTATAAATAAATAAAAAACTCCCATAGACAAATAAATACATAAATACCATTGCATGTGATCACGACAGTAATTGCACATGAATATGTGTCACGACAGCACATAGGTTGCACATGAATTTCACAGTAATTGCACATGAATTGCACATGAATTCCAACAGCAATTGCACATATGACAGAATTGCACATCAGTATTAGATTAGGTCAGTATTGCGAGTGTTCAGTACTAACAGTTTTTGTTATAAAGTCTGACAGCAGCAGGAAGGAAAGACCTACGGAGCCTTTCCTTCACACATCGAGGGTGGATCAGTCTCTCACTGAAGCTGCTCTCCAGAGCGGAGAGAGTGTCCTGCAGGGGGTGACACTCATGGTCCAGCATAGATGTGAATCTAGCCAGGACCCTCCTGTCCCCCACCTCCTGCACCGAGTCCAGAGCACAGCCCAGGACGGAGCTGGACTTCTTGATGACTCTGTCCAGCCTCTTCCTCTCCCTCTCTGTGATGCTGCTGCTCCAGCAGGCCACACCATACAGGAGCTGAGTGCCACCACAGAGTCGTAGAAGGTCTTCAGGAGTGGCCCTGTCACTCCAAAAGACCTGAGTCTCCTCAGGAGGTAGAGCCGACTCTGGCTCTTCCTGTACAGTGCGTCTGTGTTATGAGTCCAGTCCAGTTTGTGGTTCAGATGAACACCCAGGTACTTGTATGAGTCACTCTCTCAATGTCCCGTCCCTGGATGTTCACTGGTGAGGGGGCAGTGGGGTGGCGTCTGCGGAAGTCCACCACCATCTCCTTGGTCTTCCCCGCGTTGATGAGGAGGTGGTTCCGCTGACACCAGTCCACAAAGTCCTGCTCCAGTCCTCTGTACTCCGCGTCATCGTCGTCCGTGATGAGTCCGATGATGGCAGAGTCGTCAGAGAACTTCTGCAGGACACAGCTGTCCGTGTCATGTCTGAAGTCTGCAGTGTAAAGGGTGAAGAGAAAGGGCCCGAGGACAGTGCCCTGGGGCGCCCCCACACTGCAGGTCCAAGTGTCAGACACACAGTTCCGGGCTCTCACAAACTGGGGTCGGTCTGAGTTCTAATGAGTTAAGACCTAATGAGTTCTTAGGTCTAGTGACTGGGAGAAACATTCAACATTTGTGAATTTACCTTTGAGATATTTCATGGCAAAGTCCAATGGGAAAAGTGTCTCCAGCATCTGAGGTTATGACATCATCAAAGTCTAGAACACGGACACTTTCTATGACCTCAATGGCGCCTGGTCATACTTTCAGATGGAGATAGAGGCCGGCATAACAAACAGTTTTCTTCAACAGATATTTACCATAAACCTGGTCAACAAATTCCACCATAGAAATCTGACCTGTCTCCAGCTCACTTCTAAACTGATTCCCAAATTCCCAAATATAGGGGATTGTGATGTTATGTGAAACCAATCTGTTCTAAATGAACATATGAAACCTCTCAGATCTTTGTTGCTATGGGGACGTACTCCATGTGCAACAGGTCAATGCTTTTGGGGTGACAAAGTACAATATGTCTGCACAGAAAAACCTTAGAAGTAGATTTCTTTGACGTTCCAGCATATTGTGTTTCATTGAGCACAGTTCAGATTGTGTTAAGTCATGAACATTTCCTGGTTTAGTCCAGGTTCAGGTCTTGGTTTAGTCCAGGTTCAGGTCTTGGTTTAGTCCAGGTCCAGGTCTTGGTTTAGTCCAGGTCCAGGTCTTGGTTTACTCCAGGTCCAGGTCTTGGTTTAGTCCAGGTCCAGGTCTTGGTTTAGTCCAGGTCCAGGTCCAGGTTTAGTCCAGGTCCAGGTCCAGGTTTGGTCCAGGTTTAGTCCAGGTCCAGGTCTTGGTTTAGTCCAGGTCCAGGTCTTGGTTCAGTCCAGGTCCAGGTCTTGGTTCAGTCCAGGTCCAGGTCCAGGTTTAGTCCAGGTCCAGGTCCAGGTTTGGTCCAGGTTTAGTCCAGGTCCAGGTCTTGGTTTAGTCCAGGTCCAGGTCTTGGTTCAGTCCAGGTCCAGGTCCAGGTTTAGTCCAGGTCCAGGTCTTGGTTCAGTCCAGGTCCAGGTCCAGGTTTAGTCCAGGTTCAGGTCTTGGTTCAGTCCAGGTCCAGGTCCAGGTCCAGGTCCAGGTTTAGTCCAGGTCTAGGTCTTGGTTCAGTCCAGGTCCAGGTCCAGGTTTAGTCCAGGTTCAGGTCTTGGTTCAGTCCAGGTCCAGGTCCAGGTTTAGTCCAGGTCCAGGTCTTGGTTCAGTCCAGGTCCAGGTCCAGGTTTAGTCCAGGTCCAGGTTTAGTCCAGGTTCAGGTCTTGGTTCAGTCCAGGTCCAGGTCCAGGTCCAGGTTTAGTCCAGGTTCAGAGTTGATCCATAGAAACATCGTGTGGAAATCTACTTTGGACTGAAGATGGAAGGATGACTATGAGTTGTATTATGAGTGCATCTGTGGTTGATCTAAAGGTTGCATGGTGGTCATCCTCAGGAGCAGTGGTCAAGGGTCAAATGTCATAAAGTCTTGGTGGGGGGGGCAGTTCCTCAGCCTGAATCCATAAAGCTTTTACTAGTGCTTAAGGCGCCTTGCTTCATCTTTAAGGTTGTTTTATCACCACAATTATGACGTGGGCTGAGAAGTGGCGGCCCATAAAGTGTTGTGTGATATTGACTTTTATACATTATAATATTGGCAAAGGGCCAATTGTAAGTTCACTGCACTTTTTATTTTTAGAATGGGAAAGACTTCTTGTGCAAACATATTTGTATTTCAAACCATGTTCTGCAGATATTGTAAAGTGTGTGTAGTGTGTAGTGAGTAGTGTGTAGTGTGTAGTGAGTAGTGAGTAGTGTGTAGTGTGTAGTGTGTAGTGAGTAGTGAGTAGTGAGTAGTGTGTAGTGTGTAGTAAGTAGTGTGTAGTGAGTAGTGAGTAGTGAGTAGTGAGTAGTGTGTAGTGTGTAGTGTGTAGTGTGTAGTGTGTAGTGTGTAGTGTGTAGTGAGTAGTGAGTAGTGTGTAGTGTGTAGTGAGTAGTGAGTAGTGTGTAGTGTGTAGTGTGTAGTGAGTAGTGAGTAGTGTGTAGTGTGTAGTGAGTAGTGAGTAGTGTGTAGTGTGTAGTGTGTAGTGAGTAGTGAGTAGTGTGTAGTGTGTAGTGTGTAGTGAGTAGTGAGTAGTGTGTAGTGTGTAGTAAGTAGTGTGTAGTGTGTAGTGTGTAGTGAGTAGTGTGTAGTGAGTAGTGTGTAGTGTGTAGTGAGTAGTGTGTAGTGAGTAGTGTTTAGTGTGTAGTGTGTAGTGTGTAGTGAGTAGTGTGTAGTGTGTAGTGTGTAGTGAGTAGTGAGTAGTGTGTAGTGTGTAGTGTGTAGTGAGTAGTGAGTAGTGTGTAGTGTGTAGTAAGTAGTGTGTAGTGTGTAGTGAGTAGTGAGTAGTGTGTAGTGTGTAGTGTGTAGTGAGTAGTGTGTAGTGTGTAGTGTGTAGTGAGTAGTGTGTAGTGTGTCGTGTGTCGTGAGTCGTGTGTCGTGTGTCGTGTGTCGTGTGTCGTGAGTCGTGTGTCGTGTGTCGTGTGTCGTGTGTCGTGTGTCGTGTGTCGTGAGTAGTGTGTAGTGTGTATTGTGTAGTGTGTAGTGTGTAGTGTGTAGTGTGTAGTGAGTAGTGAGTAGTGTGTAGTGTGTAGTGTGTAGTGTGTAGTGTGTAGTGTGTAGTGTGTAGTGAGTAGTGAGTAGTGTGTAGTGTGTAGTGTGTAGTGTGTAGTGTGTAGTGAGTAGTGAGTAGTGTGTAGTGTGTAGTGTGTAGTGAGTCGTGAGTCGTGAGTCGTGTGTCGTGTGTCGTGTGTCGTGTGTCGTGAGTCGTGTGTCGTGTGTCGTGTGTCGTGTGTCGTGTGTCGTGAGTAGTGTGTAGTGTGTATTGTGTAGTGTGTAGTGTGTAGTGTGTAGTGTGTAGTGTGTAGTGTGTAGTGAGTAGTGAGTAGTGTGTAGTGTGTAGTGTGTAGTGAGTAGTGTGTAGTGTGTAGTGTGTAGTGAGTAGTGAGTAGTGTGTAGTGTGTAGTGTGTAGTGTGTAGTGTGTAGTGTGTAGTGAGTAGTGAGTAGTGTGTAGTGTGTAGTGTGTAGTGAGTCGTGAGTCGTGTGTCGTGTGTCGTGTGTCGTGTGTCGTGAGTCGTGTGTCGTGTGTCGTGTGTCGTGTGTCGTGAGTAGTGTGTAGTGAGTAGTGTGTAGTGTGTAGTGAGTAGTGTGTAGTGTGTAGTGAGTAGTGTGTAGTGTGTAGTGAGTCGTGTGTCGTGTGTCGTGTGTCGTGTGTAGTGAGTAGTGTGTAGTGAGTAGTGTGTAGTGAGTAGTGTGTAGTGTGTAGTGAGTAGTGTGTAGTGAGTAGTGTGTAGTGTGTAGTGAGTAGTGTGTCGTGTGTCGTGTGTCGTGTGTAGTGTGTAGTGTGTAGTGTGTAGTGTGTAGTGTGTAGTGTGTAGTGTGTAGTGTGTAGTGAGTAGTGTGTAGTGTGTAGTGAGTAGTGAGTAGTGTGTAGTGTGTAGTGAGTAGTGTGTAGTGTGTAGTGAGTAGTGAGTAGTGTGTAGTGTGTAGTGTGTAGTGAGTCGTGTGTCGTGTGTCGTGTGTCGTGTGTCGTGTGTAGTGTGTCGTGAGTAGTGTTTAGTGTGTAGTGTGTGTGTCTCCAGTTGGCTCAGCATGTGTTATGCTCATCACATGCTCAAGGTCTCATAGGGTCAGAGGTCATTGACCTCTACAGTCAAACACACACTAAGTCAAGCGAGAGCATCTTTTCTGAACCGCCCACAGGAAATGGTTGAAAAATATAGAGAACTCCATTACCCAGCAGCCCTTTCTCTATCATCAAAACATGGCCAGTCTTAAGTCATGTGTCATGTTATGAACAAGGTGGATTATGAGGTACAGAACCCAGAGGATCAAACACAAAGCACCTGCAAGAGTAAGAACATCCCCACAATGCATCACCTGCATGGGACGCACTCAAAAAGTACAGCTTGTGTTCTGAAAGGTGGTTACATGTGTATTTGCATAAAAAGTATCAGGTACATGAGATCTCCCCATCATTGATCAATAGTAGTTTGGAGAAACGTTTCATTGCATTTCATCCTTTTATTCACGTAGTTGTGACTTTCTGTCGGTCCTGCTCAACACGACATGTGACGACTTACAACTAACAAAATCCGACACTGCCTCACCCTCCCCGCTGCTGAATCCCTCATCCATGCCTTCATCTCCTCCCGCCTCGACTACTG